>NC_058378.1:12079821-12384375 GCF_018350175.1 Felis catus
TCGGAGAGGATCAGAGGAGAAAACGTTGAGAATGAGCTCCTAGGCGTGGGTCAACTACCTTCAGCAAGGTAAAAATAAAGGGAAAACTGAGAACTCACTATTACTTCCCTTTCCTAGAACCATTTACAATACCATGGTGCATAGCTTCCTGGAAAATACAAGACATTCAACTGAAAAACGGTATCAATTTATCTAAATTCAACAGAGAAGCTGTCATGAAATAAAAATCTAAAAGATCATTACCGAAGGAGAAATATTTACGAAAGGAAAAAATAAGCCAATCACAACAACAAAGTGACACAAAACACCTAGGAAGGTTCCCAAAATTCTCTATTTAAGAAAAACTATAAAACCTCATTAATAATAACTGGAAAGACATCCTATGCTCCTAAATGACAACTAGGAATATTGCCAAGATATCCTCATACTCTAGGTTAGGGTTAAATTTTAATCAATATCCCAATGGGGCTTTATTTCTCCATAAGTTGGAAAATTATTTTCAAATCATTTAAAAGAGAAAATGTGAATATAACGGATGCATTTACAGGATACTGATCCTTTTTTTTTTTTAATTTTTTTTTTAACGTTTATTTATTTTTGAGACAGAGAGAGACAGAGCATGAACGGGGGAGGGGCAGAAAGAGAGGGAGACACAGAATGGGAAGCAGGCTCCAGGCTCTGAGCCATCAGCCCAGAGCCCGACGCGGGGCTCGAACTCATGGACCGCGAGATCATGACCTGAGCTGAAGTTGGACGCTTAACCGACTGAGCCACCCAGGCGCCCCAATACTGATCCTTTTAAATTAGTTTGCACACATGCAAACAAAAATGATATAAGCCCATCCTTTTAGGTGATAATTATATTTCTAAGAAACCTCACATTATCAAAAATTATTCTATCAAAATAATCATTTCAATTAGAAAAGGAAAATTAAATCTAGTAGTAGTAATAACATTATTTTCCCATAGAAATTTCAAGGATAAAGGCAATCAAAACTATGAACATCAGCAAAAGACAAAGAAACGCTTCCTTATTTGCCTTTTACTCCAGAAGTCTCAGGGCCAGAGCCCCCTCAGCCACATCCGACCTTGACCTCGCAGTTTTCAGTGCAACATGAATCACAAACATAAACCGAAGATGGCAGCCAGATGCTGCAACAAAAGCAGGAGTGAGTTCCCCCCTCTGTTCAGTTCCAACGGTTTTTCCATTTAAGAGAGAGGCTTTCGGGGCGTCTGGGTGGCTCAGTTGGTTAAGCGTCAACTCTTGATTTCAGCTCAGGTCATGATCTCACGGGGGTTCGAGCCCTGCGTTGGGCTCTGAGCTGATGGTGCAGAGCCTGCTTGGGATTCTGTCTCCCCCTCTTTCTGCCTCTCTCTCTCTCTCTCTCTCTCTCTCTCTCTCTCTCAAAAACAAATATTTAAGAGAATGGCTTTCTCCTTAGAAGCAACCATGTCATCCAAGCAAAGCAAATCTTGGTTCTTAACTGTTTCTACACCCAAGAGTGTGAGGAGAATTCACTAACAGAAGACATGCCTTTAGAATAACCAAAATATCTGTATTGTTGGCTTCTGAGCTTTGCAAATACGTGAATTTTTTTGTGTTGTTCTTTGTAATTTCTTATAATTCTTCAGTAAACATCTATATCTATAATCATACAGAAAAATTATTTTTAAATAGGGAAAGCAGTATTTAAAAGGAATCTTTAGTTCTACTGCCTTATAGTAACAATTATTTTCCTTTACAGCGTTTTCTTCTGATCTTTATTAAATGTAGTTTTTACGCTGTCATGTATACAGTGTCTAAATAATTTTTGGTTTTATGTTTTTATTTACATTTTATAAGCACTGTCACCCTGCCATAATCTTCATAATTAATATTTGAATACTCTGAATAATATCCCAACAGAATGATGTAATCTAAGCTAAAAATTTCTCTCCAGTTGGGCATTTAGGTGTCTTTTTCTTCAATAGCGCTGGTGAAAAATCTTTGCGTATATAGTGTTCTTAATGCTGCCGAATTCTTTTATTGGGATAATTTCCCAGAAATGAGATCATTAGCTCAAAGGGTATGAACGTTTTTATATGTCTTGGCAGGCATTACGGCATCTTTCAAAAGGACCGTCCCAGCCTGATGCTATGCTCTAGGATGAATAAGGCTTTCTGTTTCTACTGCTGCACCAGCACGGGCTTTGATCATTTTTAAGTTTGCTTTTACCGACTTAGTACAGATAAAAACATTACCTTGATATTGCTCTAATCTGCATTCTTTCGTAACTAGGTTAAAATGATTCTTTCCCTACACTTGCCTTTTACTTCTAGTCACATTCAAATCTACACTGGGAAAGCTCGTTCTCAGACCAGACCGAACACTGTGCAATGCGAACGGACAAGGCTTGGGGTAAGTTACACAGGACTCGGAAACACGCATCAGTATTCAAACTGGCAGATCAGGGATCCGAACTTGGCTCCAGCACGTCCTAACCATCTGACCTTGACTCACTCTAACATGGGAGGACAGCTACCCCCAGGTGGGTGCTACGAGGACCGAGATACACGCTGCTGGTTTCCAATCACAGTGTACACATCACCTCTAAGGCCTCAAAATTCCTGAAGCCAGATTTAAGAAACAAAACAAATGAGCCAAGGAAGGAAAACAAGAGAGGGACAGGCTAAGCAAGAAACAGACTCTTGTTAACTACAGGGAACACGCCGACGGCTACCAGAAGGGAGGTGGGTGGGGAGACGGGTGAAACAGGTGATGGGGATTAAGGAGGGCACTCGAGGCGAGGCGCACAGGGTGATGTACGGAATTGCCGAATCACTACATGGTACATCTAACACGAATGTAACACCGTATGTTAACTATACTGGAATTTAAAATTTTAAAAAATTACTTAGCCCAGGTCTCACCCCAGACCACACAAGCCAGGAACCGAAAGGGTGGAGTCCAGGGCTGTGCATGGTTTTTAAAAGCCCCGGCAGAGGGGCGCCTGGGTGGCGCAGTCGGTTAAGCGTCCGACTTCAGCCAGGTCACGATCTTGCGGTCCGTGAGTTCGAGCCCCGCATCAGGCTCTGGGCTGATGGCTCAGAGCCTGGAGCCTGTTTCTGATTCTGTGTCTCCCTCTCTCTCTGCCCCTCCCCTGTTCATGCTCTGTCTCTCTCTGTCCCAAAAATAAATAAACATTGAAAAAAAAAAAAAAATGCCTGAAGGAAGACGAACTGACAACATCTTAAAAAAAAAAAAAAAATAAAAAAAAAAAAAAAATAAAAAAAAAAAATAAAAGCCCCGGCAGAGACCCCTTCTCCATGGAGGCTGCTGGCTACACACAGACTGGCTACACACACTGCTGGCTACACACAGACACACTGCTGGCAAAGCACACGACACTGCATTCCCATTCTGAGCTGACCTTGCTGCCTGCTTCACTGAGAAAACACAAGCAGTTACAGACTCCCCCCAGAACACCGCCCAGCGTGCCTCTGGATCTGCACGCTTCCAACTTCGCTCCCGCAGTGTGAGCACACGCCCCCCCCCCCAACCTGCACACTGATTGCCGGCCCTCCCCACTTACAAGGTCACAGAGCTAGCAAACACCCCCTTTCCCTGGTGCATTAATTCCTCTCTCTTTCTCTACCAGATCAATCCCATCGGCTTGCAAAGACATATCGTCACATTATCCGTCTACACACACACACGCGCGCGCCCTTTCTTAACCCCCTACCCATCTCTGGTTTCCACACTATTCCTCTGTTCCCCTTTAAAGCAAAACTCCTCAAAAAAGGTTGTTTACACCTGCTGCCTCCAATTCTCCTATTCTCTCTTGAACCCACTCCAATTAAGCTTTCATCTCCTTGGAAACAGTACAGCAAGATCATCAACTACCCCAGTTCTAAATCCAGTGATAAATTCTTTGTCTCATCCTACTTGATCTAACCACAGCTCTTTAAAATAGCTCATCGGGCCCTTCTTGCTTGTTCTTCACTTGGCTTCCCAGTGAAACCCGTCTTCTGGTTCCTCTCCTACCAAACAGGCTGTTCCTCCTCGAACTCTTCTCATGGGGTCTCCTCCTCTCCCCATCCCTGAGCACTGCAGCTCCAAGATGCACTTGGTCCTGGGACTTCTGCTCTACGGTCATTCCTTTGGAGACACAGTCTCCCTGCTTTAAATCCCACCTATGTACAAATTATTCCCAAGTACTGTACATCCAACATATTTATGTTGAACGGTGTGTGTGACCTGTGTTTTTATTTCTTACTCCTTGTGCACCCTAAAAATACACATTGCACAAGGACAGGGACTAGGTTTTATGCCCTGCTATCTTCCTAGGGCCTGGCACACACCAGGGGCTCAAGATGCACATTGCACAAGGACAGGGACTAGGTTTTATGCCCTGCTATCTTCCTAGGGCCTGGCACACACCAGGGGCTCAAGATGCACTTGAAAGAATTAAAGCCAGTATCTGCCTCCATCAACTAATAACAGATGTCTATACCAATTTCCTACAGAACACTTAGATAACAAAAAGAAAAAAAGCTCCTAGAAATAAGACTCAATAGAGAGTCTGGAGAATAAATACAGGTGTAGAAATCTCACACTGAGCACAGCAAAATGCTAGGGCTGAAAAAAACAGGAAAGAAAAGAAAATTAGGCAATCTTTCCAAAACATGCAATATCTGAACACCACATGTGCGAAAAGAGAAGATAAAAACATTCAAGAAAACTTGCTGCAACTGTGGCCTCAAGTTTCCCAAATCAAAAGAGACCACTGGGTGCACCCCATGAGAGATGACTCACCATCAAGAGATTTCAGAACACCATGGACAGAGAAGATCCAAGAAGCATCCAGAAAGTAGGAAAATAAATAGGTTTCACAATAAAGAACGAAGGGTTAGAACAGCCCTAGTGGAAACCAGAAGACCATGTTTTCAAAGCAAAGGGGAAAGAATTTCAAGCTTCCATCCTATACCCCCGTCCAACTGTCGATTAGTATAAAAGTAGAATATAGCCATTTTCAGACACGGAGGGTTTAAAAAATTTTACCGCCATGTTTTCTTTCTTAGGAAGGTGACAGAGAATGCACTTCACCAGAGGAGAGCTCAAACCAAGAATGAGGCAGGGGCACCCAGGTGGCTCAGTCGGTTGAACGTCCAACTTCGGCTCAGGTCATGATCTCCCAGTCTGTGAGTTAGAGCCCCGCATCGGGCTCTGTCCTTACAGCTCCGTGCCTGGAGCCTGCTTTGGATTCTGTGTCTCCCTCTTTTTCTGCCCCTCTCCTGCTCGCACTCTCTCTCTCTCTCTCAAAAATAAATAAACATTAAAAAAAGTCTTAAAAAAAAAAAAAAAGAATGAGGCAATTAGGAGATCTAAAAATCTAAGGGAGGAGTAAGAGGAATACCCAGGAGGACGGCGAGGGACGCTTCACAGGGCCAGCTGTCAGACTACGACCTTCCCAGACTGTGTCAGAAGACCTGAAGACAGCATTCCTCAAGAAATTTAAATGACCACCTTCTGACTGTGTTTGGATACACTGGATACTGGAAATTTACACAACTAGAGGATATTTTGAAAATAAACTGTATGAGAAACAAAGCAGACGGAAAGTACTGATTTCACGGAAAGCAAACAGGGTGCAGGAAAGAAAAGGAACTGTCGCATACGACCACATGTCTGGGCTTGTACGTTGCTTAGCGATGTGAGCACCGAAAATAGTCACGACTAAAATTAACCGTAGTGGGAGGATGGGGGGGATACAAGTAAAGATGTGTGAAGTGGGGGTACAGAGGATAGTAAAAACGCCAAACTCATCCCCACTATAGAGAGGCAATAAATAATACCTAAAACTGGGATTTGAAGACAAGGAGGGAACTGCTGTGAGTCTCAGATAAAAGCTGACATGGTTGCCGCTGGGGGGCTAGAGGGCTGGAGGCTTCTGGGTTTTAGAAAAACCCACACAGCGGTAGTTGCCTCTGTAACTACCTACATAGACATCTTAGGTAAAAATAAAAACAATGCCAGAAGGTCTCACCACACTGAACTGGCAGGGGAAGAGGCCTGGATAACAACTTTGCAAAAGGATGACTTAACGGTACGTGTCCAAATGTTAAACATCCGCACATCCGAGGACAACCATTTCCCAGAGGAAATAGCTGAATGAATTCGGGAATTTGCCGGCCACGTTCCTTTCACTAAAAAATTAGAAACAACTGTAATGTCATTCAATATCAGACTAAGGAAAACACACAATCCTGGAATCTAACGCAACCATCAGAGACGGAGTTATAACTCATATTTACCAAGACAGGAAGATGCCGATATTCTGCCGAGTCGGGGGAAGGTTCCAGAACGGCAGGTGTAAATTCACTTATATAAAATGTTTAATTCTCGAGAACTTCTCCTCTTTCCCTAAATGGTCCCATGGCTTTCTCGTTTAGTTCAGGTTTTTAATGTGTTTCCTCTTCAGAAGGACTTTCTGAGGTGGCTTTTTCTAAAACAGCCAACTCTTCCCCGGATAGCCTTACCCTGGGTTCTGTCACCCGACCATTTAGCAAAGAGGCCGGTGAATGACACCAGATCCGGGCTCAAATCCTAGCACCAGCCACCTGTGTGACAACAGGGACTCAAGCGCTTTGGTTTCCTCACGTGGAATATGAAAAAAATAATAAAACGTAGCCAACACTTCTATGCTGGGGCAAAAAGCTGATTTAACGTGCGTAGCGTGCCTGCTTGGTAGGAGTCAAGGTTCAATACATGTCCATTACCAAAATCATCTCTTTTGCACTCTTCTGGATTATTCGAATTTTTCTCCTAGTGAAAACATATCTTTTGGACAAAATCAGTAACACTTTAGTCACAAACAATTTTACTCTAAAACTACAAAAAGCAGAGAAAGGAAAGAAAAAGGGCATATAATTCCACTACTCGTCAGTCATACAAAATAAGAAGTCAGTGTGTCCCGATCTGAAACCACGCCTACCCTCCAGTTAACTGGCGTTTTTTTCCCTCAGCTTATACAGACACACATGTATCCACATAAGTCTTGTTTTATTAAATAAAAACGGGATCATGCTGCCTTTTTTCCCCATTTTTCGATATATTGTAGACCTGGTTCCACACCTCATCCTGTTTAGCCGGTACGCAGTGCTCTGTGCGGCATCCAATATTCATGGACTGTCAGACTCTTTGCCAGTTTCTCCGACCATAACACCACGAGGAGCCTGAACACGTACCTTCACGTATCGACCTATTATGACATTCCTGGGGTCGGGTGGGGAGGGGGGCTGACTCACAAGGGATGGAATTTTTTTTCATTGTTTTTAAAAAATACTGAAGAGACACAAAAATGGTTCTAAAAGTCACGTGAGGTATAAAGCATCAATACAACATAATCACTGCACACCCTTTGCTCGCTTGACATTATGTTTCAAGTTTCCCACTGCCCCTCCCTGATACCGTGGCAGGGACGTGACGAGAGCAGCCATTTGACAACATGATCCCGGTTTTATTTAATAAAACAAGACTTATGTGGATACATGTGTGTCTGTATAAGCTGAGGGAAAAAAATGCCAGTTAACTGGAGGGTAGGCGTGGTTTCAGATCGGGACACACTGACTTCTTATTTTGTATGACTGACGAGTAGTGGAATTATATGCCCTTTTTCTTTCCTTTCTCTGCTTTTTGTAGTTTTAGAGTAAAATTGTTTGTGACTAAAGTGTTACTGATTTTGTCCAAAAGATATGTTTTCACTAGGAGAAAAATTCAAGTAATCCAGAGGAGTGCAAAAGAGATTTTTCTCTTTGATTAAAACAATAAATATCCCATTAATGCTTCATTTTTTATTTCCTTAATCACTACAAAGTATAGTATCTTCTCCTAGATTTATTAGCTCTTTGCTTTTCTTTTTCTATAAACTGCTTTTCACTTCCTTTGTCTAGACTTCTTTTGGCTTGATTTGGGTGTTTTATTTTCCAATTTACAGAAACGTTGCATGTTGGGGATGTTAACCCACTGCTACCACTCATGTTGCAGATGGTACCATGTCCTTCACCCCAGAAAGTTAAACATTTTCAGGTGGATACCTCTATTAATTTTCCTCCTGGCTTCCCAAGTTTAGATGGGTAATTGCCCATATACTCCTCAGAATTTTGTTTTTTCCGTTAAGATCGTTAACTGACGTAGGCTGCATTTTAGGATACGGTGGGAAACAGGGCTCTACTTTATTTTCTTCCAAACACACAGCCAGTCGGTCTAATAGCATTCACTGAATAATACTTTCCTCAACTGATACAACGACTTCAGAATATATCAGATTTTCCTATTTGTAGCGACGAGTATCTGTACACGTGCATGACGTGTGTATCTACCCGTGCACACCCACGTGGTACTTATGGTGTTCTGGACTCTACTGTCTTCTGCTGCTTGGTCTAGCCCGTGTAACGCGATGGAGCTCAGTCAAAAGTCCTCACTCACCTGCCCTTCTTCATCAAACGCCATGACCACCACAGCAGCTCCAAACTTCTTAATCTTTCTAGCCTTCTCCAGGAAGTCGCCCTCGCCCTCCTTCAGACTAATGCTATTGACAATGCACTTCCCTTGGCAGCATTTCAGCCCGGCTTCAATCACAGCAAAATTGGAGGAGTCGATGCACAAGGGCACCTGAGATCAGAAGGGCAAGAAAAGTCACAGAAAAATTACAAGTCACTACAAACTCCCACCCAAGGGCTCCCAAATATTCCTTATTTCTTATTTAGGAAAACAACAAACAAATAATAGTAGTGTGGAAGAAAGAGGATTTTAAGGTACTCATTCTTAAAGCCCAAAATACTTGGGAGTAATTCCAGTCTTACAAGAGACCCCGCGTAGGAAGCAGAAATTTATAAATCAAAGATCACGACTAAACACTGGAATGAAACCACTGAGGTCAGCTCACCGGCTTCATTTTCAGGTTACACTTTCGAGTGCCTAAACTAAATCTCCAACAGGATTCAGAACATCCCTGATCTGACTCTGGGGTTAATGCTCAGCCTTGTACACCCTTGGGAACAGCCTTCCAGCCAAGTTATTCAAATTCAATCTTCCCTTTAGAAAATCAAGTTCTTGGGGTGCCCGGGTGGCTCAGTCGGTTAAGCATCTGACTTCAGTTCAGGTCATGATCTTATGGTCCTTGAGTCTGAGCCCCACATCGGGCTCTGCGTTGACAGTTCAGAGCCTGGAGCCTGCTTCAGATTCTGTGTCTCCCTCTCTCTCCGCCCCCTCCCATGCTTACACCCTATCTCATTCTCACAAATAAACAAACATTAAAAAATTTTTTAAAAAGAGAAAGAAAAGAAAATCAATTTCCTGACTGGGGGCGGGGGTGTTTAGAAGAGTTTTAGAAGTAGAAGTTTTTACTATTAGAAAGGAAAAGATATAATATTTAATAAAAGCATATAACTAAAATAAAGGACAAAACTGGAACGCACAGATGAAAACGGGTTCATTTTTAACAGTCTCTGTGCATTCATGCCTCTGTTCCAGGAAAAGTAAAAGTAAGTAAGGGTTCCAAGGCAGGACTAGCTTCAAGCAAAGAAATGAAAGAGGGCAGCTGATCTAAGCTCCATTACTTAAAGTGACACCCACGTCAGGCCCCGTGCTAGACTGGGGGGCACTGATGGAGCAGGAGGCTCCCGGGCTTCCCCAAGCTTGTTAAGATAAACGACTAGACACACAGTGCCATGAAGTGTGGGTAACGCGGGGGCAGGTGAGCAGCATGTCTCGGAGGCACCTCGCCCCACCTAGGGCAGAGAGAGAGCAGGGCAGGAGGACGCAGGGAAGGTTCCCAGGGCAGTCGGCTCGTCCGTAGGCCACTCTTCCAAAGCAGAGCATGATGGAACGAGGGAGCCGTCGACTCTGCTCTTTCTTACCACACTGGCAATGACAGGTTTGCTAGGAAAGGGGTCAGGCACCAGTGACGATACCAGGCCCACGTTCTAAACCGCTGGCTAAGTCTGGTGTCCCAGCTGTGCTGGTAAATATGGGCTAGTCACGCGTTTTTATGCTCGACTCCAGTTGTGCATAATTTGGTCTCAAGTAAATTGCGGTAGGAGGTCAAAACCAGGAGAGATCAAGACAAAGTTACTGGAGAAATCAGAACAGTGATTCATAAGGTCTTCGGCTACTTAAGGCTGTTCCTTGTTGAGGCACTCCTACGTTCACAATTCACGAGTCAGACAAAGCAGCGGAAAGAAACGCGGGTCAACAGTCAGCGGACTTGCCTGGGACCGTGAGGAGAGTCTTCCGACCCCAGCAGAGCCCCCTTCCCACCGCTCAGCAGATAAAAAGCTGCTCCCCCTCTCATTCTGATGGACTTGGAACAAGTCATTTGGTTTCTCCGCACCTTAAATTCTCAAAATATTTACTCCCAGAGGAGTGAGGGCTTTTGACTGAGGAGTTTTAAGACACAAATGAAAGACGGGTCGATGTAATTCACTGCTTAGCACAAGATGTCTAACTTAAGCGTCTGCCATGGGCCTAATGAAAGGCAGACAGCCTCGTCCCTCAAAGCACTAGGAAGTTTCCTTTAAGAAGAACTTCACAAATCACTTCTCACCACAAATTCAATGGTAGAAAATGAAGTAAAATTTTTAAAGATTTTAGAATCCCTCTAAAAAATATTTTTAAAACTGGACACAATTAACTTTCATCTTTTAAAGAACAAATGTAAAAGCTCACATAGAATGCTTCAATTTAATCTTGTTCTATAATTTTGTTTACTCTGGTAAGCCCACATGGGTCTCTTCTTCCTGCAATAAAGAAGAACCGGCTGAGCAGCCCTGTGTTAGAAATGGAACCCATGACTTGGCAAAGGCGGGTAATTGCATCCTTCGGAGACATGGTAAGCAGGTTCCTAGGCCATCCAGACATCAGAGGAAACTCAATTCCTGTGAGCAATTCCAGAAGCCTTGGAAACAGCCGAGCTGAAGTCACAGCTCTCTCTGGTTTATATCAAAAGGCTGCCATTAAAGGAGAAACTGACAATCAGAAACTGTTGGGTGTTCACCGTAAGAAACCAGAAAACCAGGGTATGAGAGGACAGACCCATGGGACAACTGACGAGGTTAAATGAGTGACAGAGTGAGGGCAGGTGCACTCCCCTGGGGAATAAACATTTTGTACAACCTTGGCGATGTCAGGCTCAGAAGCAATAAAGTTGCAAAATCTGGCCATTGCACTTGTACCATCCAGCATCCCATCATCCATGTTGATATCCAACACCTGGGCTCCCATTTCCACCTGCACTTTGGCAACGCTCAGAGCTTCCTGAGGAAAGAATGCCAGAGGAGGCAGCATTAGGAGAGGGCGACCCGAGAGAAGGCAGGCCGGAGTCATCCCTACCTTCTCGGCAGTCCTTCCAAATCAGACTAGACCAGCCAGCCACCCCAACCCTGGGCCCGCTCTCCTCCCACCAATCATCACAGACGGACGACTGACCCTTCTTTAACATCTCCTCCATCACATCATTTCATCACTCGGAATCCACCAAGGCGCTGTTTTTCCTGCCACAGAGAAGCCACACTCCCCAGCCCGGTGTCCCAGGCCCGCCGTGACCTGGCCCTGTCTTCTTACCTAACTGAACTCCCCATTCCTCCCCTCCTGGTTCCCTTCACCCAGCCACGTCTTTTCCACTTCCGAGTCACAGGTCACATTGTCCCCCTGCTTGAAATACAATCTCCTTCCCTTCTATACCGTTTAGGACCCAGCTCAAGCCCCATCTCCTCCAAAAGAAGTCCTCAGAGAAACCATCCGAAACTTCTGCTACTCTTCAGTGTTTGCCAAGACATGCAAAACATGTTGCCGGCTATTGGTAAGAGTTACATGAAATAGGAGTTAAATAAAACTCAGCAGATTTTTATACTGGAAGGTTTTTCAAATCCTGTAATACACTATTACGCACTGCAAATATCCAAGAACAGGATATAATACGCAGCATTTCCCATTTACGACCATTTAAGGAATATCTTGTAGGATCAGTGTTCCAGAGAACATCCTTCAGGTGGGAAACACTGCTTATTCCACAACGCTCTGCCGCCTCCCAACTTCTGTGACAGCTGTGATCATTATGGCATGGTTTACGACATCATCCTGTCCTCGTGATTTCAGGAGTATCAGCTTATTCCTCAAAATAGAGCGTTAAGTGTTTAGGACTCTAGAAAGGTCCTGCTTTCCTGCTCTCCTCTGAACAATGCTGGGCAAAATATACACGTTCTATAAATGCTAATTGATAAAATAGAGTTTATTTTGGGTCTTCACAGTCCACATCATAACACAGTAAAATAAGTAAGGATAAAATCAACAGTAGCTTCTGATGTTGTCCTAAGTTTTCCCTGGCTTAAGCAAGCCACATAGAAACTGTCAAGCCATCACTATGATAGAGCAGACATGGGAGCCTCTGGCATTGCCTGAGGAAAGACCATTCGTGATGACCCAAGGTTACACGGGAAAAAGACGACAACAAAATTCAAAATCAAAACCAAAAAAGCGTCTTCCAGCACGCGTCCCCATCCCTATCCTGGAAGGGCTCGCACCTGGCCGGGGGCGAACGACACCGGCCCACAGAACAGCTGGCAGTGCTGCCCCACTCGGGGTGAGTCCAGCGCCGAGGCTGCACGAGCAGCAGGGAAGGGCCAGGTCTCTGCGGACTGAAATGGAGGAAGCCACCCGAGAGGGAGAGTCTTCGGCTGGCCCCTGGGGGACAGACTGGGGGAAGCAGAGAGGAGACGGGGGCAACCTGGCAAGACTGGCGATCAAGAGAGTCGGACAGCAGAGATGCCAACACCCCGCCTCTCCATTCCAGAGGAGTCACGGAGTGAGAACGTGGAGGTCCGAGCCTCCCACACGGGCTCACTACAATGAAGTCATGTGTACAAGGTGAGCAACACTCAGCACTGGGGTTTCTTTTAGGCCAGTGCTCTTCCCAGCAAACCGCCAAGCCTTGAGGGATCATTACTTCAAGGGAAATTAGAATTAAATAAGGAGTCACCCCTACTGATCCCATTCCAGCCTCCACCGCCTCCTCGTCCTGTGGACTCTAGGCAGAGACAGCAGAGAACACTGGGGGTCTATCACTTACTTGACGGAAAACAACAGGCAAGTAGTTTAACTTGCCCCAAAGGCCCATCGGTAAGATGGGGATAATAATAATACCCATCTCACAGGTCTGTGTGGGTTCAACAGTGACGTAAAGTGCTGAGCACCACGACTGGCCCATAGTAAGACCTTACTAAATGCTAGACACTATTTAAAAAAAATTTTTTTTAATGTTTGTTTATTTTTGAGAGACAGAGAAAGTGCGCACAAGCAGGGGAGGGGCAGAGAGAGAGGGAGACACAGAATCCAAAGCAGGCTCCAGGCTCCGAGCTGTCAGCACAGAGCCCGAT
Source organism: Felis catus (assembly GCF_018350175.1). NCBI lineage: Eukaryota > Metazoa > Chordata > Mammalia > Carnivora > Felidae > Felis > Felis catus. Next base: position 12,093,235 of record NC_058378.1, read on the forward strand.
GCAGGGCTCGAACTCACGAACCGTGAGATCATGACCTGAGCTGAAGTCAGACTTAACCGACTGGGGCACCCAGGCGCCCCTAAATGCTAGACACTGTTACCCCCATCTGCTTGCATCTTCCTAAAATACCCTCTGTTCTCAGTGTCAAACCTGTCAAATCTGAGGGCTGAAAGGGATGCTACAGAATGACCCTAAGAATCAAAACATAAATAGAAACACGGCCAATGGAAGAACGCCATAGAACCACAAAGGCTCATGAGGATTTTAGAGGGGAACAGACATGTAAAAAAAAAAAAGGCACGGCATGGGGGAGGGAGGGGCGGGGCAGAAGCAAGCCTCCTGGAATATTCGAATGACAGACCAGGATATGAGGGAGGTCTGGTGCCTGCATGGAGAGAACTGAATAGTGGCCTAAGGAGTTTGGATTTTATCCCACCTGCAAAAAAATGTCACCCTGTGAGCTTCTGGCCTGGGGTGACAGAAGCACATAGTGGCAGCGAGCAGCAGCAGGAGCACAGGCTAAGAGGCTCGGCTGGAGGGCCGCAAAGGATGACAGACGGGCCCTTTCTCGGTGAGTAAAACTAAGTCCGGTTTGATACTGGTTTCTGGAAGACCTACTTCCTAAAGCACGCAAAACTTCAGCGACAGCTGATGATAAGATAAATCAGACTAAACTCCTCCAATTTTAACTTCTGATTTTAATAAGAAAAAAAAAATCTATCCATATGTTAGGGGAGGCACTTTTGGGATCAGATTTTGCTTATGCGCAGGGTGACTGAGCCTGAAAATACTGTGGCTAAACTATCATGTAAACTTTCCAAGACAGGGGCCTAGCCCTTCTTTTCTGTTTGCTTGTGTCAGTCCAGAGCCAGCAGAATCAGAAACACTACGAGTCACTTGGTTGATGTGGTTATGAGGAAGTGGATAGGAATTTTCTCGGCTTCCTCTTTCCCTAGAAGGATTTGTGAGAAGCCAAAATGAAGAGTACCCTCAAATTTTTAAATTTATCTCACAATTAACAGAAAAGGTCGGAACCGGGATCCCTCCCATCTCACCCCACTTCACATCCCCAGTGAGGTTCTTTTCGACCAACGTTAGTAAGAACGGCTTCGGTCTCCCGAAGCCTCCCCTCCCAGCTGCCCAGCCCGCTGCTAACACGCATGACCGTTCTCCTCACAGTCCCCACCGCGCCGCAAATCACTCTCTCAGAGGCAGAGCGGTTTCACTGACATGCCGTCTAGCCGACGACATGGCAGATGCCTCAAGGGTCTTACTAAGATGCTCACTTCATAGTTTCCTGCCATGATGAGTTTAGCAAACCTCCTGGATCCTGCCACGTTACAGCGCTCTCCAATGTTAACAAAGTTGGTGTACGGTCCGATCCTGAAGGGCTCTAGACCTTAAAAGGAGAAGCATTTTGAGAATTTTCTGGAAATTCACATGATGATATGAGACAGACAGAAAACAAGTGCTTTCATGAGAAAGAAAAGAAGTTTTGGCGGCACAGCGCATCTGGCTACACAGGACGCCTAACACAGGGTGAGGAAGGACCACGGCCTTCTTCCCCCAGAAATCTTTAAACATGACAAAGGCTGTATGTTACGGCTGCACTTACAACCACAACTCTCAAAAGAAGTATTTCAGGGCTTTTCAGTTCAAAATTTTTCTAAGGAACTGCATCATACCAGCTTTGATAAACAAGGAAAAATTATCATCATACCCTTATTTCACCAAGAGTGTGGGGCCAAGGCCGGGAGGTCAGGAGCCAAAGGATTGCTCGCAGCTGGCCACTTGGAGATCAGCGGGAAGCCAGCCGGGGCAAGCTTCCTTCATCCCCCCAGCAGCGTGCTCAGAACTCTACCTGCTGTCTTTGACCCAGAGGCCAAGAGCCCGGGACCAGCAAGGTCGGACTGGGTCACCAGGAAGGACCCAGGATGAGCCCTGGGAGACCGGAGTCGCCACGGCACACCCTCCACTGGTGAGCGGACTCTGGGAAACGCAACTCGGGCTGTCTGCACCTCTTGCCTTATTTGCCAAGGGGACGTAACATCTCCCCTGGTACGGGCCACGTTAGGGGCAAATACCAGCTTTACAATTAGGAACACATTAACCGAAGTAAAAAGCAACAGGCGGTGCAAAGTTATCGCTACAGAAAACGCTGTTATCTGTTTCTGTTCTAATGATATTTAAAGCATGAGGAGAGAGGGTCTGGCAGGATCTGGGGACGGCCAGCCCCGGGTTCCAAGCCCCGTCCAGCTATTTCACCACACAGACCAGGGCCGCTTCTTTTGTGGCCTCTGATCTTATAAAAGAGAGACATAAAAGGATGTTTTTTCACACTTTTTTCATACATTTCATAGCAATATTGTAAAAACGAGACTAGATAATACTGATAAGCATAAAATTAGCATCTGCAGTCATCGCTGTTGTTAATGAGAGAAAATGGCTTTTGCGTCCTTTGCCAAAGCACTGGTTGAAAAGGAACAAGATATCAGGGAGAGGAAAATAACGAATACAAGATGAGTAATTATGAAGGTCTTCCAGACTGGTTAACAGACTGGGGAGACATCCCTTCCCAGTTCTGTCTTGATTTCTTCCCACTGGTAGTGACTCTCCACGTGAACCTCGGGGTACCCCTGATCCGGAGGCAGACGCCAAGGTTCGCAGGGCAGGCAAACAGGGGTGCCAACATTTACGTGCTGAGGGGGACCCTGCGTCATCGCCCTACAAGCATTGTATGCAAAGTGCTTCTCAACTATTATCAATGTGAGGTATCTGACATAAAAGCTACATTTTCCTTACGTCTGCAATCTATAAAAGAACCATTTAAAGGAGTGTGTTGGATGTCATTCTTTTAAGATCTGATTGAAGGTGATTTTTAAAAGCAATTTAGAAATAGCACTGGAAATTCAAATTGGAAGAAGAGGCTTCTTTGATTCTTCCACAAAAATTCTTTTTAAAAATCCTACCTAAAAGGTTCTCTTGTTTCAATCTTGGCAAAGTCAATCAGTAGTCTTAAGATCTAAGGATGAAATCAACTATCCTACCACACCTCTCCCTGGCAGAAGCCACGTTCAGGGGTAAGGAGTATGCCATCACCTCCTAAATCCCACTCCCTCTAGGCTTGTTCTCCGTCTTCTGGAAAATGAACAGATAGCCCGGAAGACTGCAGAGGGTTTTTAACCCAACTTCACACTCACTCACTGGGATGAATTCTATGAAATATGTTCTGACTGAGAAAAGGAGGTGCTGCTTTTGCTGTCCTTAGATTTTATTTCAACTTCCTTAGAGGAACATAAGGAACACACATACTTCAATTTTGAGAAATGTTAAATTCTAAGTTATTAGGGTGCATAATTTCCCACGTGCACTATTTGCAGATTCTCTAAGAATCTGTTATTGTAGACATATATCTGTATATCTATAAATACATATACACACACACATTTTTGTTGTTGTTGCTTAAAAATACCATCTAAGAATATGTCATTTTAGTATTGTGGAGAAAATATAAAACTTAAAGTTATTTCTCTAATAGTCGGCATAATGGACTACTTTACTGATGATGTTCCTTATTTGAACATCAAAACTCATTCTAGAAAAGGGAGGCTGCCCACCTAACAGGACTGATGAGCACCCAACAGAACAGTAACTACACCTCTTTGTAAAGTCCTGAACACACAGCAAATGCAGGATCATGGCAAGAATATCATAGAAGCAAACGATTTCCTAGGAAGAGGCTGCCGTCATTACAAACCACTGTTTGTGGCGGTTTGGAACTTTCAATAACTAACGGCAAATCCGACGATTCAAATGGTTAGCCTGTGGCCGAGAGTGTGTTTTCAAAGCGGTGCGTAACAGAGCTGCGACTGTGTGAGTTCTAATTCTGAGCAGAGACCCCACCTGGGCAAACCACCTGTGCCTTCTGCACATTTCCCACCTCTACTCTCCACTAGAAGCCACTTAAATGCCAGAAAACACGCACGCCTCTTGACCTAAGAAGCAAGTTACTTGGCACACGTATCACCACCGCTCAGAATAAACGTATGGAATTAACCCACAAGTGGTTTCTGAAATCCTAACAATCGTGTCTCTACCACTTACCAGAGAGTAACATATGCTGTTCAAAAACAGTGGCAGGTGGAACTCTAGGCTTACAGTTTTTCACAGCTTCAGCAATTTCCCTGAGTTAAAAGACAAAACACTACATCCATTAATTCAGAAGAAAATAAATTGAATTAAGCTAATTTCCAGCTATGAAATTAAGTCTATTTAACATAATTATGCACATAATTATGTACCTAATTCCAAACATGCGGCAGCAGCTACGCCTTTTAGTTTTCTCAGCAAGGCTGAAAATGAACGTACAAACTTGAACTTTTCTCTACCTGCCCAGTCTGCTTGGCACTGACTGTACCAGCTTCTGCGCTCAGAGATACAAACTGAGAGATGGATGGGATGGTTTATGCAAATGCCAACAGCAAATCCCCTCCTTTCTTTCCCAAACCCATATGGGGCCTTCCGTCCATGAACCATGTGCTTGCTTCCTAGTAGCTTGACAGGAAAAAGGCTTCCTCGTAGAGGAGGAGCACACAGCAGACGGGGTGCCACAAGTGCGGGCCTGTGTTTTAGGTCTGTTTTCTCTAAGCATAGGCACACAGTAGGGAGGGCATATAGTAATAAATCACTTAAAACCCCAAAAATAATTACTCTCAAAAATTTGCTTTGATTGTGCACACACTTCTTAACCTTATTGGCTGTAGTAAATCATGTCTTAGATCAACTTGGAAAAATCAGGCTACTCCACTAAATTTATCAGGACCTGTATGAACTGCTCACTCTGCTGACCTAGATTAGTATGCAGATGCCCAAATAGCAGCAGCAGGAGAGCATGTGCGTGCGCGCACACACACACACACACACACACACACACACACACACACAGAGGTGAGTAGACAGAGATAGAAACATACACGCCTACATGTATATACACACAATCACACAGGTATTTTTTTTTTAATGTTATTTTTGAGAGAGAGACAGAGACAGAGTGCGAACGGGGCAGAGACAGAGGGAGACACAGAATCTGAAACAGGCTCCAGGTTCCTAGCTGTCAGCACAGAGCCTGATGTGGGACTCAAACTCACAGACTGTGAGATCCTGACCTAAGCTGAAGTTGGACGCTTAACTGACTGAGCCTCCCAGACGGCCCACCCCACAGGTATTTTTAAAACAACTCTCTTTAAGGGTGCCTGGGTGACTCCGTCGGTTGAGCATCTGTCTTTGGCTCAGGTCATGATCTCACAGTTCATGAGTTTGAGCCCCACATCAGGCTCCATGCTGACAGTGTGGAGCCTGCTTGGGATTCTCTATCTCCTCCTCTCTCTCTGCCCCTCCCCTGTTCATGCTCTCTAAATAAAACTTTAAAAAATAAATGAATAAAAACAAAACAACTCTTTTTAAAAAGGAGAGGATAACCTTAAAAACAAAAGGAAACCGAAAGATATACTATATTCAACTACTGATAGCTTTTAGGTATTATTTAAAAGATGTTTTAAAAATTACATGGGGCGCCTGGGTGGCGCAGTCGGTTAAGCGTCCGACTTCAGCCAGGTCACGATCTCACGGTCCGTGGGTTCGAGCCCCGCGTCGGGCTCTGGGCTGATGGCTCAGAGCCTGGAGCCTGCTTCTGATTCTGTGTCTCCCTCTCTCTCTGCCCCTTCCCCGTTCATGCTCTGTCTCTCTCTGTCTCAAAAATAAATAAACGTTAAAAAAAATTAAAAAAAAAAAAAAAATTACATAGGCTCAGGGCGCCTGGGTGGCTCAGTCAGTTAAGCAGTTAAGCGTCCGACTTCAGCTCAGGTCATCTCACAGTTCGTGGTTCAAGCCCCGTGTTGGGCTCTATGCTGACAGCTCGGAGCCTGGAGCCTGCTTCAGATTCTGTGCCTCCCTCTCTCTCTGCCTGTCCCCTGCTCATGCTCTGTCTCTCTCTGTCTCAAAAATAAATAAAAACATTAAAAAAAAAATTTAAAAAAAAATTACAGAGGCTCTTGGGATGCCTGGGTGGCTCAGTAGGATGAGCGTCCAACTTCGGCTCAGGTCATGATCTCATGGTTGAGAGTTCGAGCTCCACGTCAGGCTCTGTGCTAACAGCTCTGAGCCTGGAGCCTGCTTTGGATTCTGTGTCTCCCTCTTTCTCTGCCCCTCCCCTGCTCAATGCTCTGTCTCACTCTATCTCAAAAATAAATACAAACATTAAAAACAAATAAATAAATAAAAATAAAAATTATATAGGCTCTTAACAGAGCCTATCACAGAAGCCAACAAAAAGAGTGAAATGTTAGCTACATCAGAACAGCGGACATATCATGTGCACAGACTCAGCACAGTGGGATGACTGGCTCAAAATCGACCGTCACTCTAGGGAAAAAGCAAGTTACAAACAGTCCTAAACTGTATCCTATCTCACTGAACTGCAAGCCTCTTTAAGCCACACACTGGCCAGGACTTGAACACATGCTCTCCTTCACACCCTGTCCCTCAGATGCTCGCTCAACAACACGGGTTAGGCCAATGACCAGGCAACTTCTCTTGACCTCAAGGAGCTTGGTTGTCTTGTCATCTTTTCCTCCATGAGAGAACTAATGGGGATGTGTGTTTGCCCACAGGAAATATGAGCTGTCCTTCCTTGACTTTCCGAGTATTAGTCAGGTATTTATGGATAGAATATCGTGATGGAATTTGCTTTACAATGTTCTAAGGGGAAAAAATTGGGAAATAAATAAAAAAAAGAAAAGCAAAATACTGAAAATTATGGAAACTCTGTGACAGGCACATGGGGATTCATTTTATGAATCTTCTTTTGTTTTTGGAATTTGTCACAGTATAAAGGTATCTTAGTTTGCTGGGGCTGCCATAATGAAATACCACAGACTGAGTAGCTGAAACGGCAGAAATTTTTTTCTCGAAGTTCTAGAAGCTAGAAGTCTGAGAAGAAGGTGTTGGCAGAGCTGGTCGCCTCTCTGGCTCACAGATGTCTTCTTCTCCCTATGTGCTCACAGGGTCCCTTCCTCTGTGAGACTGTGTCCTTATCCCTTCTTACAAAGACACCAGTTACATTGGATTAGGGCCAACCCATATGATCTCATTTCACCTGAACCATCTCTTTGAAGATCCTATCTCCAAATACAGTCACGTCAAAGGAACTGGGAGGTTGGGACTTCAACATATGAATTTTGGGGGGTGGGGACACAATTCATCCCACAACAAAAGGTAAAATACTTAGAAATGATTACCACCTGATATGATCTGGTGTCGTACCACAGCACCCACCAACTATATTGACCAAGCCATCCACAGCAAAGCCCTGCATTTAGGAAAAGAAACAGTTTCAGAGTCCATCTGAATTCAAAATTCACCACCACCCCTTCAGCAGAAAAGAGATCTACATTTCATAAATGAATATTTCACTAAAAAGAGGGTTAAACATAATCCAAGATACAAAGCTTTCACATGCCTTAGATAGGTTTAAAGCAGGGAACATAGCTCAGATAACTATGAAATCCTTTATACCATTTAAAATGTAATGATGTAATCATTTGCCTACTTGGACATAATAAAGATCTTTTTTTTTTACCTATATGCTGAGTGGAATCACATGATGAGCTGGATAGCACATCAAATAACACATAAAGTACATACCAGCTTTTACATTTAAATTAATTTAAAATTTTATGGGGGTGCCTGGGTGGCTCAGTCAGTTAAGCATCCGACTTTGGCTCAGGTCACGATCTCACAGTTGGGGAGTCCGAGCCCCACGTCAGGCTCTGTGCTGACAGCTCGGAGCCTGGAGCCTGCTTCGCATTCTGTGTCTCCCTCTCTCTCTCTGCACCCCCCCCCCCACTCGTGCTCTGTCTCTCTCTCAAAAATGAATCAACATTTAAAATTTTTTTAATTAATTTAAAATTTTAAAGAATTAAAAATTCAGCTCCTCAGTCACATCTCAAGCTCTCGGCACACGGCAGTGGCTGCATACTGGACAGTGTGGTGTAGAATTTAACCACAAGCTAGTTAGGGAAGGACAGTAACTGAAACAGGAAGTCAAGGAACTGAGAAGTCGGAGAACTGGAAAGATCATCTACTAGAAAGGTCTTGAAGTCTCAAGAATTAAGTCAGAAATCATTTAGGAGAGAATGTTAATGAGCCAGAAGCTAAAACTTCAAGGAATGAGGAAAAGAGACCCAGGAGTTAGTGGGTGGTATGGTCCCAAGACCTGGGATTCAAAGGTGGGAGGTATGTGGGCAAGAAGGTATCCTTGTGACAACAGGGAGCAAGAAGACATCAATGCTCCCCAACAGTATGCTTGAGGCAAAGTGGGGGAGGGGAGCCACCACGTGAGGGCGTTGCAGAGAACAGCCTAGTTTCAAGTAGTTCGGGTTGGACCTGACTGGGAATTTTGCAACAGACACCAGTGCCTGATGGGAAGAAAAATGCTGCCGTCAAGCCCCTCCCTCTGCCTCCACCACCTTAATTCAGAGTAGTTAAGCCTTTTTTGTTTGGTTGTTTTTAATATTTATTTATTTTGAGAGAGAGAGAGGGGCGCCTGGGTGGCTCAGTCGGTTAAGCGTCCGACTTCGGCTCAGGTCACAGTCTTGTGGTTTGTGAGTTTGAGCCCCACGTCGGGCTCTGTGCTGACAGCTCATGCTCTCTCTCTCTCAAAAAGAAATAAGAATTAAAAAACAAAATTTTTTTTAAAGAGAGAGAGAGAGAGAGAGACAGCAGGGGAGGGGCGAGAGAGAGAGGGAGACAGAGAATCCCAAGCAGGTCCCATGCTGTCAGCACAGAGCCCAATGCAGGGCTCAATCCCATGAACTGTGAGATCATGTCCTGAGCCAAAATCAAGAGTCAGACACTTAACAGAATGAACCACCCAGGAACCCAGAGTAGTTCAGCTTTTGTTATACATACACTGGGATTGCTTTAGGAGAAAATTTTAAGTTTTCTAAATATTCTCTAGATACTGTAAATCTAAGATTTCATTTCTCTCTCTCTTAAAAAATGAAGGGAAAGAGAATCGTTAACCTTTAGTTGCATGGCCATCATGTGCGGAGTTTCATCGTAGTCACCGAAAGTGTTGGGAAGACCTAGGAAAGCAGATTACAAGCGTTATTGAAAATCGCCTTGACGTGCAGACTAATGTTGCCGAAGGCTTTAGGTTTAAAAGTGAGAAAAGTTTATAATTATATGATGATTGTTTGCAAAATCAAACTATAATTCTTAATAATGAACACAGTAAATGAAAAGGTATCACACCCCCGCCCCCCAAAAAACCACAGAGGCAAATAAACAGAGACTATTTCTCTTCCATCTGAAAGAAGAGTCACCACCCCAGCCCCTTCCCGCGAAGGAAACTCAATCTCGTCAGCTAGCTGCTTGGGGGCGGGGGTTAGGAGAGTACTACATATCCTTTGAATTGATGAGAGCACCGGCTATAAAATTAAAAACAAAACAAAAAAACACAACCAATCACCTCTCAAATAAATTTTTCCAAATAAAAGTTTCCAGTAAAACTTTAGCATCTAATTAACCAATTTCCTGTTTTATTTATTATCCCCTTCTAGTTTTCTTCTCCTGGTGGGAAAGAAAATTTATTAAGCATTAAAATGTATATATTTTGGGAAAGAAAGCTGGAAAATGATGTTTACCCCTAAGGAGCTAAGCAAATGCTCAAAAACATTCACCAGGAAATCTGGTTAATCCAAAACGGGTTACCAGTTCCTAATTGGATAGTTTGAGAACTGCCTATAAATATCTTAAAATTTCTTACATATAGTAAACTAGAAGAGCTAACTTTTAGAAAGGAATAATCTAACACACAGGTTGTTAATACAGCGGAATGGACAGGAGGGCTCCCTCTCCTCTTTTTCTTGCACTCCTCTCTTTGGCCACATTCACTCGGCCAGCACTGTCACCAAAAGCAAGGCTCTGCTCGGCTATGTACCTGGGATTCATCCCCCAAAGTTCTGTCCAATTCCGAGGCTTTCAGGCTGAGTCAAACTGTTCCTTCAAGTCTAGAGGGAAACAGTGGTCTAGACCCACTGTATTTTCATTTAGAAGATTCCCACTGAATGTCAACTATATACCAAGACCTGCAAAATAAACTCTTTGAACCCTACCTATCCCTGTCTTGTGTATTTGGATTTCCTCAGGTGCAACTCCCTAGAAATACACACCTGCATTGGGGTAACAGAGGACATAGGCTGTTGTACATTTTCCAATTGTTTCAATAAAAGGTCTCATTTCAGCTGCACCCAGAGCACAGTTTAATCCAATGCTGTAAAAACAAAAAGATATTAGGAGCATCATCTTGCACACAAAATATCTTCATATAGAAGAAGTCACAATAGGGGTGCCTGGGTGGATCAGTCAGTTAAGCGTCCGACTTTGACTCAGGTCACGATCTCGCGGTCCGTGAGTTCGAGCCGCGCGTCGGGCTCTGGGCTGATGGCTCGGAGCCTGGAGCCTGCTTCTGATTCTGTGTCTCCCTCTCTCTCTCTGCCCCTCCCCTGTTCATGCTCTGTCCCTCTCTGTCTCAAAAATAAATAAACGTTAAAAAAAAAAAATTTTTTTTTAAAAAGAGTCACAATAAAGAAAGGACTATATCTAAAACCAAGCAGATGATAAATCTCCACTTCAGCTTTAGCACCTCCATTCAGATATAAACAAAGCCATTTCACCAAAGTCCCCAGAAGCACTGAATGTTTCTGTCTATGTCTCCCACGTCAGGTGATGTTACAGCTAAAGGACCCTGCCTCGGATATCTCCTCGAATAAGTTCACAGTTTGGTTAATGGTATCCTGTGAAGCAGAAATGCCTGCAAACTACCACTGCTAATAAACATCTGATCTGAAATCAACACATAAGAGAAAGAAAAAGGACAATTATGGAGGTAGAAGGCACATTAATGACACATAGAAGCCACCGTGGGAGTGTAAAAGACCAAGATTCATTAGTCTTTGTTCTATAACCGACTTGCAAGGTGACCTTGGACTTATAATTTGTCCTCTTATAAATTAAGCTAATTTCTTTACTATAAAATGAAGTTTCATTTTGCAAATGAAACTTACCGTGGACTCAAATAACACAGATCTAAGCAGAGCTGCTCTAACAAGTAATCCCACCAATCCCACTCTCAGCGGGGGCCCCTAAGGCCTTCAGGAATTCAGAAATTAACTATGAAGCTACTAGTCTAGGAGATCTTTTAGTTTTTCATATTTCACTTTTTTTTCTTTTGCTATGATTCCTAAGTGCAATGTGGTATATACTAGATTAGATCTTAAGGCAGAAAAGGGGGCATTAGTGGAAACACTTGAAAGCTAAATAAAGTCTGGAGTTTAGTTAATAGCAATACTATTCTTAGTTTTGACCAAAGGACCATAGCTATGTAAGATAGTAACATTCAGGAAAACTAGATGCAGAGTATATAGAAATTCTCTCTGCTATCTTTGCAACTTTTCTATAAATCTGAAATTACCACCCCCCGAAAAAAGTTTATTTAACAAACACACACGATACCCATTCATGGTAAAAACTCTCAGGAAACTAAGAACAGAGGGAAACTTCCTCAACTTGATAAAGAACATTTACAAAAGAGCTATAGCTAACATCATACTTAATGATGTAAAACTAATATCCCCCTAATATCAGGAACAAAACAAAGGATGTCCATTTTCATCTCCTACTCAACATCGTACTGCAAGTCGTAGCTAATGCAAGAAGAGAAGGAAATTAAATGTATACAGATTGGGAAGGAAGACTTTGTCTTTGTTCACAGATAAGACTGTCGACATAGAAAATCCCAAAAAATCAACTAAAAACTCCTGGAATCAATACGTAATTATATATAGCAAGGTCACAAAATATAAGGTTAATATACAAAATTCAACTGTTTATCTATATACCAGCAATGAGCAACTGATATTAGAAATTAAAAACACAGGGCGCCTGGGTGGCTCAGTTGGTTGAGCGTCTGACTTCGGCTCGGGTCATGATCTCGTAGTTGACGAGTTCAAGCCCCGCATCGGGCTCTGTGCTGACAGCTCAGAGCCCAGAGCCTGCTTCTGATTCTGTTTCCCTCTCTCTCTGCCTCTCCCCTGCTCATGCTCTGTCTCTCTCTGTCTCAAAAATAAAGATAAACATAAAAAAAAAAAAAAGAAATTAAAACACAACACCATTTACGTCAGCACGAAAACAAATGAAATACCTGGGTGTAATTCTAACAAAATATGTACAAGATCTACACGAGGAAAACTACAAACCTTGGAATAAAGAGATCAAAGCAAATCTAAATAGGTGGAGAGATATTCCATGTACATGAATAGGAAGACTCAGTATTGTTAAAATACCAATTCATCCCTTTTTATAATATATAATTTATAAATTCATTCACACAATCCCAATGAAAATCCTAGCCAGTTATTTTACAAATCAACTGATTCTGAAGTTCACATGGACAGGTGAACAACCCAGAATAACTAGTGCAATACTGAATTAGAAGAACAAAATGGAAGGACTGACACTACCTGGCTTCAAGACTCACTACAAGTGAAGGTAATCAATGGTATCAGTGAAAGAAGAGACAAATAGATCAATGGAATGAAAAAGAGAGTCCAGAAAACCACACAAATACAGCCAAGTGATCTTTGATGAAGGAGCAAAGGCAAACCAATGGAGAAAGGACTTCCTTTTCAACAAATGGTCCTGGAAAGATGAGACATCCATATTTGAAAGAATTCAAGGACACAAAGATCTTACAACTTTCACCAAAATTAACTCAAAATGGATCACACTTAAATGTAAACTACAAAACTATTAAAGATATAAAGATATATATGAAGATAACACAGCCTGAAACTAATAATACACTGTATGTTAACTAACCGGAATTTAAATTAAAACTTGAAAGAAAGAAAAAAAGATAACACAGAAGACTCAGGTGGTCGTCAGTTTGGCAACACTGAAAGGAGGATCAATGAAAGAAAAAACTGACAAGCCAGACTTTACTATAATTAACTTCTGCTAAGCAGAGGACACTATCATGGTAAGACAAGCCACAGACTGGGACAAAGTATTTGCAAAACACGTATCAGATAAAGGAATGGTCATTAAAAGATAACAAAATCTTAAAATTCAACAATAAATACATATGCACCCGGGGCGCCTGGGTGGCGCAGTCGGTTAGGTATCTGACTTCGGCTCGGGTCACGATCTCACGGTCCGTGGGTTCGAGCCCCGTGTCGGGCTCTGGGCTGATGGCTCAGAGCCTGGAGCCTGTTTCCGATTCTGTGTCTCCCTCTCTGCCCCTCCCCCGTTCATGCTCTGTCTCTCTCTGTCCCAAAAATAAATAAACGTTGAAAAAAAAATTTTTTTAATAAAAAAATAAACACATATGCACCCAACACAGAAGCAACAAAAAACATAAAACAATTATTGACAGACCTAAAGGGAGAAATTGACAGCAATACAACAACACAGGACTGTAACATACCACTTCCATCAATGATGATCATCAAGACAGGAAATCCATAAGGAAGCCTTAATATGATACATGAGACCAATAGACTTAACAATGATATATACAGAACATTCCACCCAAAAGCAGAAAACAGGTTCTTCTCAAGTATACATGGAACATCCTCTAGAACACATGTCAGGCTACAAAATGAGTCTCAAAAAATTGAAGACTGAAATCGTGTCAAGCATCTTTTCCAACCACAATGATATAAAACTAGAAATCAATTACAGGAAGAAAACTGGAAAAACTACAAATATGTGAAGATTAAACATGTTACTGAACAACTACTGTGTCATAGAAGAAATCAAAGGAGAAATTAAAAAGCTACAGAGACAAACGAAAAGAGAAATATGACACACCAACATCTGTGGGATGCAGCTAAAGCAGTTATAAGAGGAAAGTTCAGAGCAACAGAGGTCAACCTCAAAAAAACAAGAGAAATCTCAAATGAGTAATTTAACTTTACACAAGAGGAACTAGAATAAGAAGAATAAACGAAGCCCAAAGTTAGCAAAAGGAAGGGAATAATAAAGTTCAGAGTAAAAATAAATGAAACAGAGGCTAAAAAGACAAATAGAAAAGATCAGTGGAACGAAGAGCTGGTTTTTTTAAAAGATAAATGCAATTGACAAAACTTTAAACTCCCTAAGAAAAAAGGAGAAGACTCAAATAAATCAGAAGTGAGAGCAGAGAAGTACAAGTGATAACAAAGAAATACAAAAAAGTCATAAGAGACTATTATGAACAATTGTATGCCAGTAAATTGAACCTACAAGAAATGGATAAATTCCCAGAAACTTACAATCTTCCAAGACTGAATCACGAAGAAATAGAAGATCTCAACAGACCAATTATTGTCCTAGTTTGGAGACTGAAGCATAAAAGTCCAGGACCAGAAGGCCTAACTAGTAAATTCTACCAAAACATCCAAAGAAGATTTAATATCTATCCTTCTCAAACTCTTGCAAAAAATTGAAGAGAAGGAAATGCTTCTAAACTTACTTTACGAGGTATTACCCTGATACCCAAAACCAGGCAAGGACACCCCCAAAAAAGAAAATGACAGGCCAATATCCCTGATGAACAAAGATGCAAAAATCCTTAACAAAATATTAGCAAACAGAATTCAGCACTACATTAAAAGGATCACACACCACGATCAAGTGGGATTTATCCCAGGGATGCAAGGATGGTCCAACATCTGCAAGTCAGCCAATGGAATATACCACATGCACAGAATGAAAAATAAAAATCCTATGATCTCAACAGATAAAGCAACTGACAAATTTCAACATCCACTGACGATAAAAACTCAACAAAGTGAGTACAGAGGGAACATACCTCAACATTATAAAAACCATATACAGCAAACCTATAGCTAACAGCATTCTCAACGGTGAAAAGCTAAAGCTTTTCCCTAAGATCAGGAACAAGACAAGGACGCCCACTCTCTCCACTTTTATTCAACGCAGTATCAGAAGTCTTAGCCACAGCAACTAGGCAAAAAGAAATAAAAAGCATCCAAATTGGAAAGAAGTAAAACTCACTATTTGCAGATGATAGGATACTATATGTAGAAAACTCTAAGGACTCCCCCCCAAAAACTGCTAGAATAAATTAATTAAGTAAAGTTGCCGGATACAAAATTAATATAAAAAATATGTTGCAATTCTATACACTAAAACTATTGGAAAGAGAAATTAAGAAAACCATCCCACCATCCCACACATTACATCAAAAAATAAAATACCTAGGAATAAATTTAACCAAGAGGGTGGAAGAACTGTACATTGAAAACTGTAAGATGCTGATGAAAAAAACTGAAGATGACACAAAGAAATGGAAAAATATCCATGCTCATGAAACGAAAGAATATTGTTAAAATGTCCACAGTACCCAAAGCAATCTACAGATTCAGGGCAATCCCTATCAAAATTCCAATGGCATTTATCATAGAACTAACAAATAATTCTAAAATTTGTATGGAGCCACAAAAGACCCTCAGAAGTCAAAGCAATCTTGAGAAAGAAATACGAACCCAGAGGTATCACATGCCCTGATTTCAAATTATACTACAAACTTAGAGTAATCAAAACAGTATGGTATTGGCATAGAAACAGACATACAAATCAATAGAAAAAAATAAACCCATGCATACATGGTCAATTAATTTACAACAAATGGGGCAAGAATATGCACTTGGGAAAGGACAGTCTCCTCTTCTTTTTTTTTTTTTTTAACATAATTTATTGTCAAATTGGTTTCCATACAACACTCAGTGCTCATCCCAGCAGGTGCCCTCCTCCATGCCCATCACCCACTTTCCCCTCTCCCCCACCCCCCATCAACCCTCAGTTTGTTCTCAGCATCCAAGAGAAGAACAGTCTCTTCAATAAATTGTGTTGGGAAAACTGGACAGCCACAAGCAAAAGAATGACCTTGAACCACTTTTTTATACCATACACAAAAATCAATCAAAATGGATTAAAGACTTGCATGTAAGGGGTGTCTGGGTGGCTCAGTTAGTTATTTAAGCATCCTACTCTCAATTTTGGCTCAGGTCATGATCTCATGGTTTGTGAGATTGAGCTCCGCATCAGGCTCTGTGCTGACAGTGCAAAGCCTGTTTGGGATTCTCTCTCTCCTCTCTCTCTCTGTCCTTCCCCTGCTCACACACACTCTCTATCTCTCAAAATGAATAAAATAAACATTAAAAAAAAAGAAGACTTGCATGTAAGACCTGAAACCATAAAGCTCCTGAAAGAAAACATAGGCAGTAAGCTCCTTGACATCAAACTTAGTGGTGTTTTGTTTTGTTGTTTATTTTTTCAATATATGAAGTTTATTGTCAAATTGGTTTACATACAACACCCAGTGCTCATCCCAAAAGGTGCCCTCCTCAATACCCATCACCCACCCTCCCCTCCCTCCCACCCCCCATCAACCCTCAGTTTGTTCTCAGTTTTTAACGGTCTCTTATGCTTTGGCTCTCTCCCACTCTAACCTCTTTTTTTTTTTTTTCCTTCCCCTCCCCCATGGGTTTCTGTTAAGTTTCTTAGGATCCACATAAGAGTGAAACCATATGGTATCTGTCTTTCTCTGTATGGCTTATTTCACTTAGCATAACACTCTCCAGTTCCATCCATGTTGCTACAAAGGGCCATATTTCATTCTTTCTCATTGCCACGTAGTACTCCATTGTGTCAAAAACACACTCAGATATCACCTCACGCCAGTCAGAGTGGCCAAAATGAACAAATCAGGAGACTACAGATGCTGGCGAGGATGAGGAGAAACGGGAACCCTCTTGCACTGTTGGTGGGAATGCAAATTGGTGCAGCCACTCTGGAAAACAGTGTGGAGGTTCCTCAAAAAATTAAGAATACATCTACCCTATGACCCAACAATAGCACTGCTAGGAATTTACCCAAGGGATACAGGAGTACTGATGCATAGGGGCACTTGTAACCCAATGTTTATAGCAGCACTCTCAACAACAGCCAAATTATGGAAAGAGCCTAAATGTCCATCAACTGATGAATGAATAAAGCAATTGTGGTTTATATACACAATGGAGTACTTAGCGGTGTTTTTGTTTGTTTGTTTGTTTGTTTTTGGATCAGATTGAAAAGTCAAGGGAAACAAAAAAGGAAAGTAAACAATTGAGACTACATTGGACTGTAAAGCTTCCGCACAGTGAAGGAAACCATCAACACAACAAAAAGGCACCTACAGAATGGGAGAAGGTACCTGTAAATTGTATACCTGGTGCTCACTTTGGCAGCACATACACTAAAACTGGAATGATACAGAGAACATTAGCATGGCCCCTGAGCAAGGATAATGAGCAAATTATCTATCTGATAAGGGATTAATATCCAAAATATATAAAGAACTCATACAACTCAATAATACAACGAAAGAACATCCAATTAGAAGATGGGAAGATCTGAATACTTTTCCAAAGAAGACATCCAGATAACCAACAGACACATGAAAAGATGCTCAACACGACTGACTCATCATCAGGGAAATACAAATCAAACCCACAAATAGATACCACCTCACACCAATCAGAATGGACAATATCAAGAAGACAAGAAATAACAAGTGTTGTCAAGGATGTGGAGAAAGGGGAACCCTTGTGCACTGCTGGTGGGAATATAAACTGGTTCAGCCACTGTGGAAAACAGCATGGAAGTTCCTCAAAAAGTTAAAACTAGAGCTACCCTATGATCCAGCAGTTCTACCACCAGGTATCTATCCAAAGAAAATGAAAACACTCATTCAAAAAAAAAGTATGTGTCCCTATGTTCACTGCAACATTATTTACTATTGCCAAGATATGAAAACAACTAAAGTGTCCATCAATGGATGAATGGATAGATGTCACACACACACACACACACACGAATATTATTCAGCCATAAAAAAGAATGAAATCATGCCATTTGTAGCAATGTGGATGGATCTTGGGGGTATCATGCTAAGTGAAGTAAGTCAGAGAAAGACAAATATTACATGATTTGGCTTACACACAGAATTTAAAAACCAAACCAAACAAAACCCAGACTCACAAATGCAGAGAACAGACTGATAGCTGCCAGTAGGGAGGGGCTTGGGGGGGGGGGCGGTGACTTGGGTACAGGAGATCAAAGAGCACAAACTTCCAGTTATAAAAGAATAAGTCACTGGGATGGAAATGCAAGGCTTGGGGAATACAGTCGGTAGTATCGTGTCAACTTTGCATGGTGGATTTACTGTGGTGATCGTCTTACAATGTACACAAATGTCAAACCACTATGTTATCCACCTGAAACTAATATAATATCTTAAGTCAACTGTACCTCAAAAAAAAAAAAAAAAAAAAAAAAAAAGATTGCTAGGTCCTACGCACCGGCTAAGTCACAACCCTTGAACACAGCTCCACCTGGAACACTCTTAATCTATTTTTAATCTTATGCTACGTCATCCACACTCAACACCAGGTAATAAACTAAAATGTTTTACATCACCACATTATCATTAGAAAGGATCCCAGCCTGGGGTGCCTGGGACACCTGGGTGGCTCAGGCAGTTACATGTCCAAATTTTGATTCTGGCTCAGGTCATGTTCTCCTGATCATGAGATCAAGCCCCTCATTGGGCTCTGCACTGGGCATGGAGCCTGCTTAGGATTCTCTCTCTCCTCTCTCTCTCTCTCTGCCCCTCCACCACTGTGCACTCTCTCTCTCAAAACAAATAAATAAACTTTAAAAAATAAATAAAAAGAAAGGACCTTGGACTTTTTCTAAACTTCATTCCAATCCTAACTCCTCTCTTCGATAGTTAGGTGGCTCCAGTTCCCCATTTGCTGCGTGAGAAAGTTATGCCTAACTAGCAATCTGGGTCCCAGTAATGTTAAAGTAAAATAAGATACATGAAAATGTTTCAGAAAAATAGTCTTTATATTGCTATTTGCTCATTCTGATACTTCCATATGCCTCTGCCAGGCCAACTCTGACTCGGGCTTTAAAAATTAGTTCCAGAGGCGCGTGGGTGGCTCAGTCGGTTAAGCGTCCGACTTCGGCTCAGGTCACGATCTCCCGGCTCTTGAGTTCGAGCCCTGCGTCGGGCTCTGTGCTGACAGCTCGGAGCCTGGAGCCTCTTCAGATTCTGTGTCTTTCTCTCTCTCTCTCTGCCCCTCCCCTGCTCACACTCTGTCTCTCTCTCTCAAAAATAAATTAAAAAACATTTAAAAATTAAAAAATAAATAAATAAAAATAAAAATTAGTTCCAATATCACCTTCCCTACAAAGCCGTCCTTGAATCCCACGAGAACACCATCACTCCAACCCATCTACTGCAAGATTTTTGTTCATACTTTTGTAGAGCAGTTGATATTTTATATTTTAATTTACTTACGAATTTCTCCTACTGTTTCACATTTGCCTACATTCTGGGGCACAGGGTTTCCATTAATGCTCGATGAATTAATAATAATAGTAATAATAATACAAAGACATTATCCCACTGTACTTTGTTAACACATGTACAGTTTGTGATGATCAAAATCAGCAAGGAACAGTTTCTTACAGTCACCCTATTACATACTATCTGCTTATATACACACAGGTATAGGTATGTGTATTTTAAAAAGTCTCATAGATTTGTTAACCAACCTCCTCTTTACTGAGATCAACTCTTAGTCCTGAACCAGAAAGCAAACTGGTGGGCACCACTCAGAGTTCCAAACCCAGAGCAATACAAACAGGATCTGATAAAACTCTCCAATTCCTGGGCTGCTTTCTATCTGTCCATCCGCCCCTTCAGTCTGTACGATTCATAACAAATTAGAGACCAGATCTATTCTCTCTGTGAGTGGGCTATAGATGGAGGTTGAAGACACAGAAAGAATTATAGGGTAACAATGGAAAAAAAAAAGTAACCGCTAAGTGGGTCGAAAGTCAGAATTAACTGCATGTTTGCTGAAGGAAGAGAAATATATATTTTCGAAACTCCATAAAAATATCCTCCTTGGATTCCTGCAGGTGAGGCAGAGGCAGGGGCAGGGAGAACGCCCTCTAAGGGTGTCCTCTGAGAACAGTCAGCAGAACAAAGACCAAGATGACACCTGGGCCAACGTAGGGGTTTCACCTACGTATCGAGGGATGCGACCAGATCATGATTAAGAGTAAAGGGGATGGGGGAAAGAGCAATAGAATAATACTCAAAAATATCTGAGGAAATACAGGGGCACTTGGGTGGCTTGCTGGTTGAGCGTCCGACTTCTGCTCAGGTCATGATCTCACGGTTTGCGAGTTTCAGCCCTGCGTCAGGCTCTGTGCTGACAGCTCAGAGCTTGCTTCGATTCTCTGTCTCCCTCTCTCTCTGCCCCTCCCCTGCTCGCTCACTCCCTCAAAAATATATGAACATTTAAAAAAAAAGGTTTTTAAATATTTAAGGAAAGACAAAAAAATTCAAAAGTAAACTAGATAAGGTTTGTCTTCAAAGACTCCTACATTTTCCTATCCTTCAGTTTTTCGGTTGAACATTTACTGCATCCATTCTACACACCAAGGACTCTATTAAGCGTTAGAGATGTGCAGATGATTAAGAGATTGCTCTGGAAAAGCTCATGAGCTGTTCAATCAATCACAGTCAAGTTCGATACAGTTACTTTCTTAACTATCAGTCCCAATCAATTGTATAACAATGCACTCTAAATTAATAGCAGCTTTTAAGAAATCACACTGCCACATTAACTCAACTGTAAGACGTGTCATGAAATTAGAAACATTAAAACATGAATAAAACAACAAGAAAATTATTGATGAAACGTGGAAGCACAGTCGCTAAAAGCCGCTCCTATCCCTAGATCACCTACTGACTTACAGCCTCTGAGTCTCTGTTCCAGTCTCATTAAAATGAGGACACAAACAGCAGAGCCTACCTCAAGGTGGTGCTGCTAGAATTAAAAGAAATAACTCACAGAAAGCACTTAAAACAGAAAACTCTCAATAAATATCTATTACTATTATTTTTATGGCAGAGACTATAATAAAAGTAAACAGAATGCTCTGAAAACATCAACCTGAGCTAATCAGAGAGGGAAAGTTCCCTGGAGAAGAGGACTCTGGAGATGATTCGTAAAGGCTAACAAGGAGTCAGCAGAGTTGGGGGGGGGGGGGGATGGGGGAAGAGAGAGAGAGAGAGAGAGAGAGAGAGAGAGAGAGAGAGAGAGAGAGAGAAGGCAGCAGGCACAGCTTCCAGGCAGGAAGAACAGGGCATGTGTGGAAAAAAGGCACAGGTGAAAAGAGTATATATTCTGGGAGGTTCCATTTCACTTGTGGTATGTAATTTAAAACATTTTGATAAGAAAAATAGGGAGATAGTTTAAAATAGAACGTAAAAGCCAGGTTAATCTTTATTTAAAGATAAAAATCTGAGCTAGAGAATTCCCATCTGATCCCACACTGAACTGCTTCCGTCTGCTCCCTAAGCTGGGGGGAGAAAACACCTTGCAAAGCCCTGTCCTACCAACGTAAGCGCTGGTAATAGTTTTGCAGAATTAGCACTGCGCCAAGCACAGCCTGAAACTGTGAGGGGCACGCTTACAGCCAAACAGGCAACCATCTGCCCGATCCAGGAGGTACGAGCCCAGCCCCTCCAACTGACCCATTCTGACAGTGGTCTTCTGACGCCCGTCAGAAAAGTCTGAATGTACTTCCCAGAGAGCCAACGTCCCATGCAAGCTTTTCAGTGGAAATACGCAGGACCAGTCCCCTCCCAGGCCCCATTCTGTAGCCATCCAAAAAGATACCCCTAAAAGGAATGGGGTCAAGGAAAGAATGAGCACTTACCAGAGTGGGTCTGCATGAGACACACTGATGACAAATGCCTCTCCCGTCTGTCCAGAAAGAGTTCGCCCACTTTTATCGATAATTGTCCCTGAAATCTGAATTAACAAAGTAAACTCCGTCAACGACAGAGGCTCAAATTAAGAATATGGTCACAAACGTGAAATAAAATGAGCACGCTGACTTTGTTCTTTCACGAGGAAGGGAACCGTGGAGCTCTAACAAAAGGAATCACTTACCATCGTGGTCAGAAAGGACGTGGGTAAAGTGACTGTGGGGAGGAGCTGGTAAGCCATAAAAACAAAAAAAACAGGGAAAGTCACTGAGGCAAACCCAGTGACCAACAAAGCTTCTGAGTTCACACATCCGGTCCCACAGCAGAAGGCCTTCCCAGAGACCTCTGGCTGTCCTGGCTGATACATAGCTGGTTCATCCAACACCCCTTGATTTCATTCTATTCTTTTCCCACCATCAGCCTTCGGCCTCTCCCGTGGGTCTGCCTACTCCAGGCTGGTGTCGTCAGCACTGGCCCTGTCAGTCAGCATGCAAGTCCACTCCTCTGGGACCCTTATCAGGAGGAGTTCCTAAGCCCTGGACTCCAGGGGACCAATTCGGCCATGCTTCCTTGGAATGGTCTGCTTCTGCCAACCACTTCTAGGTTCATTTTCTTAGCATTTCCAGAGCTTGGCCTGCTACTGGTCTAGAGCTGGTGATAGGAGGAAGGTGAACAGAGGAGGCTAAAAGACACTAAAGACAGTTGTCCTGGACAAGGAAAGGCAAAACCCTGCCCTCAAGATGACAGTATTAATAAAAGACACGATACATCATGAAAATTTTAGAACTTACAAAGATAGGTCGGGGGGAATACTCCTCTTCAAAAAGTTGCTGGAGTGCGAACAAGGCTGCCTGTTGGGGGTTAAAAAGAAGAACATCTTTATTTCTGAGAGACTGTGTCCCCGGTCAGTCTAACTGGCTCATCAGAAGCCTCCCTTTTCCAAAACCCTGCTAGGTAAGATAAACGTCGCAATCTCTGGGGAAGAAGCATGTCCGCCCTGCAAGGTGCAATCCCGACACACATTTCCCAAGTATAACACTGTACACATTAAAACAAAACAAATGCTGGCTCAGAGTTTACCTACGAACAGATATTCCCTCCAAAGAGGAGCTTAAGAGCTACACTTTCTTCCTTCTCCTAATCTAAATTAAAAATAAAGAAGAACGGGGTGCTCGGGCGGCTCAGTTGGGTAAGCGTCCAACTTCGGCTCAGGTCATGATCTCATGGTTTGTGAGTTCGAGCCCTGCATCGGGCTCTGTGCTGACAGCTCAGAGACTGGAGCCTGCTTCCGATTCTGTGTCTCCCTCTTTCTCTGCCCCTCCCCCACTTGTTCGTTTTCTCTCTCTCAAAAATAAACATTAATTTTTTTTTAATTACATAATTAAATACATAAGAATGCCTCCACCTTCCACACCCTCATATATCCACAGTAGGTACAGAAACTAACAGTGTGCATCACCGCAAAAGAGTGTGAGCTTGGAATGTGCTGTAAAGGTACAAATCCCAAGTTACTGTGTACACGCCCATGTTTTATTAAGTTCCAGGGAACTGATCTTCTCCTTCTTTTCATCATTACATCTCCTGATTCTAAGAGGTTTACATTTTCATAATTTTCGGAAATCAGAATGCAACGTGTACTCAATGTAGATCTTCATTGTGATGGTGAGGTTCTCTGGCATAAAAGGTTACTAAACCGACAATGTGAGAATTTCTTTTTTCTTTTTTTTTCTTTTCAGAACTAGGCAAGTTGATCCTAAAGATCTCATGGAAAATATATGTGTAAGAATAGCCAGGAAAATTCTGAGGGAAAAACAGAGGTTCCGGGAAGGAGGTGAATAAAAGCCTACCAGTCACTCAGACATATTTTAATGATAATGTACAGAAAATAGCAGGATGGGAGAATGACATCTGACAGATTACTGGAACAGATTCTACCCAGATGCACTTCTGAATTTAGGATGGTCTGGGTGACATTCCACATGATTCCTATCACTGGGAACTGATAGGTTATTTAACAGATGATGTTAAGAAAAAACTAGGTACACCTTAGAGAAAAAGACTACTAGGTACATCTCTACCACATTCCTCGCCCCAAAATAAATTCCAGAGGCGCCTGGGTGACTCAGCCAGCATCTCACTGATTCTTGATTTCAGTTGAGCATCTGACTCTTGATTTCAGCTTAGGTCATGATCTCAGTCGTGAGATCAAGTCCCACATCGGGCTCCACATTCTCTCTCTCCCTACCCCTCCCCTGCTCATGCACACACACACACTCACTCTCCCTCCTAATGAAATAAATAAATGTCAAAAAACTGTATCAAAAAAAAAATTCCAGATGCATCACGGGGGAAACCAGTCCCGCGATAATCTAAAGAATGTTATCACACTTTCTACACCTGCACAGCATCTCTACCAAGCCCCCACACTGGTTAACAGTGGCTGTCCAGGAAAGACCTGCATCCCAGGGAATAGAAGGAAGGATATTGCTTTCCACTCCATATTTTTACGTATCATTCACATTTAGAACCATGTGTGTGTATTCACTACATCTGCATACATGTACCTAGTAGCTGTACCTATAAATATTTACTTTCATAATTAAAAAAAATTTTTTTTGAAACTTCAAAAGATAACCTTTTGAAATTTTTCTCATTCCACTGGCCGCAATTAGAAATGTTCAAGAACAGAATGGAACAGAAGACTACTATCTAACTTTGACAATGGCTGTGACGGTCTTCTCGCCACACTGGGGGGGATCATCACAGCCCCACCCCACTCACCGTCCCTTTCATCTCCCTTAACTCACCTTGGCGTTTGCAGTGTCAAAAATTGTTTCAATGAGTAAGATATCAACCCCACCATCCAGGAGCCCCTGGGCCTGCTCTTTGTATGCTTCAACAAGCTCATCAAATGCTGCAAAAAAGAATAAATAAATCACATCCAGGACTCAGTCATCAAAATCCTCTTGGTGGCCAGGACATGTGTTCAGGCCTGCACTGTCAAGTAACTATTGCTGGTTTATGATGCTTAATTTAAGGACAACATCACCTTTTGTGAGAAACCAAATAAAGGAATAGGGCCGTGGTGGAAATTACACCTGTAAACCGAACACAGTTGCTCCTACTAAACACCACATACGAGCCGAGAATGAGTGAGTGAGGAGGCCGGCATATGGTCTCTTGAGCCCCGTACCTTACTTCCAACATCTTTAGAGTGGATTGTTCATTCCAGAGGTGGTTTTAATCAGTCAGTTAAGGGATGAGTGTGAGGGACAGCTACAGAAACATATCACACTGACGTGGAAACATCGTAGGCCTCGTCC
This sequence comes from Felis catus, assembly GCF_018350175.1. Classification (NCBI taxonomy): domain Eukaryota; kingdom Metazoa; phylum Chordata; class Mammalia; order Carnivora; family Felidae; genus Felis; species Felis catus. The sequence goes on from NC_058378.1 coordinate 12,118,525, forward strand.
CGTTCCTTCACACTTGCCTTGGGGAGAGGCCACGGTCCCGTGGACTTCACTCCTGCCCTCTGATACCAACTCTGCCAGAGAGGAAACCTGCCTGAAGGGCAAGTTCAGCCTGTAACCGAAGTGTTCAATCACTGCTGCGTAAGATTTCTATTAGAAACATCTTGAGTTGTCCATGTCTGTCTGAGAGGTCATCCCTCTCCCCATTCACCTCCCAGCCAAACAAGAAAGAAGCTTGGACATTCCAGAGAGAAACCTCAACAGTACCTTTATGCTTGCTGTATACAGCACAAGAGAAAGGAGAACTCAGCCCCTTGCTGTCATGTTAGACCAAAGAGGGCATCGCCAGGCATAAGCCCAGTATGAGAGAGCAATCCCTGGCGAAGAAGTATGGTATCACTCCATGGAAAGTTCTAGAACCAAAAACCTACAAACTATACTTGCCTGAACTTGTTATCTATACAAAATTCTTTACCATACAGAGTATCAGTATTATTCAGCTAAGTTTCATTCTTTTTGTTTTTTTACTGTCTTGAGGTTTAAGAAATTGACCTAGATCTGCAGATTTTTCATAAAATCTCAATGTAAGTGTTTATATACACTAGTTTATAATGTCGACCGTGCTAGTATGTTTATATGGTTTGGGCTGCTTTCTGACATGAAACGGAGATTCAGGGAGTTATTCTGTAATAGACCAAGGCCTGGGGTCCATACTTACCCAACTGTTCCGTTTAAAGCTTTTTTTTTTTTTTTTTTGATTGGTTTTATTTCCTCAGCAGATAAAGAAGCACCAACACAATACCATGTACATTTGAAAACAAACTCAGTAACAATAATGATGATGATGACAGTAATAAAAACAAGAGCTCTTTGTTTCAAGGTTAACTACATTCCAGGGATCATTGTAAGCCCTTTATGTCAATTAAGTCACAATAACCCTGAGGAAGATCCTGTTACTCGTCCCATTTTACAGATTTTAGGATCACTGAAACACAGACATACTGGCAGGTCAAAGATTCTATACCAGAAATACTCACTAATGTTCCTGTAATCTGGTTTTTCCACAGATGGGGACACAGAGAGGGTCTTATTAGTTGGACCCAGGGCTCCTGCCACAAACCTCTTGATTCCTTTGGGAAAAGAAAAACAAGCGTAAAATCTCTAAATAGGCTGAACTTTGTGCTGTGAATCGACAGGCGCTAAGATTTTTCCCTCCAACACACGTCTATAACCACTTATCTACAGCTCTACAAGACAAAAGCACAAATTTTGTTCTTAATTCAGTTGACGACAAAACATGATGTGACCTCTCCTAAACCACAAGGGGCTATTTATAGTCTTTATCGCACTTAGTGAGACAATTCATAGATTTTACTGCAAACACGCGTTTGGTTATCGCGGCCCCCACCAGGAAAACGATCCCATAGGGGATGTGCACGTATTGTTGCCAAGCCAACCCAAAAGACTCTGAATCCTTGCATATCTGGCTTCAAAGTGTTTCAGTGAGTAACCCCTCTTCTATCACCACAGCCGTGTTTGGATAAATCATCTCCCCTTACTCTTAAGAAATCTCAAAGGTCCTGAACTTGACACAGAATCTGTGAGAGCTCCTCATGGAAACATTCAACTTGAAATGCTCTCCAGCACTGGGCTTCAGGCCCGTCACCGTGGGAGGATATTAAGTCAGGATTAACAATTATAAAGCCTAAATTAAAGTATGAGAGATCAAATCTTAATCACTCTTTTAGTAATCCTTTAATAACTTTTCCTCCAGGCTAGAGTCCAGGTGCTTCTAAAAGAGCCTCCAATGTTATGTCCATTTACATGTCATGACAGAAGCCCGAGGAAGGGGTGCACTGCCCCTTGCCTTTGGTGACAGTAACCACTCAGTAACCTGGGTTATGCTGTATCATTTAACTGCAGAAGACCACTGACTAGTGGACAACCCAATCTTTGAACAGGTTACCTTTCCCAAAGCTGAACACCAATGAGGACATAAGAAAAAGGTCCTTCTCTTTCCCCGCTTCAGCGTGTTTAACATTCTCTGACCTGCGACCCTGTCGGGCTGACAGTCTGTGCGTGCCCCTGGATTTAAGCATTATCTCTCAGAAGCAGAGCTCCCGTGAATTGCTTCAGTCTTCATTAGTATGCTGTGTCTAACTTCCTAACAATTCTGCTTTATATTTTCTCCTGTTGGCAATAATCTTACATTTCCAAATCTTTAGGGGCTCCACATATTTCTTCTATTCCTCTCCCTCCCTCAAAGCCTCCCCACCAGCTGGCGCCCAAGTCATGTGAATGGCAGCCAGCCAGAAGGTTAGTTATTTCAGGGAGCCACTTTTCAAGTCCCAGCAAGACTAAATCTAATGCCACACTCCTGGGTGTGCGGCACAAAGCCTTTAAGGACATCAGTGGTATGAAGCAGAAAATGCTCAAAAGGCAGTATCTCTTTACCTAAATAAGCCAGTCATGGGGATGAGGTAGCTTTAAAGGGATAAGATCAGGTATCTTAATGTTAACCATGATAACCAGTCAGCTGTCACCGTAACTACCTAATGATATGCTTCCAAAGGGAGAAAACTCGTTTTAGCTGCAAATACACAAGGAAGCTACGGTCCTAGCTACAAAGGTAAGCTGTAACCCCAGTAAAGCAAACACAGCGTCAAGCCTGAGCCCATGGGCATGGAATAAATCCAGAGAGACACCGAGCGGCTTCTTAGGGAAGGGCAGAGAGTAACTTGCACACAAGTACAAAACAGCGTCCGCGGCATGGCCAGCAGGCTGATGGTCACAGGGGGAAAAGGGCCGTAAAGACAGCACCTTGTAACTCAGAATCTCAAAGGAAGCATCTCCGTGAACCCGGGAGGATGACGTTCCTTACCTGTCTGGAGAGACACCTCCTCGGCTGCTTTCCTGGCCACTGCCGCAGAACACTTGTTCATCCGGTAGGCCTAGCAGATCAAACGCAAACGTCAGCTCGCTCTTCTTTTCCTCCCATACGAGTAAGAACTCCTGACCTTCAAAAACCCAGTTTTATTCAGTAAGGAAGTACAGAGGGAATTAACAGAAGCTCTGAATGAAATCTTAGCCAAGAAGACCTATCAGCTGCCCCAGCTGTGAGGACAGCAGGAAAGACAAGAGTCTTTGAGACCTGGTTTTAGCTTCTTCCCCTAAACTGTAAGCTAAATGATAAAAAGGGCAATGCCTGGACATGTGGTATGTCAACGAGTAAGATGATGAAGTTACATACTCTGCGAATCAGCGAAAAGCATGGTGAGGGGAAAAGACAGGAGGCCTGGGTTGGAGGACCGATTGTCCCAAGAGCCTGTGTGGCCCGCTCCTTCTGCAGTGTCTCCGGCCGTGACTTCCTTCACTGGATGGTGGCTGAACTCAATGGTTCCCAACTTTCTACAGATCACTAACCTCTTTAGAATTTCGTAAAGGGCCATGAACCCTCTCACTGGGAAATAAAAAGTATGCACAAACCTCAATTTAAAGAAGTTCATAGGCCTCCTCAAAGGGGTTCACAGACACCGCTTCACAGGTTAGAAAGTCCTAGACTTGTGGTCTTCAGGATCCCTTCTAAGATCCTATGTGCCATGTATCCGCAGAGTTAGTAATTAAAAAGCTAGAATATCCTAAAATACGGGGTGGCAAACTATAGCCCCTGGGGCAAATCTAGCCTGAGCCTGTTTTATAAATAAAATGTTACTAAAATACAGTCAAGCTCATTCATTTGCATGTTGTCTATTGCTGCCTTTGCACTATAATGGTAGAGTTGAGGAGTTGCTGTATATGACCAACGAAGCCTAAAATATCTACTTAACTGGCCCTGTACAGAAAAAGTTGGCCAACTCCTGCCCAATAATCACACGAAACTCATCATTTTCCCTTGATAACCCAAAAGACACAAGATCTCACAAAACATCATGAGAAAAATCAGCATTGGAGCACCAGGACTTCCTGCATGAAAACAGAGGAACGTGTCTGGAAAAATCCCATGCAAAAAGGGGAATGAAGGCATCTACTACGTATTCCCATCATCCACATTTTATAAAATTTGGAAAAGGGGCATCATGTTGATCAAAAAGAAACCAGATCTCCACCCCACACCCATGAGGATGGCTACTTTCATAAAACAAAACTCAAAAACCCCAAAAACAGAAGCTAACAAGTGTCGACAGAGCCGTAGAAAACTCAGAACCCTCGTGCACTGTAGGTGGGAATACAAAATGGTGCAGCCACTGTGGGAAACAGCATGGTGGTTTCTCAAAAAATGAAACACACAATTACCGTATGAAGCAAGCAATTCCCCTTCTGCGTACAGAATCTCAGGAAACAAAAGCAGGGAAGCAAGGAGATCGTGGGTACGTAGTAGTAGCATTGTTCACAATAACCGAAAGGTGGGATCAACCCAAGTGTTCCCAACAAATGAACGAACACACAATATGGAGCATGATCTGGCCTTAAAAAGGAAGGAAATTCTGACATAGGCTACGGCATGAGTGAACTTGAAAAACATTATACTGAGTGAAATAAGCCAGTTGTAAAAGGACAAACACTATGATTCTACTCACGTCACGCACCTAGAGGAGTCAAATTCATAAAGAAAGTACAGTGGTGGTTTCCAGGATGCAGGGGGGTGGCAGGAGAACGGGGAGTTACTGAGGGTAACAGGGGTTACGGAGTTTCAGCTCCACAAGATGACCAGAGTCTAGAGATGGGAGGTGTGATGCCTGCGCACCATGAACATACTTAACGTCACCAAAGTGTATGCTCAAAATGGCTAAGATCATCAATTTTAGGTTACGCGTGTTTCCCCACAACTAAAAAAAAAGCAAATCAAATCTGCCACCCAGTACATGAAAAGGCCTCCCCAAACTGCACACACAGCCAATCATTATGCCTTTATCAGCAGCCACTATAAGTATCATTTTTTTTTTAATTTTTTTTTTCAACTTTTATTTATTTTTGGGACAGAGAGAGACAGAGGCATGAACGGGGGAGGGGCAGAGAGAGAGGGAGACACAGAATCGGAAGCAGGCTCCAGGCTCCGAGCCATCAGCCCAGAGACCGACGCGGCGCTCGAACTCACGGACCGCGAGATCGTGACCTGAGCTGAAGTCGGACGCTTAACCGACTGCGCCACCCAGGCGCCCCTATAAGTATCATTTTTATTTGATTACGTGCCCATAAAAGAAACCAGTTACAAAATGAACGGTCTGCCACGTTCAGAAGCAGAAGAGATTCAAACTGTTTTCCAAGTCTGACCACGAAAAGTAGGCATCTAGGCACTGGCTGGACTCCGCGCTTCTGGTGGTTTTCTCACTAGCAACTACCACCAAGGCAGCAAATGCGCAGAAATGTCTCAGACTTGAGGCACAATGGAGTTCTTACCAAGTGTTCGAGGCCATAGTCAGCTTGGGCGACATTAGTGCTGCTGAAAGTGTTCGTTTCAATGATATCCGCTCCAGCCAGCAAGTAATCCTGCAGCAGGAGACAGTGATGTCAATGCTGTGAGTTTGAGAACCCCCGTCCCCCAGCAACAAATAGGACTTCCCACTGGCACCACCACCAGACACCCCGGGACCACTTACTAAGCAGCCAGCACTATACCAGAGGCTAGAGGTACAAAAAGACATAAGGACGTCATAGAAAGGAATGTGCTCTAAACAAACTCAGACCCTGAACTGACAGTTCACATGCTAAGTTGTACGAACTGAATCAAGTTCCTTAGACTCCAGTTTCCTCCCTAGACTAGAATCTAACTCTTCACAGTGGCTGTATGAAAACACAAGCATCGAGTTCTGGCCCGAACAGCACTCTCCGGCCTGAGCACAAGCTGGCTCCCACTGACAACCACACTATGAGAGCCCATTTCTGCCGGGAGCTGTCTCCACCCCAGTTTCCCGGTCCCTCTGAGCCACAACTACACTCCTGCAGAAGCCTGAGGGTCTCAACATCAACCTGTCCTCAACCTACCTTCCGCACTTCACTCTTTGGACAACACCTTCTCAACCTCAATCTGATGAACACTCGAGAATCTCTCAGCTCCCCTGACTTCCCAGTACTGAGTAAACACAACCCTTCCCAAACTGATAAACAGTTTGCAGAACAGCTAGGAAATGAAAACCAAGATTTACCTATTTATAAGTTACAAACATCCTAAATATCCACCAGTTGGGAAAAACTAAATAAGCTAGAATTAATCCACTTTATAACATGCTTTGTGGCAGCTAAAAAACATTGTACCTGCATATACCGACATGGAAAAATCTCCAAAAAGTATCGCTGAGTAGAAACCAAAATTGACTGATGTGTAAAGTATGACATCATGAAGTTTAAAACATACACGTACACAAGCAGTATGAATTTTCTACTGATATGTATGCATACACATACATGTATGTACACACATATATACATACATATAAATGCATAACAAAGTGATCTGGAAAGACACACGCTAATGTAAGTGGTTAGGTCAGGAGAAAAAATAGAAATTTGGAGTAGTGGTCAAAGCAAATTTATTCTTACCTATGGGTTTTGTTTTATAACAGCAAATTATATTTAATTTTTCAAAAAAGAGCAAGAAAAATTGGAAACAACATTAATAGCTAGGAATAAATAAATTCATTAATAACATATACACAGAATATATTATGAAGTTCTTAAACCATGTTCAAGAACATTTAATGCTCATGTATACAGATAAAAAAAATCCAAATTATAAAACAGTATAAAGTAATCCCAATATAATCCCATTTAAAATCCCAGTATAAAAAAACTAGATTAAAATATAAATTAAAATATGTGACTAGCAATTATTTATTGGCGTTGATATGTCCTGGTTTTGATTTTCTCTTTTATGGTTTTCTATTTTCTAGCTACTTCTTTTTTTAAGCAATAAACATGTACTGTCTTTACAATTAGGGGGAAAATTCTAACTTCGCAGCTTTCTCCAATTTTGTGTGGATCTGAAAATGTCCACTGTACACAGTGTAAAAAGTGTTTCTTCTGGCTCTTCATCCTCTCTCTACACCTTTTTTCCTGGCTCAGAATCCCACTCAAGAGCCCTAGGCAGAAATCATGTGATCAGGGGCAAGCTGTGTAATGTCCCTGCTCCTCACTCTTCTGGAGAAAGCTGTCAAGACTAAAGAAGGACTTTAAGGAGAGCATTTGTAGAGGCTAACAGAGGTGTTGAATTCTGTTTTGTGACAGTGATACTTAAGGCAGGGTAGTCCTCGTGGCCAGCTCCCACAAACTTTCCCTGGGCAGAACCTAAGTTGTGGCCACACCAGCCATTGTGGTTCTTATAACCGCAAAACACATCTCAGCAACAACCACAGGGCACTCTGGGGAGAAAAAGGTATATTACTCCCAAGTCCTGGAGGGTACAGGCATGCCCAGGGCCACACTGCAAGGGGTGAGGGGCACATGGGGCGGGGGCGGGGGGGGGGAGGGAAGCACAGGCATGGGGTTCTGCCTCTTCCGGGCTATAGGGATGGGGTGCCTGGGGTTTCGCAGTTTCACTCTTTATTGCCGAATTTAAGACATGAGTGGGAATCAGGCTGTGGAAAGGGGAAAAATGGGGTCAAACAGCTGGCTGTCTGGGTCACCCAGGACTCTCTAAAAGCAGAACTTCATGGGTGGGAACAGCCTGGTTTCTTATCTAAGTGTTTAGTCGGTAGCTGTAGTACGTTAAATATGAGATGGATGTCTTTGAAATGGGTATCTTGGCAGCCAAAAGCTTCATGTCAGGCACTTGCATTACCATTACAGATGCTTCCGGGTCGGGCACCTACACTACAAACATAACCGAGACATTCCATTAAAATTAGCCATCAGGGGATCTGATCCGTGGTCACTAACACCACTAGAAACAGCCAAGTGTGAAAACAACCCAGTGTTTCCTTTCTTCATCCAAGAACGTGGTAGGTTCTCTGCACTCGAAGAACTCTAGCTAGAAAATGCACCCCCAGAAATGGGACACCCACCTACACTCTATTGTATTTACAGCCATTTTTGCTTCATGTGCCTATTGTGGGTACCTTGTAGTTCTATCTAGATGCCTACCTAATACAGATGGCAAGGATTCTTTCTGTAACAAATATTTACTGAGTACTTACTATGTGTGAGATGCTCTAGGTAGTAGGGATTAGGCAGTGAAAAACAGGCATCAATTCCTGTCCTGCAGAAGCTGATAATCTAATGATAATCTAATGATAATCCACATGAACAATATGACGAAGCTACATGGCATGGTAGTTCATATGATCTTATCAGTTGCATTATAAGAACTGTATTTGTAACCGTAACAAGCAATTCATACCCATGAGGGCATTCCTGTAGTTAACAGGATTTAACTACACAGTCTCAAGGCCAAGCAGAAAAACTTAGGTACCATTCTTCCTGCAGAACCAACACCTTTTCAAGGACCAATTCTAAATCTTCTGGTACCTAGAATTCCCATTATGAGCAAAGGAAAGGCATTTTCTTCAAATGAATGCTATCCTTCACCTTACCTAGAAAAAAGTCTTGACCACGCAATAAAATGATCCCTTCCATACTCACTGGAACACTTAATCACTTGTTTAGACATTTTTTTTTTTTTTAAGAAGAGCTTGAAACACCTATAACAATGCCCCTCTCCAGAAAATAAAACTCTCTCGCTTAACTGGTAAATACGCTTTGTCCTTCTAACTGAATCCAGACCAGGAAAACAGATTTCATCAAACAGATTTGATCATCTTAATACCTCTTCTAGTCACAGTTCTGTATAATTCCTATGATAATCTATAAAACAATTTCGTTCTGTGTTTAATTATAAGTTATAAAAATGTATCGTACCCAGTTACCTCCTCCTGATCTCTTTATGTTGACTAACCATTTTTATTGGACACAGAAAAATGGAATGAAAGGGGATGGGATTTCAAGTCAGGGAGGCTCCCTAATGTCAGATAAGTTCCTTAACCTCTGTCAGGCTCAACTTCCAAATCTACAAAATAAGAATAACCACCTTTGATTTTACTTCATCAGGGCTGTTGTGGTGACTTAAGTAGGATAGCATATGTGAATACCCCAAGTTGTCCAAGATCTTTGTGGTTTCTCACTGGACTTTAAATGCCTCGAAGGCAGAAAAACTACCTTTCTGAACTCCTTATCCTGAACGCTCATCACAGCGCATGACCTTTATTTGGTGTCCAACAAGCCTTCTTTGTGAACAAACCACCTCTTTCTTCTGTCCCCTCCAGACACTGGGGACAGTGGTCTGCCTTCCGTACGCGAAACGACTTACAGAATAATCAAATGAACACAGAAGACCCTGGGGATACTTGACCTTATGGATTTGGTAAATGACATTGGGTTGAGTTACACTTAAAATGTCATTGTTGCCTTTCAGTGGCTTGGCATGATCTTTAAATTCGTGACCTCGGAAGTCTTCTTCACTTAGCTTCTGCCGTTGGATCATGGTGCCCATCCCTCCATCCAGCACCATAATCCTCTCCCGAAGAAGGGCTTCGATCTCATCCCGCAGGGATTTCTTCACACCTGCTTTAAAGAAAGTGAAAATCTGACTTTCAAAACTGAAAGCGGAAAAAGACAGGGGGAGGAGGTTTCTAAGAACTACTGAAAACCACAGAACTACACTTATGGGAGTCCCTGAAAATTCCCTGTTGAGCCTCCTCCTTGGTTCATCTTTTCCTGGCTGCCCTCAACATGTCCCGTATCTGCTGTCCCAAACCTGCTTGCTTTTAGCTTCAAGTCCTTTTCCCTCTGTAGGGGATTCTACCTAATCCTGCCCAAAGAAGTCTTCTGTTGGGAGCTCCAAAATTCACCCACCTCTGCCTCAAAACCCTCTTATGGCTTGGCTCACTCCATTTTCCTTCTCTCTCCACCTAGGGAGGGAGCACTTCTCCACTCACTGCAGATCTGACGGCGGAGTGTGCCTCTACTCTTCCTCCCATCTTCATAAAAAGTCTAAGCATTCTTCCACGGGGTCCCTACTGTATTCACTTTTTAATCCAGAAATACACAAACTGTTCTTGGTCTTTAAGACAGTTTACTATTTACCATAAAACAACCTTGCCCCCCACATATACAAACTCTGAGATCTTGTTAAAGGAGTCTTCATATATGCAAGAGATCAAAGTGTTTTTTTAACTAAACAAAACATGATCTTCTATGAGAAACTTGACCTATTCCATAATTTATGTGGAAAACTAAAAGCCCAGAAAAAAAGCTGAATTAACTTTGAAAAAGTAGAGTTTACTTGGCCCACTAAATAGTCTACCATAAAACTATATTTGCATAAGGAAAAAGAAAATATAGGATATCTTCATTACTTAGAATAGGGAACGACTTCAGGCTCAAAAGCCCAACCGATAATATTTTTAAAAATGATGAATTTGATTCCATAAAAACTAAGGATTCTTATTAAATGAAAGTCACCATAGACAAAAATAACAGATTACGGATTGGAGGAAGGTTCGGCAATGTCTAAAACTGAAAGGGACTAACATCTATAACATACAAGGAACTCTAACAAAGATGTGAATAGTCAAGTCAAGGAAGGATAAATAATACTCAACAACGATTGAAGAAATGCTCAAGCTTATTAGCGATTAGATGTGAATTAAAACAAGCTTAGGGGTGCCTGGGTGGCTCAGTCAGTTGGGCGTCCGACTTTGGCTCAGGTCATGATCTCACAGTTCGTGGGTTCGAACCCCACGTCCAGCTCTGTGCTGACAGCTCAGAGCCTGGAGCCTGCTTTGGATTCGGTGTCTCCCTCTCTCTCTGCCCATCTCCTGCTCACTCTCTGTCTCTTTCTCTCTCTCTCAAAAGTAAACAAACATTAAAAAAAAAAAAAAAGATGATACTTATTTACACTCAATAGATGAGCAATAATTATAACACTGGATAACGTCAAAGAAAATCTGAACCCTCAAGTATGCTTGCTGGAACACAGACAGCCATTCTGGAGAGAACCTGAAGAGGTCTTCCTCCCAGATTTGCGGGTTTAAGTGTTCACTGTTCTCATCTTTTGTAATCCTCCTGCTTTTCCAGTAGAGGATTATCTTTCACTGGCTTCTAATCACCTGGCCCTCCAGAACCTTCTCGTAAGAGTTAAAAGTCACTTTGAGAATTCTCCTTTCCCTTGCAAGGATAAACGGTCATTGAGATCTTCCCTGAAGAACAACAATAACCAAAATACACTCGTGCTTATCTGCGTTCGGTTCATTATGCACGGAACATCCTGTACATTTTACTCCTGACTAGTCAGGTTCTTAACAGGGCACATTCTCCCCAACATCTCTCACAGTGGAAACAGAAATATCGAGTTTTTGCACTTCCCCCATTTAGCTGAGCCCTTCTGCTGTTGATACATTTAGATGAAAGGGAATTCACGCATTTCCTTTTTTAATTAAATGGGAAGGGGAAAGTAAGAAGTCATGAAGCAGAGGGGCGCCTGGGTGGTTCAGTCAGTTGGGCGTCCAACTTCGGCTCAGGTTATGGCTCAGGTTATGCTCTCGTGTTGAGTTCGAGCCCTGGGGGTCAGACTCTGTGCTGACAGCTCAGAGCCTGGAGCCTGCTTTGGATTCTGTGTCTCCTCTCTCTCTGCCCTTCTCCGACTCACGCTCTGTCTCTCTCTCCTTCAAATATAAATAAACGTTAAAAAAATTTTAATAAAAACAAGTCATGAAGCAGAGATATTATTTAAAGAGCTGTAACACAGGCCTCTGTACGTCTTCTTTGATAGCATCAGTGACAAAATGTTTCTCAGTCACATTTCCACTGGTTTCAACACCCACATCAGAACCCCAGAGTCAACAGGCTCACTAGCTCACCTGTGTAAATTTCCTTCTGAGTCAGGACTTCAGTATTCACCCCTGCCCAAGATGAACACCCTCTTTCTGTCACAGGCAGCTACTGTTCTGTCCTTATCACTGGTTCTCTTCTTGCTACATTGCCTACCTCATAGCTCACATGTTTTCATGGGTAGATTTGACCACAAATTTTAACCAGGGACGACCTTAGAGACCCAGAGCTCATTATAAAGCTGACATTATTTTCAGTTCTTGAGCTAGTTTTTTTCTCAAAGTTAATCTCAGAGCCCCCAGCATCACCATCAGCTGCGATTACTACTTCCCATCAAGACCTTCTATCTGCTTTTTTACACAGTGATAATTCTGTGCACACTGGAGTTTGCTCTAACCCTGATGTGGAAAAGAAACGTTCGGCTGCAGTTTCAAATAGTTCTCTGGGTTTGCTATCTGTCTCAGCACGTGGACTTCCTTTGGATGAGCACATGCTCAAAAAGTACTGAATAAGAACGTTAACTCATGCAAAACTTCCAAAGCGCCCTGCTGGAATATGGTGCACCAAGCTGCAAAAGTTTCGTTACTTTGACATTAAGAGCGTGTTTCAGGGACAGGACGCGGGGACAGGGCGGTGCTTCGCGGCTGCTGATGGTCTGTCTGGGGAGCGAGGGGTACAGGTGCAGAAGGAACCAAGCAGAACAATGTGGGACCTCAGGGCTGCTCCGCAGGTTCAAAGGTGCCGCCCGCCCGCCCGCGGGGAAACCTGGTCGCGCGTCTCCAATTGGGGAGGAGAATCACCCTAGGGATTAGGAGCCCACAGCAGGAGTCAATAAACAACTGAACCGCTGAGACCGGGTGGCAACGTTACCGGAAGGCGTCAGCTCTGGCAGCGCCGGTGACATGCCGCCGAGTCTCCTCCTCCTCCTCAGGCCAGCGGCAAAGCCGGGAAGTCGCGCTCTGCACAGGAGACGGCCAAGAGCGATGCCAGCCAGCGCCCGGGAGCCTGCCTCAGAGGCCCGAGTCGCCGGGAGCGCCAAGGGCCCTGGAGCCCGCCGCGCCCCGGGCCTCGCGCGCACCGCACGCCGCGCGGGAGGTGCCCCCGCAGGACCTGGGCGCGGCGCGGGGATGATACGCGCGCCCTCGGCCGCTACAACGCTCGAGCACGTGCTTTCTTCGCGGTCACCCGGCTTGTCCTCCGCGCGGGGCTGGCGGCCAGACACGGGCGGCCCGAGGCCGGGTCGCGGGCAAGGCGCGGACCGAAACCGAAGAGGAGGACAACGTGGCGTCCGAGACGCGGGACCGAAGCTCTCAGCCGCCTTGGGTTTTGGGACACATTACAACGCAGTTACTTTCTCCGCTCAATCTAGCCTCTGCGTGGGCGGTCCCGCCCCTTCCAGCCCGTGATTGGTCTGTACGAGCACGTCACGGCTGTATTGGCTGATCTGTTTGAACCAATCACCTGAGGGTTCTCCCCAGGGTTCTCTGGGAGATGTAGTTCAGGATCCCAGGCGGTCAGTGTTTGGTTAGAGCCCAGAGGAGGCTTTGCTCATCTCCAAGCCCCATATCCAGAAGTGCGGCCAGAGTGACCTCTCCAAGTTTAGGTCGTAGTGCGAAGTTGACGATGGTTTTCAACGTGTTTTGGTGTCAAGAGACAGGAACGTGGAGTCAGAAGACGAAGTACCAGTCACGTTTTGCTACTGACTGGCGCTGGGCAAAATAATTAATCTGAGGCAACACCACTCTACACTCTCTAAGCATGAAATGATAGGTTTTGCTATTTTATAAGGTTGTAGTAGGGAGAAAATGAGATAGTGTGAACGCGCTGTGAAATCTGTAAAGTACGTATAGGCATGTTAATTGTCACTTATTGACAGTGAAATTTTATTGAGCACTTATTATGTATCATGCATGGGGCATGCAAAGAAATGCTTCCATCTTGGAGAGATGGAGAAGGAACTCGCAACCTACTTAAAACTAAATTGAGCAGGAAAAAAAGAGAACCACGTATGGATACAAAAGAGCTGCAGTATTCTAAAGGTGTTGGGGGGAAGCTTCAAGGAACTGAGTCTTGAAGAGTAAGAAGTGTGTGCCAGGTAAGGCCATTCCTGTTGGGACAAACTCCCTGGGGTGGAACACAGCACCTGAGAGAACTTAAAAATAAAGGACGGCTCTGTAAGGATGAGCCCGGTAGATGGGAGGAAAGCAAACGAATCTAGAAAAATAAAATTGAGACCAAATTGTGAAGTTCACAAAGCTTTTTTTTAAAGTACAAGTTTGCCTGCCCTTCTCATTTTACTGTGTGTAATTATACCTCATTTTTTTAAATGTAAAAATTATAATAATGTGTATAGCATCTTTACCAATAATGGTCATACTTGGAGATGGGAAAATCGGAGGGGGTGGGGAGTGAATGGAACAAAGGAGAGTGTGGGCGGGATAGGATGGCCCTGAACAGCTGAAGATCTTGTTAAGGTTGTAAGGGCTAGTTTTAAATTATTCCCCTTGTCACAGTTTGTTGATGAGTCCCTTGAAAAATAATCTTTTAGGTACCTAGTTACTTAGTATCCTCTGTCTTAGCAGAAATTGCAGGAATTGTGTATCAAGTGTGTATTTTTAACAAGTGGTCAGATACTTGCTCTGTCAGCTAAAACTGACCAGATCCAGTGTTCTCTTAGTCTTAAAGGGGTAACAAATTAGACTAAAGGGGCAGTGAATTACTAGTACAGAAACTCACACAACGTAAAGAAAAGTTCCAAGGATACCGTCAGGGGTTGACCTGTGTCCCCCAACACAAATGTTGAAGTCCTCTAAACGCTAACACTTCAGAATATGAACTTACTTGGAAATAGGCTTGGTGCACATATGGCAAGTTAAGATGAGGTCCAAGTGGAAGGGACACTTAGCCCAATGTGACTGGTGTCCTTATTAGAAGAGGAGAGAAACACACAAGAGAAAAAACAGCCATGTGACAGCAAAAGCAGAGGTTGGCATAGCCTGCTGACACCTTGGTTTTAGCCTTGTAGTTTCCAGGACGGTCACACAATACAGTTTTGTTGTTTTAACCGCCCCCCACCCCATTGTGGGGTACTTTGTTAGAGCAAGCCTAAGAAACTGATACAAATACATCTTTAGATGAGGTGAGACCACCAAGGCAAAGCCTCAATTTCTCTGTCTCCGTAGAAAAGAACCTATTGTCTTATTCTAATGACAGCCTGCTAGCCCACCCCCCATCTTCACCCTGACTCTCATTAAGCTCATCCATCATACCCGTTATGTAAAGGTAAGGCTCCAAACTTCCCCTTGGTAGTTTTGAGCTTCTTTCCCAGTGGGTTTGTCTTACAGAGAAAGAAGTTCTGATTGGTGAAGCTATATATCCAATTCTCACCGTACACCAGGAGTAAACTGTATTCCAGCTTTATACGTTATTCTATGGGCTTGATTGTGTATGTCAACCCCATTAGATTGCATTGGTGTCCTGCCAGTCGAGAGTCCTGAGACTGTAAACTGAGAGCCAGTTCTGGAACAAGGTATTGCTTGCCCTGGGGTGTGGTCAAGGTGATCATCAGCCTTCCCCAGAAGATCCCTGACTTTGTCCTCCCTCCCTCAAATCCTTTCGTAATCTCAAGATTTTGACCCATCCTCAGAGGCACAGAGGTCAACAAGCACTTTGATTACTGACACGGATTGCACTAATTGAGCTGCATTTACTGAGTCTATGATATACAGTCTTGTCACCAAGTACAGGGAAGTAAAAAAGAATATAAACGAAACCTGAAGTTTTTTTTTTTAAGCTTTTTAATTTTTTTGAACATTTATTTATTATTGAGAGACAGAGAGAGACAGAGCATGAGCAGGGGAGGGGCAGAGAGAGGGGGAGACACAGACTCTGAAGCAGGCTCCAGGCTCTGAGCCATCAGCACAGAGCCTGACGCAGGGCTCAAACTCACAAACTGCGAGATCATGACCTGAGCCGAAGTTGGATGCTTAACCGACTGAGCCGCCCAGGCGCCCCAAGAATTTGTTCTTAATTAACTTTTCAGTTTAAAAATTATTTCTGGCGTGCTCTGAGAGCACCCACTTCTCTCTGGCTAGGACAGCTGATCAAGAATAGGTACTACTCCCTCTTTCTTTCATCGTAAATTGGAAACTGTGAATAAGGTAAGAAAAAAAAATAAGAAAAATAAATAAATAAAAATTACTTCTGATTCCCCTTCATGTATAGAATAGAAATTTCTAGAATTCAGGGGCACCTGGGTGGCTCAGTCGGTTAAGCATCTGACTTCAGCTCAGGTCATGATCTCACAGTCCATGAGTTCAGGCCCTGCGTCAGGCCCTGTGCTGACAGCTCGGAGCCTGGAGCCTGCTTCAGATTCTGTGTCTCCCTCTCTCTCTGTCCCCCACCCCCTCATGCTCTGTCTCTCTCACTCTCGAAAATGAATAAATTGTTAAAAAAAAAAAAAGAAATTTCTAGAATTCAAAGATAAGACTTTACAAAGTGTTTATCAGGTCACTTTCCCTTCTATCTCATTGATAAAAGTAAAAGTTTAGCAGTTAGCTAAAAGTTTAGCTCTCAGCTCATCATCTTAAATAGATTAAATACCACGTTCCTGTTTATTAAACAAAAATATTGGTACTCATAGGCAAAATCAAACCAAATCAAAACAAACCGACAGCTCCCAAAAAACCCAAAACCAAAAATCCAAATCAAAGCAGATTTAGAGCAACCCCCTCCACACTTTGGGTTTTCTTAAAAAGTTTTAAATATCCTTGCAATTAAATTTATAAATGCTCTCCTCTCTATCTTCTGAATGATGATATTTTCAGTGTTTGGAATTAAGTTTTGTCTAACCCATAACTTACAGTGTCGAATGCTCGTGTAGGGCTGCTGGGGGCCCCGCTCTACTGCTCTCTAGTTGTGTGAGCTCTTGGGTACTTCCTTTTTCCTTAATTTCTGCCTCTCCAAAAGAGGAACAAACATATGAATCCTATTTTATAAGAATGAAGATTAAAATAAGAGTTTGCTCATAAGAACTGAAGAGTTCAACACACGAGAGCTAGTCTTACCAATGTTACTAGATCAAGCCCATGGTTTGCATTATAGTTAAGTGATGTCTGCCTACAGGTGCTGGCATAATTAGGCAGGTCAAGGGTGAACTGCCTTGGATAATTAAGGCTGTTTTTGCAGTCAGTGGAGCAGGCGGCAGAGACTGAGCCAACTGATTTCCCCAGGTGTCAAGTCCTAGAGAGAGGTGGTAATTCTCTCAGTGCAGGAGAAAAGCGAGGCCTCCTCAGGGCTATTGATGACAGTAAAATAACTTCAGGGATGCCTGGGTGGCTTAGTCGGTTGGGTGTCTGACTTCAGCTCAGGTCATGATCTCACGGTTCCTGGGGTTCAAGCCCCAAGTCAGGCTCTGTGCTGACAACTCAGAGCCTGGAGCCTGCTTCAGATTCTGTGCCTCCCTCTCTCTCTGCCCTTCCCCTGCTTGTGCTCTCTCTCTCTCTCTCTCAAAAATAAATAAACTTGATGTTTATTTATTTTTGAGAGAGATAGAGAGTGGGCGAGGGGCAGAGAGCGAGAGGGAGACAGAATTCCAAGCAGGCTCTGAGCTGTCGGCACAAGCCTGACTCGGGCTCAAACTCACGAACGGTGAGATCATGACCTGAGCCAAAACCCAGAGTCAGATGCTTAACTGTCTGAGCTACCCAGGCACCCCAGAACAAATTGTTTTTTCATAACTACAAAAGGAAACTGGTTAAGATTCAGTGCTTAAAAATTTCAACAATCTAGAGGCCCCTGTGTGGCTCAGTCGGTTGAGCATCTGACTTCAGCTCAGGTCATGATCTCCTGGTTCATGGATTTGAGCCCCGCATGGGGATCTGTGCTGACAGCTCAGAGCCTGCAGCCTGCTTCAGATTCTGTGTCTCCCTCCCTCTCTGCCCCTCCCCTGCTTGCACTCTGTCTCCATCTCTCCCTCAAAAATAAACATAAAATTTTTTATTTATTTTTTTTTTTTTTAGATTTCAGCAATCTAAGCCATTATTTTGGTTTTGGTTTCCTTTAATGGGCAAATTTTTGGGGGCGCCTGGGTGGCGCAGTCGGTTAAGGGTCCGACTGCAGCCAGGTCACGATCTCGCGGTCCGGGAGTTCGAGCCCCGCGTCAGGCTCTGGGCTGATGGCTCAGAGCCTGGAGCCTGTTTCCGATTCTGTGTCTCCCTCTCTCTCTGCCCCTCCCCCGCTCATGCTCTGTCTCTCTCTGTCCCAAAAAAAATAAATAAACGTTGAAAAAAAAAATTTTTTTTAAATGGGCAAATTTTCAAATAGGGATGGGGTGGGGGGGGCTTCTGGGTGGTTCAGTTGGTTGAGCATCCAACTTTGGCTCAGGTCATGATCTTACGGTTCGTGAGTTCAAGCCCTTCATCAGGCTCTGTGCTGACAGCTCAGAGCTTGGAGCCTCCTTTGGATTCTGTGACTCCCTCTCTCTCTCTGCCCCTCCCTGGTTTGCATTCTGTCTGTCTGTCTGTCTCTCTCTGTCTCAAAAATAAACATTAAAAAAAATTAAAAATAAAATAGGGATGATTTAAAACATCGTTTTCTGGCTTTGCCTGGGCAGCAGGGAGGCAAGGTCCAAGTAAGATAATCAGGGTGAAATCTAGAATTTCTACAGTATTTGGGACATAATTCAGAGATATTAAAAAAAAAAAAGAACTCTTGGTGTATGGCATTTAAAAATCTGTTTAAATCCTGTGAATTGTTGGCATTATTATTTGTTCTTTTGGTTAGCAAATATTTACTGACACTGGCCAGACACTGGAGCTAAAATAATGAGACAGACCCAGGTCCTGCAGCCTAGAATGTAGGAAAAATGATAATCAATTATATCATTATAAAGCAAGATTAGTGCCATGGTGCTCTTATTATCCTTGTTTTAGGATGAAAAAAAACAAGGGAAAGAGGAGTTGGCTGATGAGACGGCAGTCCTGTTTACACGTAGTTGATCACAACCAGTTACAGATTTCTTTGTTCCTTCTGCACCTGCACTCTTTACTGATTAACCTAAACGAAAAGGAAAAGAAAGAAGAGAGAAGAGTTAAACCCAAGGTCACATTTTCAGTACTTGGCAGCTGGTCCTCAAACCTGGAAAACTGGTTTCAGCACTCACGCACTTTGTCACTAAGCTAAGACTTTCCTTTGAGCGGTTCATGCAAGAGCCCTCTCCCCCAGAAAACTGGACATCCCGAATCGCTTGTAATGTCAGCTGTTACACAGAATCCCTGGCCCTCATTCACAATATAGCATGAGCTTACAAAACATTGCTGCTTTCTTAGTAGTTAAGTAAATGCCATTCATATTCCTGAAACCCTGGAATTTTACTCTGCTACGTTTTCAATGGGAGATATTCGGGGCGAGACAAAAATTTCATGTTCAAAGGACGTTCGACATACGGCCTCCCCAAGGTGTTAGTACAAGACCTTCCTGAGGTCTGGTAGGTCAGGCACCTTGCCTACTACTCTGCCTGTCCTTTTGCCTTGCGTATTTAATTAGTCTTTTATTCCGTTTAAGAAAGTCTTGTTCACATACAGACTTTCTCTGGCTTGGTCTCAACTACATCTACAGCAACGTCTAATTACTGGCACACAGTGGCAAGTGAATAAATGTTTGCAAGAAGAAATTACTGGGGAGCGCCTGGCTGGCTCAGCCGGTAGAGCATGCGATTCTTGATCTCAGGGTTGTAGGTTTGAGCCTCACATTGGGTGTAGAGATTACATAAAAATAAAACCTCAAGGGGCATCTGGGTGCGTCAGTCGGTTAAGGGTCCGACTTCGGCTCAGGTCATGATCTCACGGTTCGTGAGTTTGAGCCCCATGTCGGGCTCTGTGCTGCCAGCCCAGAACCTGGAACCTGCTTCCGATTCTGTGTCTCCCTTTCTCTCTGCCCCTCCCCCACTGGTGCACACGCGTGTGCACACACACACTCTCTCTCTCTGTCTCAGAAATAACTAAATATTAAAAATAAAAATAGATAAAACATAAAATCTTTTTTAAAAAGAATAAATTACTGGAGACATATGGCCGTCACCATTTTTCAGATCTTATCGCATAAACACTGCTAGCTCAAATTTCACAGCAGACTATAAAAGAGAGAGGAGTTTGTTTGTTTTGTTTTTACAAGGATATACTTAAAAGTTGTAATCATTCTCTAAAACTGGAGATACGATTCTTTCATTTTCCAATGGTAAGATAAATCTCACAAGGTTAATATTAAATAAAGCAAAATAATCCCCAGATCAAGCTGACTGTAATTCAATGAAAGCTACTAATCCTGGTAAAGAAACACTGTGTTCCTCAGAAAATGTGGGCACGGGGTGAAGCTGAATATTGCTTAGGAATGGAGGCACAGAGAAGGGACTCAGGAATGTCCGACTTGCTAATGGGATCTTTAACCGTTTCTGGTGTAGCGGGTTTCTATACTAGTAGGAGATCCATGCCTCAGGCTATCAGGGTTTGAGACCACTAGCCTTCAGAGTCATCTGGCTGTTGCCTGGGTGGCCAGCTAGTTCTTTTCCGGGGACAGACAACCATACTGGGACATGTAAGCTCTTTCTACTTAAAGTGGGACATAAATATACCGGTATACCATTAAGAATACCCATGTGTAATTATCAAGCACTTCTAATAATATCTGACAAACCTTTTATACTTGGATGGCTGGTTGGTATTAAGGACCTTGATATAAAGTCCTTATTAAAGCCATTAATTTGGATAGCTCTCAAAAATGAAATATTGCCTGAAGACATTAAAGTTACATAATGTATGTTTTTCTTCAAGTAAATGTTTAATCACCAATTACTTATTCCATTGGTCAAACGCTATTAATTTACAGTGCAGGGTTAATTCTGTAGTATGTTAAATCTTGGCATGTTTTTATTAGGGACTAATTTAATTTCAAGTAAATTGAAACCCATGGCATTATTCAGATTATCAAAATGTATAATTGATATTGACATCAGAAAGGTACCTGGGTGGCTCAGTCGGTTGAGCGTCCAACTCTTGATTTCGTCTCAGATTATGATCCCAGGGTCCTGGGTTCAAGTCCCGCCTCGGGGGCTCAGTATGGAGCCTGCTTGAGGTTTTTTTTTTCTCTTCTCTCTCTCAAATAAAATTTAAAAATACTGACATCAGAGCTTTAGAAAGTCAATAAAACAAGTACTAATTAACTACCTGAACTAGATAAGTAATGTGTCAGGTGCTTTGGGGGGGATGCGGAGATGTTCAAAACAGGATTTCTACCCCAAAGATCAAAGAGAGATAATAAATGAGGAAGACAAAGCAGAAATTGAATAAGGGAAGTACAAATGAAAAGCTACCGACCAGAGAAAAAGGAGGAAGCTCATTCAAAATATAAAGAACTGAGAAGGATTCAAGGAAGGAGATGGGTTTGGACTACAGTGTAAAAAATTGGTGCTTATTGGCTGAAAGTTTATGGGGCACCTGGGTGGCTCAGTCGGTTGAGCGTCCGACTTCAGCTCAGGTCATGATCTCACGGTCCGTGAGTTCGAGCCCCGCGTTGGGCTCTGTCCTAACAGCTCACAGCCTGGAGCCTGCTTCAAATTCTGTGTCTCCCTCTCTTTCTGCCCCTAACCCACTCGCATTCTGTCTCTGTCTCTCTCAAAAATAAATAAAACATTTTTAAAAAAATGAGTGTTTACGCCATGCCTACACCTCACACGAATTCGTATGTTGAAATTCTAATGCCCAATGTGATGGTGGTGGGATGTGGGGCCTTTGGAAGGTGCTTAGGTTATGAGAGTAGAGCCTTCATGGATGGGATAGGGCTCTTCTAAAAGAGGCCCAAGACAGCTTCTTTGGAAAGGGTATTCCTTGGTCGCAAGTAATTGTTTGAAGGACACATAGATCATAGATGTTATAAACTCTGCCATATGTAACTTGTCTTTCTACTGCTCATATGCTTGAACAACTGACTGATTGCCTGTGAAATTCTTGAATCACAGCTTTTTCCCCTCAAAATTGTTTGCTGTGTTGTCTTTCTTTCTAACAGCTCTACTGAGATATAATTCACATACCATGCAATTCGCTTATCTAAGGTGTACAATTCAATGGGTTTTGGTGTATTACATTATTAAATTTTTTTTAATGTTTTAATGTATATTTATTTTTGAAAGAAAGAGGGAGAGAGAGAGACAGATAGACAGAGCATGGGGCGGGGGAGGGGCAGAGAGAGAGGGAGACACAGAATCCGAAGCAGGCTCCAGGCTCCGAGCTTCGAGCTGTCAGCACAGAGCCTGATGTGGGGCTCGAACCCATGAACCATGAGATCATGACCTGAGGTGAAGTCAAACGTTTAACTCACTGAGCCACCCAGGTGTCCCACATTATTAATTTTTTAAATTGTGGTATAATATATAACATAAATTTGCCATTTCAACCTTTTTTAAGTATACAATTTAGTGGCATTCATTGCAATCACAGTATTGTGCAACCATCCCCATGCTCCATTTCCAAAACTTTTTCACCACCCCAAATAGCAACTTTGTAACAATTAAGCCCTACACTCCCCAATCCTCCTCATCCCAGTCCCTGGTAACCTATAATCTACTTTCTGTCTCTATGAATTTGACTACTTTAGGTACCTCACAGAATTGGAATTATATAACATTTGTCCTTTTGTACATGAGTTATCTCAGCATGATGTTTTCATGGTTCACTCGTGTGTAGCATACATCAGAGCTTCATTCCCTTTTAAGGCTGTATAGTATTCCATCGTATGAATATACCACATACTGTTTACCTATTCATTCATTCATGGACCCTTGGATTGTTTCCACCTTTTAGCCGTTGTGAATAATGCTACAATGAACATTGGCATACGAGGATTTGCTCCAGCCCCTGCTTTCAATCCTTTGTGTATAAACTTAGGACCTGGAATTGCCAGATCATTTGGTAAGTCTACGTATTGCTTCTTGAGGAACTGCTCAGCTATTTTCTGTAGTGACTGTAGTGTTTTACATTCCAACCAGCAACATGCAAGGGTTCCAATTTCTCTGCATCTTTGCCAACACTTGTCACTTTTTCATTTTACTGATGAAAGGTATCTCAATAGGAATGACATGATATCTCTTTGCAGTTTCGATTTGCATTTCCCTAATGATTAGTGATGTCCAGCAACTTTCCTGTGTTTATTGGCCATTGTATATCTTGTTTGGAGGAATAACTGCTTAAATCCTTTGTCTATTTTTGAATGGGGTCGTTTATTTTTTGTTGTTGTATTGGAGTTACTTATGTATTCTAGATATCAACCCCTTTTCAGATACACGATTTGTGAAGATTTTCTTACATTCTGTGGGGTGTCTTTTCACTCTCTTGATGGTGTCCCTTGACGCACAAAAGCCCTTAGTTTCGTTGAAGTCCAATTCATCTATTTTTTCATTTTGTGAACTGTTCTCTTGGTGTCATACCTACTAAATCATTGCTAAATCTAATGTCATAAACATTTCCCACTACGTTCCCTATGTTTTCTCCCAAGATTTTTGTAGTTGTAGTTAAGATTAGGTCTCTCATTCATTTTGAGTTAATGTTTGCATATGGTGTAACATAAGGGTCCAAATTTATTTTTTGCATGTGGAATCCAAATTTTCCCACCACCATTTGTTGAAAAGACTGTTCTTTCCCTATTGAATGGTCTTGGCACCCTTGTCAAAAATCAATTGACCATACATGTCAGGGTTTATTCTTGGGTTCTGTAGTTTATTCCATTGGCCTATATGTCTCTCCTTATGCCAGTACCACACTGTTTAGCTTTGCAGTAAGTTTTGAAATGAAGAAGTGTGAATCTTTCAACTTTGTTCTTTTTTTCTTCAGATAGTTTGGCTATTTGAGATTCCTTGAGATCTCATATGAATTTTAGGGTGAGTTTTTCTGTTTCTGTAAAAATGCCACTGGGATTTTAATACAGATTGCATTGAATCTGTACATTGCTTTGGGGAGTATTGACATTTAACAATATTCCAGTTCACGGATGTGGGATATCTTTCCATTTATTTAGGTCTTCTTCAACTCACGGAAACGTCTTGTAGTTTTCAGTGTGCATGTCTTTAACCTCCTTGATTCAGTCTATTCCCAAGTATTTTGTTCTGCTTAATGCTATCATAAATGAAGTCATTTCACTAGTTCCTTGTTAGATTGTTCACCGCAAACGTATAGAAATACAACTGATTCGGGAGTGTTGATTTTATATTTGAATCCTCACTGTATTCATTTATTGGATCTAAATTTTTTGTGTGTGAATTCTTTAGGGTTTTCTATATATAAGATCGTATCATCTATGAATGGAGACCCTTTTACTTTCTTTCCAGTTTAGATGTCTTTTACTTGTTATTCTTGCCTAATTGCTCTGGCTAGAATTTCCAGTACTCTGTTGAATAGAAGTGGTGAAAGCAGGCATCTTTGCCTTGTTCCTGATCTTGGAGAAAAAGCTTTCAGCCTTTCACCATTGAATGTGATGTTAGCTGTGAGGTTTTTTTTTGTATTTCTGTATTTCGTGTGGTCTTTATCATCTTGAGGGAGTACCTACTATTTATTGAGCATTTTTATCATGGAAGGGTGTTGAATGTTACCATATTTTTTCTTTTTCTTTTAATTTTTTTTAAGTTTATCTATTTTGAGAGAGAGAGCATGTAAGCGGAATAGGGACAGAGAGAGAGGGGACAGAGAATCCTAAGCAGGCTCTGCATTATCAGCACAGAGCCTGATGTGGGCTCAAACTCAGGAACCATGATATCATGACCTGAGCTGAAATCAGGAGCCGGACGCTCAACTGACTGAGCCATCCAGGCACCACCCCTATGGTATTCTCTTTCTGTATCAATTCAGATGATCATGTTTTGTTTTATTTTGTTTTCCCTTCATTGTGCCTCATTCTGTCATGTTAGATAAAAAAGATAAAACTAGGCAGGGACCCTAAACTGAGTGGTTTCGAATTAGGATTGGAAGGCTCAGCTGAGGTGTCTCTGTTCTTCTGCCTCTGCCTTAGGCCAGGCCCTTGTCTTACACTTGGACTCGTAACAACAGCCTTTTCAAAATAGTCCTATTTTACTGTCAGCAGATCTTGGAATGATTGTCTTTGAAGAACTTGCAGTCTGTGGGGAATAAAGAATTTCTTTAAAAAAAATTTTTTTTTAATGTTTATTTTATTTTTGAGAGAGAGAGAGCACAAACAAGGGAAGGGCAGAGAAAGAGGGGGACAGAGGATCCAAAGCAGGCTCCGTGCAGACAGCAGAGAACCTGATGTGGGGCTCGAACCCATGAACCGTGAGATCATGACCTGAGCCCAAGTCGGGCGCTTAACCGACAGAGCCACCCAGGTGCCCCGGGAATAAAGAATTTCTAATTCAGTTGATCTCATTGGGTGCTTTTAATGAAATATTTGGTTTGTCCCTTGTCTGCAGACTATAATAACCCATTTCATTTCTAACCTCATCATAATATTGAATGAGTACATATGTTAGGACATAAATATAAATCTTAAATGTAAATTCAGTGTTTTACGTTTAAATCCGGAGTCTTCAGGGCTTTCGTACATCTGAAGCAAACAAATAGTCTGCTTCTTATATGTTTATTGCTTAAATAAATACTCCAGCAGGCTGGGGATTCATTTGGTTTTGCAAATTTTATGCATATTTCCATTTAATATCTTATTTTCTCCTGAACCATTCGGGATGGAACATTTCATGTATAGAACAGAATTGGGTTGATTCAGACACCCAGCCCCTAAAGGGGAAAAGTGTCGATTTTTGATATATTGAAGAATGGCTCCTACAGTCTACGCCGTGGAAGGAAATGGAACGTGGCCTATGTGGGGTCTTAGAATAAGACTTAGAATTGCCTACCTTCAAAATTCATCTTAGGGTAACAGGTAAGAACAGTTCTGGAAGTCCCAACTCTGCTAGCTGGGTGATCATAGTCACTTAGCCAAGGTGGTCTCAGTTTTCTGTAGAAGGAGCATCATAGTGAATTCCAGGGGGATGCTGTGAGGAGCTGTGATCGTGGCTATCACATTTCTTCTCTGAGCCTCATTTCTATCAAAGGGAGGAATCTGGATGAGATTATCGCTGGGCCATAATTTCCTG
Organism: Felis catus; assembly: GCF_018350175.1. Lineage (NCBI taxonomy): Eukaryota > Metazoa > Chordata > Mammalia > Carnivora > Felidae > Felis > Felis catus. Next base: position 12,144,488 of record NC_058378.1, read on the forward strand.
AAATCCTGTTTATATGTTTAAGTCGGTATTTCCCAAAATATGTTTCTCCGGAGGGAATGTGATAGGACATTCCTTATTTTTTTAATTTTTAAAAATTTTTATCTATTCTTGAGAGAGAGAGAGAGAGAGAGCATGAGTGGAGGAGGGACAGAGAGAGAGACACACACACACACAGAATCTGAAGCAGGCTCCAGGCTCTGAGCCGTCAGCACAGAGCCCAACGTGGGGCTCGAACCCATGAACCGTGAGATCGTGACCTGAGCTGAAGTTGTACACTTAACTGACTGAGCCACCCAGGCGCCCCAGGACATCCTATATTTTAATAGTTATGGCAGACAAGGTAGAGTTGACAACAGGGCCGGCACAGCTAAGGGGATATGCCTGCGGCCTGCAGTCAGGTTTGCTCGGCCTCACAAACCCCAGCTGCCTCTCAAGACGCTACCCCACAGCTTTCCGTGATTATCAAAAGTAAGTGAGGCGATGAACGGCTAGTTTTATAACCATTTGGGGGCCGTGGGATATAGGGAGAAGAGGCAATACAAGTTTAATTCCATAGCAACAACTTGGTGCACACAGAACTGCCCACTGGGAGATTCGGGCATGTAGACTCATTCAGCACGTGAGCTTCTGGAGGAACCCTAGAACAGACCCCTCAGCTGGAAGGGGGAGAGAGCTGAGTCTGGTACTGCTGTGTGGACCCCAGACCCTGGAGGCCCACTGCAGTATAAGGAGGGAACAGGCATTAGCCTTAACACCCTGTGGTTGATTTCTTGGGCTCAGAAGCACAGCAGTAACAAGAGGGCATCAGGAGTGGCCAGCCAAGTTGTACATGGTTTGACATCCCCATATAACCAGCATCCCAAACGCTGTGGTGATCAGGGACCAGAAACATAAAATGGCAAGGCGGGGGGCAAGGCTGAGCAGGAGCCTTTCCCCCCTGATGCCATCTGTGAATCTTCTTGTAAGAAAGTGATGTCATAATGGAAGGTCCAGGTGGAAGGTAAGACATTTAACATGCTTCTCCTTCAAGGGCCATATCACGTGGTCTCTGTTGATCAAACAATGTTCTCAAAAGAGGACAGAAATTATTTTAAAGAGAAGAAATGGATGAGTGGGGACAGGAAGAAGACAAAGAACCTTACCCCCAGAGATAGAAGTATTCTGTGTCGGCAAAATTGCTGACATTCACTCTGATGGCAAAGAGTCAGAGGGGTGCTGAATGGTGAAACTGTATATAAAACAGAGGACTAAAGCATATGAAAACAAAGAATGTCTGAAAATTGTGCTTCAAATTAAATTATATGCAGTGGTTGCAAATGAATGAATGAATGGATTCAATGAATGAATAGATGTGTTGAGTTTGGTACAAAATGTCACTATCTTCGATTATGAAACGTCTATAAAAATGAGTTGACAGGAAAAAAAAGTGGAAGCGTTTAGGACAATCTAAAATACCATAATATGAAAGATATTAGTAAGTATATTAATACAGTATATGTATGTATACTATTATAGTATATATATATAGCTATATTTAACACAGGTGTGCAACCAGGTCAGGAAGCTGTCAAAGTTCATGATGTTATTGGGGCATCTGGGTGGCTCAGTCAGTTGAGCATGTGACTCGAGCTCAGGTCATGATCTCCTGGTTTGGGAGTTCGAGCCCCACATTGGGCTTGCTGTTGTCAGCCTGTCAGCCCAAAGCCCACTTCCCATCCTCTCTACCCCTCTCTTTGCCCCTCCCCTGCTTGTGCTCTCCCCAGTAAATATTTTTTTAAAAGTTCATAATGTTATTATTTGGGGTAAGGCTAGGCTGCTAAAACAGAGACACTAAATATAGTGGCTTAAAGCATACACGGTTGACCCTTGAACAACGTGGCGGTTAAGAGTGCCAACCCCCCTCGCTGCTAAGAGTCCACATATAACTTTTGATTCCCTGCAAACTTAACTACTAGTAGCTAACTGCTGACTGGAATTTTACTGATAGCTGTCTATTAACACGTATTTGTATGTTACATGCATTACATACTGTATTCTTACGATAAAGTAAGTCAGAGAAAATAAGGTGTTATTCAGAAAATCATAAGGAAAATACATTTCTAGTTCTGCTCAGTTCTGCTCATATATATATATTATATATATAATATATATAAACACCCTGCATGTAAACGGATCCATGCAGTTCAAACCCGTATGTTCAAGGGTCAACTATCCAAGTGTCTCCTTCCATGGCAGTCTTGAGGTGAGGAGCCCATGTCACAGGCACAGATCTGTCAAACAAGGATCCAGATGTCTTCTAAGCTGTGTGTTCCACCCCTCGGACTTAACAACTGACTGTTGGTGATGCCTGCTGTCTCTTTCCTCAAGACTCCTTGTTCAGTCCATTACACTCAGGAAGTGTTGGGGGAACTTGTTTATTTTAACACACCTTTGCCAATAATCTTTTGTAAAAAATGCATTTCTATTACTACGTGCTTTAATTATATTTTCATCAAAACACTGGAGCTGCAGATTTAGATAATTTAAAACATGGAAAATGTCTCCCATGCAACCTAATTACCAAAATCACGCTAAACAGTTAACTCAATGAGTCTTCCTTCCTGTCATTAAAAAAAAAAATGTGACTTTATTTTTCAATTCAAGTAAACTGTTAACATATTTTGAGGAATAGAATAAAAACTACCGAGAGATAAATGATGCAACAAATCTTGTAAAAGCAGTTAAGTCAAGATTAAAATGCTGTTGCAGAACAGCAATGTAGTAGAACATTTTCATTCTGTAAATTTTTCTCATTTACTTATGCAATATAATATGCAGCTACAGTCTTAAGTTATTCATAAAGCAGAGGGGATGCTAAAAGGAATGTTACTCCTTTGGCACACGTGTGCGCATATGTATACTGAACTCTGGTGTTTGGAAATAAACACAAATCATGTCTAAAATTAAGTAATTCCATTAATTTTGTTAGACACGCTGATCAAACTTTCAAAGTGATTAATGAGAGTAAATATAGACTGGTAAAAGTCAATTGGTCTCATATCTAGTATAAATTGGATTTTTTTTCTAACATGAAATAGTATATATTAAACATTTCATAAGATGAATTAAGTTCAGGACTGTAACTGGAATATTTTAGATGCCTGGATAAATGTCTTAAATACCTTCTTGTGTCATGCATACCAAATCTCAAAGAAGTCACGTAAAAATTTACCACAGATTTTATCTGGTGAAATATGAAAAGTCAGAAAGCTCTCCTGTACCGACCTGTGCTGCTTTGGTTGTTGGGTGGTGTTTTTCTAAACCAGCGAGCTCATTCTAAGGATTGGTCTAGAGAGTAGCTGAAAAGAGTTGCTTATGTTTTAAATACAGGACCCCAAAAAGTGCCATGTAGATGGTTAATCTTTCTTACTGATGCTCTGATTTTCCATCTCCAGTCTCCCTCACGAGTAATTCATTCTTTTGGCAATAACTGAGGAGTGGAAAAGGGAGGTAAGTGAAAATCGGCGTTACTGGTACTGCCCATACTTTACGATACACGTATCTGATTTCAGAAAGTCCCCACAAGGGCCAGCGTGTTCTATGCCTGAAGCCCCAGTTCACCTTCAGCAGAGCAATGACTAAGACAAGAAAAGGTAAAAGTTTTACAGCTGGGAGTATGGCAACTTGACTAAGCACACCCAAATAATGGTTCAAATGATCCCGTTGTTTGGAGCCCTGGAGATTTTTACACCTTAGGTCGGTGCACCTTAGGTTTCGAATAGGTGAGGGGTGTGCTTTCCTTTTGAGAAGTGGGAGAAGGAGAGTTCTACAAGCAAAAGTGACAAAGGAGACCCTGTGATATCAGGAAAGAGGACATCTGGGAAGCTGAAGATCCAGAAATGCATTAAAGGCGCCTATGTCCACGAAGTACTTGGACATCTTCGCACGCACAGGGACTTGTGCTGGAAGGCTGCTACTCGAAGTCACTGATCAGTTTGAGTTCTTTCCTGCCCCCTCTCCGGCCTGATTAGTTCCACCTTTTCTCATTCCTGTGCATGCTATTCCACAACACGGAAACTCACGAAACCATGCAAAACTGTTCATTCAGTGCTTACTACCTGCCCTGTGCCGGGTCCTGTGCTAAAGGTTGCATGGGGAAGACAAGTCCCTGCCCTTCGGTGACCTCAGCACAGCACTACCCCAGAGCACTATGTGACAGACTCAAAGCGGGAGCAGGAATAAGCTCTGGATGTAGAGGAGATTAAGGCTGTGAAGACTGGGCTAGCCTAGGGAACACCTCACAAAGGAGGAGAGACCCAGAAGGATGATTGGATTTGCCCCACCTGGAGAAGAGCAAAGACCCTCCCCGACCTCTGAGACACTTGACCCAATTGTTAGAATCGTTGAGGTTTTGGAAATAACACTGCTCAGGGATGGGTGGGTATGAGGTGCCTGTGGGAACAGTGGCCAGAGGGAAGGCTGGTTCCCTACGGGCACTCACGGACATTAACGCATCGATTTCCCTGTATTTGTTTGCCTATCCCATTGGCGACCATCACCCGAGCAGAGCACAGAGTCCTGAGGCACAGAGGAAGCAGTGGTTCTCAGCCTCAAGCATACATACATTAGATGGATCGAGAGGAAACAGTGGTACAGAGGACTGGACTCTCCCACCTCCACCGCTATCAGAACTCTGATCTGGGTGGCCTAGGGTGTGATCCGGCATCAGTTATTTTTAAATGTTTATTTTTTTTAATTTTTTTTAAGTTTATTTCTTTTTGAGACAGAGAGAGACCGAGCATGAACGGGGGAGGGTCAGAGAGAGAGGGAGACACAGAATTGGAAGCAGGCTCCAGGCTCCGAGCCATCAGCCCAGAGCCCGACGCGGGGCTCGACCGCGAGATCGTGACCTGAGCTGAAGTCGGACGCTTAACCGACTGAGCCACCCAGGTGCCCCCCGGCATCAGTTATTTTAAAAAAGCATCCTTGGTGAACCTCACATACATCTGGAGCGGAGACACAGGAGTGGGACATGTTGAGGGAAAAAACAGGTCAGGGGAAGGAAATGTCCCCAGCAATGCTGCATGGACAGGACCTTTGAATTTTAAGGCAGCACAAGGGCTCTGAGCACCAGGAAGGGGCCTGGAGCAGACGGTACGCCCCTGAGCGGGGAGGTAATTTTGATGAGGGCTGGCATGCTTGGTTTTGGCCACTGGGCACCCAGGTGATTTTTGAAATTACACACTTAAATGCTGACCATAACCCCATTTTGTTGTTCATACCAAGTATTCAAAAAGTCTCTTTCTCTTAACAACTACTGTTTCTATAGCAAATTCTTCTCCATCTCTGGTAATGTAAGGACGCACCGTGACTTTTTATCGGTGTATTTGCCACTGTGGTTTCCTGGCCATGAAAAAGGATTTGCAACGTGTACCTTGGTGGACCCCCAGGCATTTCTTCTCCCCATATGTTTATCAGTGGGGATGTCTGCACTGCTGTGGGGATAACTTCAGAAAGACTTTAAGGCCCTGGGGAATCCTTGGCCAGAGATCCCCACTGACAAATCACAACCGCCTCCAGCTCCCGGTTTGAAATGAATGATGGTCTGTCAGTTTCTTAAGTATTGAGTTGTTAATAAATGTAAAAGGGAAATAAAACCTGTCTCCTTCGATGCTGGTTCTGTAAAGAGCATAAAAATGCCCCACACAGGACAGTATCATCACTGCACAGGCCCCTGGGTATTAAAGAACGCTCAAGGACACAGTGTCTTCCTGTCAAATAATCCAGGGAAACTATGGGTGAACTTTTGTCAGCTGGTTGACAACTGGCAACTTCGCCTTAAAGTTCAAGTCTCTAACTTTGTATCATTTAGATTCGTGTCCTTTCACTTAAGGGCTGTAGGGAGGTCATCTCCAGCGTATTTCATGAACCTACATGGGTCAGGTACACAGCAGGAGAGAATCCCAAGCCAAATGTATCCATCTAAAACGAAGTCATTGCCAGGCATTTCTAGGTCAGCAACCAGACCGTGCCGGAGTTTGGCCATTTATATTTGTCCTACTGTTTACCTTTCCACTAAGAGCTTCTTTAATTTTTTAGACTTTTTAATTCTAACAATCCTTTCCTTTACCCCTAATCCAGTGGTTTTCAATTAAGCGTTATGAGAATCCTCCAAGGAGCTTTTAAAAAACATAAGGAGGTCCAGGTCTTAACCTGGACCTTCTTGAAACTCTGGGGTGAAAGCTGGATATGCACACATTTTAAAAATACCCATTAGCTTTCTGAAAGTGAGCTCCTAGGTAAAAACTCCTTCCTAATCCATTTAGTTTCCTGGTCCACTCATCTCTAACTGGGTCAACCTTAAATTCCTCATCTCAAATTCACCCTCTACCCAAAAAGCCCATCTCTGACTCTTCAAGGCAGACAAATACGAACTCAAACAAGAGTTTTAAAATAGGATGGAGATTTTAAGTGATGAAGTGTGTGGTCAACCAAAGAAACGGGTTATTGTTTGGAGTGATAAAAAACAGGAATTCTTTTCCTTTCCTTTTCCAAATGAAGTTTAATTGATAATTCAGCTTCAGGAATAAAAATAACTTCTGAAATGAAGAGTATAAATATGTTTAGTGAGTGTTTTTCAGAGTTTATTTCTTTTCTTTCTTTCTTTGCATACAGTGCTGATCCATTCTCTTGCCTGAATGTTATAAAGAAATTAAAATTTTAGGTAGATGAGCTACCTATTCCCATCCTAAAACACCACAAATCCCCTAGTAGCCTCGAAGGCAAAACGCCTCCCCCCAGTTTTTCCGTAATGTTTATGGCTGGAATATAGCACCTGGTTGAAATAAAATAGGGACTCAGAGTTCACTTAAACATGACGCCAAAGGTGTCTGGGATTAAACTCATGGACTCAGATATTTCAGGAATTTGCAAACTACCAGCTACCTACGAAAACGAAGCCCATCCAATTAAATTTATAAAGGCTGAAGGTTCTAAATGGGCCAATGCCGTAAAAGTGTTAAGTTACCAGACAGTTATGAATGGAAAATACCACGTTTCTGTTGATGGAAGTCTATAAAAAATCTGAGGAAACAGACTGTAGGTAATGAGCACATTACTGCTTTTCTAGTAACACTTTAACTGCTGTTTGCAACTGTTGTTGCTTGTTTATAACTCATTTCCTGATCGTTGAGGACCGAGATACAAAAAGAATTCCTGCTTTATTCTCTAGAAGCTATCAACAAGAGGGAAGGAGCAGAGGGGGAGTGACAGCATACCGCAGCGCAGGCAGAAAAATGGATGAACATTGACAAAACCAAGGCGGTGCCGGGCACACAACGGGGTGTCCTCTGTGAGGAGGCTTCAGATGCAGACAGTGCCAGACTCCCAACCCGTTAGGATGTAACATCGAATCCCGGCGGTGGATGCACACCACGGGCTCACGGAAACACCTGCTGCGCAGAATGCATTTACCCGAAGATATGTAAAGCTTCTGCAATGCAAGAACTTACCTCCGCCCCTGTTGAGAGTGAGGCCTTTCCTACTTTTTCCTAAGAACTCCTTCTTCCCAGGTCGTAAAACCAGAGGCATAAGGCAGTTCGGCCTGGAGAGCTGGAAGGGTTCTAGTCTCTGACCTGTCCCTGGTTATGAACTGCTACCACAGACACTTGTTTAAAAACCGAGCACTTACGGATGGAGGACCTGTACTCACAAGCTCTAGAAAAAGCACAGAAACCTGGACTCAATAAATAATCCTTAAAAACTCATTTTATCTAGTGCTTTTTTTTCTTCCTCTCTGGCAATTAAACTGACTCTCGTATTTCCTGAGGAGGTCCCTAGTTTGGACGATTGTAAGGCATTGAGACCCACTAATTGACTACATAATCCTAAATAATGAAGAACTGACTATAATCTCTACTTAAAAATTTTTCAGTACTGGAGATCTTTCGAGTAGTTTGTTTTTGTTCCCTGGACAGTATTAAATTCAAATAAACCTAATCTTTGGATGAGCAGTAAAGTAAAACGCTAATAGCCCAAATATATTCCCCTAGGGATAATCACGTAAACACGTTAAATATGAAGAATATTTTTTAAAGTATCAAACGTTTACCTAATTCATGATTTTGTTCCCCCCCCGATCTTGAATCCTGGGTTATTTTGTAATTTCCCGTTTTTTACTTTTCTTCTGTCCCAGGGGCCTCCTAATTTCATACTACACAAGTAATTTGCTTTATCAAAGAAAACAAGAAAAACCTGCTATCTCCTTGTATTTACCTAAAAATCCAGAAATAAAGAAACCTACTTACAAAGCACGCTACCTCATACACTGTAGAAACTTAATCTCAGCCAAGTTACACTGCTGCCAATCACTGAGCTGCAAAGTGTTTCTTTCTCTCTCTCCTAACTTAATAAAGCTTGTCAAAGGTTCCAAGAAACCAACTGTGACTTCAGCTTTTATTGCGTTCTGATGGGATCAGTGGTTACAGGGCCCCAGCATCACAGATCACTCTCCCCATACAGGGCGGAGGAGAACGCGGTGTAATCCAGGGCGCCGGGCACGCTGCCCGGCCCGGAGTAGGCGGGCATCCTCTTGATGCAGTACTGGGCCTGATCTGGTGGCAGCTCTCGACGGAGCTCTTCTGCCAGGATGTACGGCTGGAAAAAAAACACACAAGTGTCGGTTAAGATCAGTGGCAGCAAACACAGGAATGTCAGCGGCGTTGATACTTACACATCACCTGCATCTGTTGGATTTAAACAAATGATCGAAGTCGGGGGGTCTAACAGGGGCCGTAGCAGACAATGGACAGAAGGCTGCGTTTCACTCCTGAGAGCGTATGTGCAAGGTGATTTGTCTCGTGGCCAGCAGGAAATCGTAATACGCTTCATAAAGGCAGAGGGAGGACTATCACCAGTGTTTCTCAAAATGAGCCATAATATAAGGGGAAAATACTACAGCCTAAGATTCACACTGGAAAGATAAAGGGACAGTTGGTTTATATCATACACTGATGAGAATATAGGGATGGTTACTTAACGTGATCAGCGTTTTCTTTTTTTTAACGTATGTGATTGTGTTTTTAGGAAATGGAGTCATTTTCCTACTCAGTTTATTAAAAAGCTAACTTTGCCACTGGAGAAAACCTCTTTCTAAAGCAAAATAAAATTAACATTAGCAATGGATTTGTTTTTCTTTTCTTTTCTTTTTTTTTTGGTAAATGTCAAATGTCCAACAGGAAACAGCATAATTCTAGTAAAACAGACTGGCTGGGGGCAGCTGGGTGGCTCAGTTGGTTAAGTGTCTGACTTCAGCTCAGGTTGTGATCTCACAGTTCGTGAGTTCAAGTCCCGTATCGGGTTCTATGCTGACAGCTTGGAGCCTAGAGCCTGCTTCGGATTCTGTGTGTCCCTCTCTCTCTGCCCCTCCCCTGCTCACACTCTCTCTCTCTCTCAAAAATAAATAAACATTAAAAAAAAATTTTTAAAAACCAGACTGGTTGGTGAGAGTCAAAAAAATAAATAGCAAATACACTATAACTTATAGTAGGTTTCTTATGGGGTGGGTGCATTAGATGAGCTTTGCTTTATTACCTCCTCTCCCTCTACCCCCACTCTCATGAGAACAGGATGAATTTTAAAATAAGCATTATTGTTTTCAGGATAGTTAAACTTATCTGATGTTTTAAGGTAATAAACATGGCCATGCTGATGTTTTAACACCCTAAATTCCTCTTCCCTCTCAGCCAGAACACAGAGGAAAAGAATCTTGTCCCACATTGAATTTATACATACTGAGATGTTATTGTTTGGGGAATGAGATTCAAAAATCTTGAACATGCAATTAAACTCCTACTTCATTTCTAGCCCACACGTAATGAAAAGCCTGCCAATATTTTAAATGACCGAATGACTATATTTAACTTTGCTCCCGTGGTTGGGCACAAAGTTGAGGTCACTGATCCTTAAGAAAAGGTTCCCGGTTCCACGGTATCTGATTTGTGGGGCATCTACTGACCCAGAATGTGAAATGGCATTTAACCAGTGAAGCACAGAAAAAAAACTCTACAGAATATGCACTTGGTTCCTTCTGTCAAATTCACAGTGAGGCCCACACAAAGTGCCAGGAACAGAATGTCTGTGTTTTCTCTGTTCTGTGTTTGACATCGTTAGGTTTACTTGCTGCTTTTTGATTTCAGTGCTGATGTGATACAAAATATCAAAATGATTTTTACTTGGCAACGCTGTTTCTTGTTTTACCAGATCAATGCACGGACTACCACAAAAGCAGAAGGAAATCTGTCACTGCAGACCTTATCAGAAGCCAGGATCCGGAAGGAGGCAATGACCTGCTCGGCCGTGTCCGTGTCCGCCGTCTCTCTAGTCATAAAGTCGATGAAGGACTGGAAGGTGACGGTGCCCTGTCCATTGGGATCCACCAGGGTCATGATGCGGGCAAATTCAGCTTCGCCCTGAGGCAAGGTTGCAAAGAAACATGTAATTCAACGGGACACAACCCTCGATGAGGCCTTTTTACCTCCCGACATGCAAATTCCTTAGCATCTGAAAATTTAAATAGCGACTTAAGTTTATTGCCATGAAATGATGTTACAAGTTGCTGTAGCATCAAGCCAGAAGCTGCTGAAGGTCAGAATTCCTTCCTCCCTCTGACCCATGTAGCTTTCAGGCCCTAACACATTTCCAGAAGAGGAATTCAGAGAGAAAGAGAGATGGGCCTTTTCTCGGACTCCAATCAATCAACAAGAGTAACATTGCTAAATGGAAGGCAGTTCAGAACGTGGCTCTCACGATTTTTATTTTAAGGGTCTGAGAAGAACCAAAGTGGCTCATGTTCAAAATCCACATTGACGGGTAATAGAGAAGCCGGGGTATACTGTAAATGTAAGATTTTCTTAGCTGATTTATTACTAAAAAAGTTTTTACCTTCTAAGATATTAGTGGGAAAAGCACTTTGAAAATCATGAGGCTACTAAATACCATTCAAGTGTATACACTTTATAAAGGATAAACTGTACAGTATATGAATTACATCTCAATATGGCTGTTAAATCATCAGAAGGGGTGCCTGGGTGGCTCAGTCGGTTAAGCATCCGACTCTTGATTTCAGCTCAGGTCTCCATCTCATGGTTCATGAGATCCAGCCCCATGCTGGGCTCTGTGTTGACAGTGTGGAGCCTGCTTGGGATTCCCCATCTCCCTCTCTCTCTGCCCCTCCCCTGCTCATGCTCTCCTTCAACTCCTCCCCCCCCACCTCAAATAAATAAACTTAAAAAAAAAAAAAACTTTAAAGAATAAAAAAAAAATCATCAGAAAACTTCATGTTCTCTTCTTTTATTAGAAAATAAAAATCTGACCAATTCCTGAATAAACACACATATTCTGGCTCTGTGAAATTCTTTTTATATAGCAGCAGGCAAGACTTCAAAAATATCCTATACAATGAAAGTGCACTGATCCCAAGTGTGCCATCATAATTTAAGTGAGTCACCTCCTAGAAGTCCAAAGTCAACAAAATATCAAATCTTAGTAAAATTTTCACTTCTGTCTTACCAAATCATAACCCATGGAAATCAAGCAGGCTCGGAAATCTTCATGATCCATCAGGCCATTCTTCCTCTGCCAACAAAGAAAATAAACAGAGAAGCTGAACGTTAGGGACAAATCAAGTAAGAATCCAGTAAGAATCCAGTAAGAGAAGGGCCATGTTGAGCCCTGCCGAAGAGACTGTAAAGGTCACTCTATTTATCAGGGGACGGGGCTAACACGGGAATGTTACAAAATAGTTTCTTAAAAACGAAAAAGGAGGGCGATGCCTGGGTGGCTCAGTTGGCTGAGTGTCTGACTCCGGCCCAGGTCATGATCTCCCGGTTCGGGGAGTTTGAGCCCCGTGTCAGGCTCTCTCTGGTCAGCCCGCTTCGGATCCTCTGTCCCTCTCTCTCTCTGTCCCCCCGCCCCCCATCCCTGCTCATTCTCTCTGTCTCAAAATAAACTTAAAAAAAAAAAAGGAAAAAAGAGGAAAGGGGGATAACCACCAGACAAAAATTAAAGGAGATTACACATGCAAGAAAGCAGCAGGAAAAACCACCTAGTACCAAGAGAATGGCCCGGTCAGGAACTAACTACTGCCACCTACTGATGACAGATCACTAATGGTCCAGAGAAATTATCTCGCTCTCACGGCCCCGGGAGGTCCTCTTTGTGAAGCTCCCGGAAGACACCAGCATTCCTAGGACTCCCACAATGGCACAGCGACCCCCAAATCACTCTCTGGCTCGTGGGCCAGGACGGAGCGGCCCTCCCACGCGTCAGACAGCCATGCTCGGAAATGCAGTGGGCGTCTGCCCAGAGCAGCGTGCGAGAAGGCCCAAGGGGACGACGGCTGTCACAGCCGAGGAAAGGCCGGGTCAGGACAAACAGGGCCCTCAACTCTACAGATACCCAGGTGTCCCCACAAAGCCCTGGGTGTGATAGGAAGTGCGCGCCGTGCTGAAGATTTTCTTGCAAGTATTGAGGAGGCAGCTAAGGCTCAGCATCAGTATGAACTTAAAAATAAGAAAACACCTTTAAGGTTATTTTTTGATATTTTCACTTGCCCATGAAACGGCCCGTCCCAGAAGCGAATGGCAAGTTCTGTTTTCCTATGAACGGAAACTGCACGTGTCTGTTCTCATGCCTGTGCCTGGGGCTCAGTCACTGACCTGCCCTCCCGGGGACATCCGCTAGTGCCATGCTTTCCTACCTCGCTGACACTTATTTCAGGCTGACTTTCCTTAGTTCTCTTTCTCTGGTTCCTCTGCCTCCTTCACACACAGTTAATTCCCCACAGTCTGGGCCCTTCCCTCTTCCCGCTCTCCAGGCTGTCCTGCCACAAACACCAGCACGTGGGGACCCCTGCAGGGCTCAGCCCTGAACCCTAACTGGGTTGCCAGCTGGCCAGGGCACCTCTTCGTATAATGCTCACTCCACTTGCACGGCACTCCTGTCCTCATGCCCTCAAGGCTTGGAATATCCGTGTCATTTGTAATCTCTCTCTCTCCTCCGCCCCCCAATCCTGTGGTTACGTCCTCCCCGATTTCTGTCTCAGCGAATCTCAGCTCTGCCCTCTTGTCCTCACTCGTACCTCTGCTATGCCCCCGCCCAGGAACTCCCGTTCCTCTCCTCTCCCTTCTCCAAGAGCCTCCGGTCTGTGCCTCCACTCCCCGCCCCCTGCCATCCAGTCCAGTCCATCGTAGCCACTGCCGCCAGGCACGTTTTTCTGAAGCACAGCCACGATCAGGTTACGTCTGTGCTCTGAAAGCCCAGCAAGAATTCCCTCAGGGCACATCCGCTGGGTCCTCTGCCATTCCTAACCCTTACTATTCAATGAGAGGACGCAGCAAAGTGGATCCACATTCCTGACACCTCTCCCCACCAAGTTCAAGCAAACGTCGTTCCCCCCAGGACATACGCTTCTTAACATTTACACGAAGTTTTGAACTTGGCAGGTCCTGGGGCGCCTGTGTGGCTCAGTCGGTTAGGTGTCCGACTTCAGCTTGGGTCACGATCTCACCGTTTGGGAGTTCCAGCTCCGCGATGGGCTGTGTGCTGACACCTCAGAGCCTGGAGCCTCTCTCTCTCTCTCTGCCCCTCCCCTGCTCATGCTGTCTCTCTCTCTCTCTCTCTCTCTCTCTCTCTCTCTCTCTCTCTCTCTCTGTCTCTCTCTCGAAAGCAAATAAACCTTAAAAGAAAAAAAACTTGGCACATCCTGTGTTGCCCTCCTTTGGACTTTAGTTGCAAAAGACAATCTCGTTATCTTGGATTCAAATAAATGTGCTTTTTCCTGTGAGGTGGCCCCAGTGAGGGAGAGAGGTCCTCCAAGGAGCCCGGCTGGGTTTGTGCGGGGACAGCGATCCCTGACATGCACTTGAATGTATGCATCGGGTCAGCGGTGGAACATGTTCCTACGCAATAAAGCAGCGCTCACAACATGCTCACTTCTGTCCTCATCTCTGTATTTCACTCTTTATTATGCCTCAGGCCCCGATCACAGGTCTACAGTCTGAACTCTCTGACAGGGGCATAGCCCAGAGGCATTTTTAAGAACCATCTACTGAAAACTGTAAAGCATACACAGAGTCCTGTTCAGAGTACTGGGATATCCTTTTTTACGGGATTTTTACCAAACGAAATGTGGCCTTAGAAGTCTCTTTTAGCCATTACGATAAGCAAACTGGGAATTTTCTTATAAAGACTTGGTTTTAGGGGCGCCTGGGTGGCTCAGTCAGCTAAGCGTCAGACTTTTCACTCAAGTCATGATCTCACAGTTCGCGGGTTCCAGCCACTGTCAATGTCCATGCTGACAGCACAGAGCCTCCTTGGGATCCTCTCTCTCTCCTTCTCTCTCTGTCCCGTCCCCACATGCATTCACTCTCTCTCTTTCTCCCTCTCTCTGTTCCTCCCTAACCCACACTTTCTCTCTCTAAATAAATGGATAAACCTTAAAAAATTATAATTGGTTTTACTCGCTATTATTCAAATAAAATACCAGGTAATATTTTAGAAACAGCACTTAACTTTTTATATGCCTGTACTATGCAAATGATCATCATTCTGTTGGTGCATTTTCCTTAAAACATGTCGTCAGTTTTATTAATTAAAAAAAATTAAAACAAGCAAACAAATTAAGTTTTATGTGTCAAAATGGTAGGTTAAGTTTTCATTAGGCGCTTTATCTAAGTAGTTACTTAGGAAAAGTATCTCAGCATGTTGTCTTTGAGTCTTTAGAAAAGATCTAAGTCCAACAACCACATCTCATCAAGGATACACTTTTACTTGGAACAAATCTAGCTTTGCCATCAACTACAAAGGCATCCGTCAGGTGGTTTGCATAAAGGCACATGTGAACCTTGACTTCGAATCACCTTGAACAACATCAGAGCCTAGCACATCATCTTTGGTGGCTGTTTTCATTTGGCATTAATTATCCGGTTTCCCTGTAATATCTATTGGGCATTAACACTTAAGCTAATAGCACGAATATTATTTCAAATGCACTTTTTAACGTCCCCAGTATTGCTTTTCGAGTAACTACAAGGAGAGGTAGACGTACCCTGTCAAAGTGGTTGAAGGAGGCCCTGAACTCATTCATCTGCTCCTGGGTGATGCCTTTCGCGTCTCTCGTCAGGATCTGGGTCTCCACTTCATTGATGGTTCTGGCGATGGTCGTCAGCAGCACCTCCCACCCAACACGAATGTGCTACCAAAGCAAAAAGGAAATGATCAGCCCTGGGTCTTATCAGCACATCAATCTTGCCTCCTCATTTTCATAGCCGGAGAGCAGACTCAAAGGGAGGTAAGTAGGGCTTACAAAACTTTCATTATTCCATTCTAATTTTTCACTCTTCCTAAGACTCTGTAGTAGGAAGTGCTCAGAAGTGAGAGTGGGGGTTCTAACGGTGGTGACTGGCACTTCGTAAACAGAACATACAGTACAGAGTCTATTTGTCATTACAAATATCTTTCCATTTACCAAATAGCAGGAAGGGCCCTGGATTGCACCTGCTCGCTCCAAGGACAGGAAATTGGGCCAAACTGGTAGCAATGTTAACCATTTGTTTTGGCTTTCAAAGCAGTGCACTGGATTCATTGTCATGATGATGATGATGGTGATGGTGGTGGTGACAGTGGAAACCAACAATTTTATAGTGCTTGATCTAGTTCACAAAGCTTTTTCACATATAGTGATGGGGAAGGCCTGAAGATCCCTAACTTCCACCGTGCAGAACTTCACAGGAACAGACACAGACAACTGTGGGTGGGTGGGGGGAAACACCCAAGAGAAGGTGAGATGGTCACAACTAAAAGCCACAGCGACCCCCGCCTGTGTGGCCGCTGTACCTCCATGGTGTAATTGGTGTGCTTGTTGTCAAAGACCAGGGCCTCCTGGATGAGCTGATGGTCTCCCTCTAGCTTGTCGATGTTGTTCTTGTAGTTGATGATGTTGTGCTCATACTGCTTCAGCTGGTTCATCTGGTCTTCCAGGGCTCCCGTGATCTGGATGGAGCTCCGGGCAATCTCCTGACGGAGGCAAGCGGAGGGAAGAAACGGGTGAGTGGGCCTCTACGATGACCGTGTGGGAGTCCCAGTTCCTGACGCTGCTGCAGACGCCACGCTGGCATTCAGCTGCAGCCAGAGTCACGGGATTTTCTCAGGTGGGGTGGGAAACGGGGCAGGACCACAGTGTGAAAGCAGCTCTGGTTATGATTCATCCACAGGGTGGGGAAAAATCAACCGAGAGCCGAAAGAGCGAAGCAGGAAGAGGGGTGAGCGTTATCTCAGCCTCCTTCCACCACAGACGGAAGGCTGCCTGGGTCAGCGCTGCCCCGTTCTGGAGGCGGTGGTGTGATGTTCTTCATGAAACGAGCTATGGACAGATGTAAGACCACTGGAGAGTCAAAGGAATTTCTTACAGTTTTATATGTTCTCCCTTTAAGAAAGAAGGTAACAATTTACCACCATAGGGAGGTTGGGAGAAACACAAGAAGGGCAATATAGGTCTCTTGGCTGTTCTCAGGGATAAAATGAACCCAGAAATCAGTGTCATTCAAAGATCACTTTTCCTTAAATGTTCTGAAAATGCAAAATATCTGCTTTATTTAAAAAAAAAAAATTAAGTGTATTTATTTTGAGAGAGACAGAGGTAGCATGAATCCGGAAGGGGCAGGTAGAGAGGGAGTGAGAGAGAATCCCAAGCAGGCTCCCAAGGCAGGGCTCGAACTCATGAAACCGTGCGATTGTGATCTGTCTGAACCAAGAGTTGGACGCTTAACCAACTGAGCCACCCAGGTGCCCTTGAAAATGCAGTCTTTGTGACTCTTCACATGTCCTCCTTAGGGATAGATGGTTTAAAATCTAGGTCCCATAGAAGCTAAACACTGAGAAAGAGCCCCATCATCCTTTTTAATGACACAATGAACGGATGGCAGCAAGAACAGCCTGGTCCCCGTTAGCGTGCCCCCCCCACACCGCACCAGTGTCCACAGGCCACAAAAGCTCAGGGGCCCAAAAGAGCAAAGCCCAGCATGACAGGAAGGGCCCTCACAGCCCTGAGTGGAGCAACCGGGAGCAGAAGAGGTGTCATCGTTGGGTCAACTCAGGGACTAATTTTGAGGCTGGGGAAAAGCTCTCTGTGAAGGGCGCCACACTACCTCCATCTTGTTCTGGATCCACGGCCCGATGGCATTGGCCTGTGCAGCAAACTGGCGACGCAGACGCTCATTGGCATGCTGACGGGCCAGCTCCTCCTGCAGGGACTGATCCCGGATGGGCACAAGCTGCTTCACCTGTCAGGGACCAAGGGCAACAGGGATAAGACACCAGCTTTCTTCCAACAGGAGTGACCGAGATATGTGCTGATAGTCCAGAGTGGAGGGGTGGAAACAGAGAGGGCGGGGGGAGTGGGGGCCCCCACTATAGGAACCAAAGGGAGAGCTCAGTCTAGTCCTGATGGCCCCCCCCAGTGCCTGCTGAAAACCTGGGTGCATCTGCATTAGGGACACGGACATTCCTCCAGCCAGGGGCTCCCTGCAGAGGATTTGTGAACTTGACTGAGGGAGAGCGGACATCTTTATTTTCACTATCTCTAATTGAGAGTTAGTGTTTCCTTCGATTACGAATGTGGGCAGCAAATCCACAGTAGTATTTAGCAGTACTGTGACTCGATCACGGTAGAAATCACAGACATTCTCACATAACATGAGTTCTCTGTGAATCCACAAAGGAGCTACCTCAGAAGTCTTTTTTGGGTCTTCTGCAAAACTGCTCCCACAGACGTTACCATTCATAATGTCCCTTTCACAAAAATCCACGTGTCCAATTTGCTTTTTAACTTCGCGCTGGGAGAAATGTTCGCCCCACTTGAAGAAATGAGAGATTTCCCTTCTCTTCAGGGGAACTACTTAGCTCAACATGTTTCCCTTTCCATGTCGGCTGTCAGAAGGCTGCAGCTAAATTTGAAGTCAGTCCCTGTCTCCCAGATAAACGCCCTCCTTTCCATACCTGTGTTTCTCCTCTTTTGCACTGTTGATAACTACACAATTGTCGTACGCATGTTTTTGTACGGAGCCGCCTCAGATCCACTTGGTGGAATTATTCCTTGGAGGCCACGTAGTGGCACACACAGATAGCTGGGCTATCGTTTAAACCGTGAAAATAAATCTTTCTTAAGAGTAAGACAAAAAGGCTCAAATGATCCCATTTGGACTATAATTAAATCTGTGGACAGTTTCCCAAAATCTAAAGGGCTGCAAGTTAGCAGGAATACTTTCCCTCCCTAGTTTTCTGAGCAATTTTTCTGCATTTAAAATTTCACACACATTTGGGAAATGTCTACCCCACATTCTAAAAATTCTTTAATGAAGTTCTCTTACGGTAGGCAGGCTCGAGTGCACCCAATTTCCAGCTGGGGTTTTAAAAATGGTTTCCCTTATGGTATTAGCATCCTGGCCTATACTGATTTTGCCAACATTTTGTAAGATTTTCCTTAAAGAAAACATTTCTGCTTTCTTTCCCTACAAACCTAAGACTGCCGAGTGGCATTTAAGAGTTTAACTTATTTCATCTGCTAGAAACAAGACAACTAGCCCAAAATGGAGTTACTTAGGCTCAGCCCCATGTCACCAACTGGAGAACTCAATTACAGTTTCAGGTTGCCCAGGAATGGAATCTTAAACTGGTCAATCACCTGATCCGCACTAGTGAGGTCATCAGCTGACAGACCCCCACCATCCCCTGAAGGAAAGTAACCTTGCAATAACCAACCAGTTTTTTTCGCCTAGTATAATTTCCTTGTTCCCGCTCCCCTCTGCCCTCAAAAGTCTTTCACTTCGTACAGCTCCCCAGAGCTCCTTTGTAGCTGCCGGATGGGATGTTTGCAGGATTCGAATCGATTTTGGCTCAAATAAACTCTTAAATTTTTACTATGCCTCAGTTTACCTTCAAACACATCTGTGACATTCAGGGCAAAGGAAAACCCCAATCGTGATGCAAATCAGTCACTCTGGTTCCCCCAAGTTTTTACCTCTTCCCTCAGCCTCGGCTTTAGGAGTGCCCACCCTGCCCCACAGCCGGTCCTCAGTCACCTACCTTGTCCCACTTGGCCCGGAGCTCATCCACGGTCACAGTGCTGTAGGGATTGCTGGAACTGATTCTGATGCTGTAGCTCTGGATCACCTTCTCCACCTCGTTCTGGATGGCCATGATGGACTGCCGCTCACCATCCGCCTCGGGCAGCGTGGCCTTGAACTGCTCATGGGCAGTGATCAGACTCTAACCCGGAGACAAAAGCGGGGAAAACGTTCTTACAGCGTGAATGTTACAGGCTGCGACGTTCCCTTCTGCACACACGCAAATGCCTTTTTTAATTGCAGGAATCTCTGCGGGGAAACAAATTCTGGATGTTTTAAAGATGCTATTTTGTGCACAGTAGTTCCTCAGAAATGGAAAAAAGACACCAGGATGATGAAGTGATGGCTAGTAATCCAAAGTCTTCAAAAAAAAAAAAAAAACCCATCATTTTCTTTTTAAACAAAAATCATGTTTGCGTTCACAATTTTTTATTTTATTGAATGTCTGTCTATTTTTGAGAGAGAGACAGACAGAATATGAGTGGGAAAGGGGCAGAGAGAAAGGGAGATACAGAACCTGAAGCAGGCTCCAGGCTCTGAGCTGTCAGCACAGAGCCCAAAGTGGGGCTCGAACTCACAAACCACGAGATCATGACCTGAGCTGAAGTGGGATGCTTAACCAGCTGAGCCATCACTTCCGCTTCCCCAACTACTATTCAGGTCTTACCCTCCACTGACAAACAGAACTTAGCTGCCCTTCCTAACCTCTGCCCTTCCAACAAGAGAACATAACATTTGCTGTCTTTCTATTTAAAGACCACCAGGAAATACATCTCTCGAAAAGAAAAGGGGGCAAAAACCAATTTGTTCCTCTACGTCTTTAAAAACCTCCATGGGGATGCCTGGGTGGCTCAGCCAGTTGAGCACCCAGCTCTTGGTTTCAGCTCAGGTCACGATCTCTCGGTTTCATGCATTCGAGCCCCGCATCAGGCTCTGCGCTGACAGTGTGGAGCCTGCTCGGGATTCTCTCTCTCCCTCTCTCTCTGCCCCTCCCCCACTCACACTGTCTCTCAAAGGAAAAAAAAAAAAAAGCCTCTCCTCTGGCCCTAAGGTGTAAGACCTCAGCCCCTTGGTTCTGGTGTCTGTAGGTGCCATGGAAACCACTGTCTGCCATGCTAACGGTCGCTTCAGGTGCTGCAATGTAGAGTGACCTTTCACTAAACAGAGAAACTGCTTCATGCATCAGGTAGAGCTTCCACAACACTTAGAAATCTCACTTATTCCAAAAATAAAGGATTTCAGGTTGCTAACCTCTGTTTCAGAGCTCATGCAAAAAAACGCAATGTTCAACAAAGTAATTTCTTTCCCCCTCCACCCAGGTGCAAATAGAACACTCTAGAACGCTCCTGAGCGGGGAGAGGTGGGTCCAGATCCCAACCTTTAGCATTCTTTATATTTGGATTCTTTTGGATGACTATTTTACAGAAAGAAGAATTTGGAAGTATTTCCCTTTCTATTCCATTGCACATCAAGTTCATGGTACACTGGTCTCTCAATAAACTGGGTCCTGGCTATTTGAGAATAACTCTCCTCCCTCACATGACTCCTGAAAAGTCTTATTTACAAACTTTGAAGTTCCAAAAGAAATCAGAAGCAGAACATTTTGGTCTGTGGGAGACAGGAGGTGCTGCTTCATGGTTTCTTTTGCTTTATGACCCAGCAAAAGTATACAGATCTTAATAAACAGTCGTGTGGATATATTTGCAAAGCACTTGGGGCGACTGGGTGGCTCAATCAGTTAAGGGTCTGACTTCAGCTCAGGTCATGATCTCGCAGTCTGTGAGTTCGAGCCCTGCGTCGGGCTCTGTGCTGACAGCTCAGAGCCTGGAGCCTGCTTCGGATTCTGTGTCTCCCTCTCTCTCTGCCCCTCTCCGGCTCGCTCTCTCTCTCTCTCTCTCTCTCTCTCTCTCTCTCTCTCTCTCAAAAATACATAAATGTTAAAAAAAATTAAGAAAGTACTTAACACAGCAGCCAATAAACTCACAACTTTCCGTGGATACCTCCCAAGAGCATACAGGTCTATTTTGCTCGATGATTCCACAGTATGTTTTAAAAACAGGCCCTTTTAGATGTATTCACCATTGTCTGATTGATATGAATTTAGCCGCAGCCAATAGCAGTATACCCATTTTTAAGCTAAAGATCAAGGGGTAATTTTGGCTTCCTAGTTACATTTTCCTCAGGGGAAAAAAATAAACAAAAACAAACAAAAACAAACAACAAACAACAAAAACAAAAGAAGAAAGAAGAAGAAACGAAACAAAAAAGAATTCTAAGTTTTTAAAATTGCAGTTCATTTCTAGCACAGCAGGAGTCCAGGGGTTCGGGGGAGAGGGGGTTCGGTTACCTGGATCTCCTCGATGCTGTGCACAATAAACATGTCCTGCAGATCCTCCATAGCTCCTTCCATCCAATTGTTGAAAGGGGCAGCTCTCTTGGCAAACTCCAGGTGAAGCTGATCGATGGTTTCTAGCAATTTCTCAGTTCTCTGGAGATCAGTGAAATAGGAGTGTTATCGTAGATTGATAAAAAACTGTTCTCCGAAGACACAAACATGCATTCCAGGACAATAAACTCTCCTCTGACGTCGTGTTCATCGCAACATGCTCTCACCACTAGCTCGTGCGTCCCAAAGATTAGCCAACGTCCAATGATGAGACTCAGCCCTGCAGGTCTCTGAAGTGCCTTCCGAGTCAAAAAAGGATTGAATAACAGCCAGCGCAGCCTTGTTTTGAAAGAATGCTCTGCTAAGTGCTACTTTTTTTGAAAACTGAGAATTCGCATGGGGGATATAGTAACTTGCTTTCAGCTAAAGCAGTACCTTTAAGGTTAGATCTGATTCCCTGACGATGTTAACCAGAACATTCAGGGCATCTTCCTCATTTTATACACAACGGTGTGCAGAGAAGATGCACGCCTTTCCCAGAAGTCACCTGCCTAAGTAAAGACGACAGAAGAACTACAATTTAATGTCCTCAAATCTTCATTCGGGATTTAATACAGAGATCTTCTTTGCCCTTCTGGGCATGGGGAAGCACCTGGCTTCGAGCCACAGAGAACACTGTAACTGTTTCATCTGACAGAGATGATGGGGGCAGACAGGGAAAACAAGCATGCCCTCTCTAGAGATGTCCCATAGTTATTCATTTTTTCCTCCTGCCCTAAAATCTTGGAGGGGTCTCTGTTTGCCTGGTGCTTCTTCCCTCAACCTTCCTTTCTTTAGGTGGATATGCTAACAGCCATTTGGCATCTAGGAAGCTTGATATCACATATTATAAAATTTTCATCAGGGGCGCCTGGGTGGCTCAGTCGGTTGAGTGTCTGACTTTGGCTCAGGTCATGATCTCACAGTTCGTGGGTTCGAGCCCCGCATCGGGCTCTGTGCTGGCAGCTCAGAGCCTGGAGCCTGCTTCCGGTTCTGTGTCTCCCTCTCTCTCTGCCCCTCCCTCACTCATGCTCTGTCGGTCAAAAATAAACATTAAAAAATGTTAAAAAATAATAATAATAAAATAAAAGTTTCATCAGACTCAGAAAACTGGTCAATGCTTCCTTCCTTGGCAGCGTACGTGTGCGTCTTCCGTGGGGAGACACAACGGGGCACAGCCACCTACCAGCCGCTTCCTGTTGCTTATCCAACTCTTCTACTTGAATAAGGCCAAGTTCATCCTGGATCTGTTTCATTTCCCTTTATCCTCCAACATTTGTTGCCATTTTCCCTTTGCCCACCTGCAAGTGAAGTTCTTCCTGATTCCCTGACTCCATCACAGCTCAATTTACTCTTTAGAGAAGGCCCTTTGGAAATTCACTATACTCACTACCTGATACAAAATGGGTTTATACCATAATCGTATTACCCCTGGATTTTTCTTTTTATTTCAAAAGTATGCTTCACTGAAAAAACAAAAAACAAAAACAACCAATGCTTCACTGGAAATAGAAAGTATGCCTCCCTGGGGGGAAAAAAAAAGCACGCTTCACTGCTATACGGATAAATACAGTACAAAGCCAACTATACATTTCCCACTTTCTCCTATTTTTCATGTTCTCTGTGGTGGCTCCTTTCATGAGACAACCTGTTGTGTTTTACACACATCACGCCACGGAAACACAAAAACAGGATCTTAAGAGCTTCTAAGAAAAGATTTCATGTCAACAGGCTTCACCTCCAAGGCTTCTCTCCTCTTCTGAGTAAGCGTTCCCAATCTGTCCCACTGGTCACAGATTTTCTGGCACCGATCATTGACATTCACGGCATCATGGTAGTCCAGTTCACTGTTAGAAGCGAAAACAAAGATTAACTTTCCCTGATGCTCTGAGGAAAATGGACATGGGCTCAAAATAAACAGATTTTTTTTTTTTTTAAATATCAAAGATCTGATAGAAAAACGGCAGGGTATTTTGGGGTTTTATTAACTGCCACCACTGCAAACAGGATCATTCCTCTTCGACGGACTACAAGAAAAATTAGTAAAACTCTTGCTGGTCAAACAGTTTTCTGAATAGACAGAAATGCTGTCTTCCCAGTGCCCCAAGCTAACTCCATTCTCCCTTGGTTTTCTTGGCCAGGCCCCCAGAGTATTATTTTTAAGTGGCGATGTACCTATAAATGAAGCCAACCATCTGACCTGGAGGACAGTCCTGTGGGCCGCCTGAAGCCACAGTGACTGGAACACCAAAGTGAGTCAAGGGGGAGGGAGGTATCAGCTTGCACCCCATTGTGTCCTTGGCTCCCCTCAAAGGGCACAGGCCTTGCGGCTGGGATGGAGCACCGAGTCCAGAAGGGGCGCTGTGACTTTATCTAGCATTGCGAGGACTTTGAAAAACTAGCAGAACACAGCCCTTCCTCTTCCAGACAAAAGTTCTGACTTGTCTAATGCCACCCGTGTGACAGTAAGAACAAAATGACTTCTTGCTAAATAACTATTCTTCCTCACCAACCCCCTCTCCTTTGTAAAGTTAAGTAATTTGAACTTAGGATTAATGTTTTTTGGTTTTTTGAGAGAAAGAAAGAGAGAGTGTGTGTGTGAGCAGAGGAGGGGGAGACAGTGTGTGAGCAGAGGGGCAGAGAGAGAGGGAGACACAGAATCGGAAGTAGGCTCCAGGCTCTGAGCTGTCAGCACAGAGCCCGACACAGAGCTTGAACCCATGAACCGCAAGATCATGACCTGAGCCAAAGCTGGACACTTGAACAACTGAGCCACCCAGGCGCCCCTGAACTTAGCATTAAAACAAATTTCAAACTAGAAGGTTAACCTAGTATTGCTGGGGATAAAAAGTTGGAATGATGTGTAAAATGTAATCACCCTTTCAGTTAAGATAAAAATTTGATTCACAGAGGTTTAAAGACACCTTTAGCCGACTCCTCTGTCATGAACAGTCCAAGATAAGACAGCTTTAAGGAAAATCCCTCCCCTCCAGCCAAATTCATTTCCCTGAGACTTAAGCTTGTTTATTTCTTCTTTGACCTTAACTTAAGGCAATGGTTGTTCACCCTGTGCTTTTGTTTTCCTCTTAAATAATATTAACTTGTCCTTATTGAATGTTATTGCCTCTGCCACTGAATGCACGTGGTTGTGACCTGAGTGTTCTTTTCAGTGGGTAGAGCTTGTCCAGCTCTTACAAGCAGCCTTTTACATACACATACACGTCACCAGTCTGAGACAGGCTTAACTTCTTGTGTTCTTTGCTATAACCCAAAAAACCCCAAAATGCACCACTAATTTGCACAGCCTTGAATACAAAGGGAAAAGGCTATGGCTCTTCAAAGTGCAAATATTAAAGAGAATAAAGGCTTCGAGAACAAAAACCGAAACATTGAATCCTACAGACCCCATGATGGAGACACCAATGCTCACTTCTCCATAATTACCTTTAGGGGTATATACATTTCTCCTTTTCCTAATTCATTCGTAAGAGTTCCATACATACCTGCTCTCAAGGAGTGAGGGGTTTGCATAACTGTGCACACTTTGAGAGCTGCACAAACACTTTATTATTTTAGGAAAGGTAAAAAGGACAAAGAAGCAATACATTAAAACGAACACGAGGGCACCTGGATGGTTCAGTCTGTTAAGTGTCTCACTTGGGCTCAGGTTATGATCTCGAGGTTCATGAGTTCAAGCCCCGCGTCGGGTTCTCCAATGTCAGTGCGGAGCCTGCTTTGGATCCTCTGTCTCCCTTTCTCTCTGCCCCTTCCCACTGGCACTCTTCTCTCTCTCTCTCTCAAAAGTAAACTTTTTAAAAAAATTAACAAAAAAAAGAAGAATGCAGATTTAAATTTGATACGTGCTGCCTCTTTTGACCATGTGAAGAAACAGTCACTGGGGATACCAGGAATAATGATACAAAATTACTACTTAAATGTTATGGGCAACACTTAAAAGCATTCCAAATGACTCACAGGAGTGGTTAAAGGGCGTTAAATAGCTTGAGTTCCTTTCATCCCTTATCTTAATTGTAATTGTTAACAAGCAGCCATACACCCAATCTTCAAGAACCATGAGAAGATCATGTCAAGACCACAAATACAGCGTACGAATTGGATTATGAAGATCACAAATAATTAAGAGTTTATTTACCAAGGCTAAAAAAACAGTAGGATACTCTTAAAAGAGGCCGTCGCTGGTAATTAACGAGTTGTGAGGAACACGGAAGTCATAAAAATGTAACGTAGTAAATGTTTATTATATGTTTTTAAAAATTGTTTTGTGACAGTTATCATTATGTGATTTTAGGCACTCAAACTTCTGCAGCTGTATCAGTGGGACGGGAGTAGGGAATGAAATATTTTATTAATCAAGAGAGTTAGTGTATTTACTTTTTGTTTTTCAAGTTTATTCTTGAGAGAGAGAGAGAGAACACGTGAGTGGGGAGGGGCAGAGAGAGGACAGAGAGAGAATCCCAAGCAGGCTCTGTACTGGCAGCGTAGAGGCCGAATCGGGGCTCCAACTCACAAACCGCGAGATCATGACCTGACCCGAAATCAAGAGTTGGAGGCTCAACTCACAGAGCCACAGAAGTGCCCCTTTCCAAGACTTCTTTAAAGACCCTCCCCCCTCGTGGCACCTGGGTGGCTCAGTCGGTGAAGTGTCTGACTCTTGACTTCAGCTCAGGTCATGATCTCATGGTCAATGAGTTCAAGCCCCATATGGGGCTCTGTGCTGACAGTGGGGAGCCCGCTTGGGATTCTCTCTCTTTCTCCCCCTCTCTCTGCCCCTCACCCACTCACACTGTCTCTGTCTCTCTGGAAATAAACTTAAAAAAAAAAAAATTAAAAACCAAAAAGGCTTAGAAAGACTACAGGAAGGGGTCTCCCCCAGAGGGCGGCCACAGACAGACGCTGCACCCACCCGGGAGCACGTGGGCCTCGAGACTTAAATCAGACTGGGTCCCTCCCATAAAACAGAAAGCATGGAAATGAGAAAGCACTTATGTGTCGACAAAGAAAAAGCGGGGTGGGGCGCCTGGGTGGCGCAGTCGGTTAAGCGTCCGACTTCAGCCAGGTCACGATCTCGCGGTCTGTGAGTTCGAGCCCCGCGTCGGGCTCTGGGCTGATGGCTCAGAGCCTGGAGCCTGTTTCCGATTCTGTGTCTCCCTCTCTCTCTGCCCCTCGCCCATTCATGCTTTGTCTCTCTCTGTCCCAAAAATAAATAAACGTTGAAAAAAAAAAAAAATTTAAAAAAAAAAAAAAAAAAAGAAAAAGCGGGGCCATCATGTCTCCTCCTCCGAGGTAAGGCAGGGAGGTGAGGCAGGGATTTGTTTCGTCCCGGTGTCTGGACGTGCCGCGCCCCCCACTCACTTCCCTCCTCTGAGAAGCAGAACCGCCTGCGGAAGGGGCCGGGAGGGCACCAGGATCCGGCGCAGCCAGGGAACCCCAGGGGAAGCCTGTTTATCTGTTTAAAAACACAGAGGCCTCCAGCTTCGTTGCCCCTAAACTGGGCACAAGGAAGGAACGGCGAGCCAGCCTCACCCGCCCTGAACGCCCCCGGCGGAAGAAGCTGTTGGTGGAATCCTCCCAGCGCACCCCTGGCTCGGTGCCGGCGGAGCCTCACCGCTGCACGCGAGCAGAGCCCCTAGGCACAGCACAGCACGTACTTGAGCTCCTGCGCGATGGCCGCTATCTGCTCCACCCGGTCCTGGTGCGCCGCCAGGTCGCTCTCGAACGCCTCGTGTTTCCGCAGCATGGCCCGGACCTCGGTCAGCGTGGCCGACTCATAGTCCTTCTGCAGCAAGATCTGCTCTTTGCCTGCAGAGGTTGCATAAGGGGATATGACTACTCTGATGTCACGCATCGGCTTCCTTGCACCTGCAAAGTTCTCAGCCATCCTTATGACTCCAAAGAACCAAGAGAAGGACCGAGAGTGACGGGACCGAAGACACAGAGGTGCTGTTTCAATCGGTTTCCAGGCTGTCACTGTGCTAATGCTGCTGCCTGAGCCCCTCTGTGTTCTAAAAGCTCATGTCTACACATAGAGAGGGGAAGCATGTGGAGCCCACACTAACAGGGCCACATTCTCCATAACCCTGAGTAACAAGTAACTGATTGTGCATCATGATGCTCGGTTAAGTTAGCGATGATTAGTGCTCAAGAGTTACCTGGGATAGTTGGACACACTTGTACTCTACTGGCCCACCCTCGGGTTCAACCTTGACCCCACTTCTTTATGCTTAAGAGCCTCATTTTCTCTGGTTAAATATAACCTGTGGTTTCCTTCCTAATAGTATGAGAAGATTTTCTCTTTGAACCTCCACCTATTTCCCCACAAGTATTTCTCAAGTCAAGCAACTGCTGCAGTTATAACGGGACCCACATTTATTCCCCAGTTGATGACCTTTAAGAATTTAATTCCAGGGGCGCCTGGGTGGCTCAGTCAATTAAGCATCCGACTCTTGGTTTCAGCTCAGGTCACGATCTTGCAGTGTCATGAGTTCGAGCCCCCCACATTGGGCTCTGTACCGACAGCACAGAGCCTGCTTGGGACTCTCTCTCTCCCTCTCTCTCTGCCCCTTCTCCACTCACGCTGTCTCTCTCTCAAAATAAATAAATAAGACAAAAACTTTTTTCAACGTTTATTTATTTTTGGGACAGAGAGAGACAGAGCATGAACGGGGGAGGGGCAGAGAGAGAGGGAGACACAGAATCGGAAACAGGCTCCAGGCTCTGAGCCATCAGCCCAGAGCCTGACGCGGGGCTCGAACTCACGGACTGCGAGATCGTGACCTGGCTAAAGTCGGACGCTTAACCGACTGCGCCACCCAGGCGCCCCAAGACAAAAACTTTTTAACAAATTTAATTCTATACAGCTACAAATGGAAAGCAAATGTTCATATATTTAACGGTGACAACATAGCGCTTACTAGGCGCCAGATACCGATTTAAATACTTTATAATGTGGACTCATTAAATTGTCATTAAATCAAAGGCCTGTGTTGGAGGTATCATTGCCCTTCCACTTTGAAGAGGACGCTGAGGCACTGATAGGTCGGGAGCTCATCCAAAGCGCACAGCTGGGAAGTGTCTGAGCTGGGACTCCCACCTCCCTGCCTCCAGGCCCACGCCTCCAACCATCGTGCTGTGTGACATCAACCATCAAACAACACTAAAGCAAGAGGAACCAAAGGGTGAGGGGAACCTCCCTGACCTTTCTCCAAATAGATTATGGGGAGAAGGTTTTGTTCCTCCACCTCAGCAAAATTATGATCATGGTGTCATGGCTGTGGAAAGATTTGCAAGGGCTGAAAATAGATGAATCCAGTGAAATCAGGAAGCTAAGACTATAGAAAACGATCCCTGGCATTCCTCCTTCCAAGCAGATCTTCTAAATGGGAAATTATGTTGCTTTGTGGCAGGAGCCAGTATCTGGGCCAGGGCTGTCTGACCGACAGGGAATAAACAGATACTTATGGATCAAACAGAAAGAAAGTGGGGGAAGACAGAAGGAGGCCAGGACTTACATAAGGAAGCGTGGGAAGAATGCATTTTTGAGTGCCATTTTGTGAAAAAGTACATTATCTGCTCAACTAGAAAATACGCCTTCACGCCCACCTCCCGAAGAAATTTAGTACTGGGACAGCAGGGTGGGGCGAGGTGAGGACACCTGCCCACGGGGTCACTGGCATTAGGGACAGGGTTAGCAGAGACCGCACGGTGTGGCCCTGTCCGGTGCTGACAAACCCAACCCCAGGCTAGTGTACTTGCCATAAGCCCACGTTTCATGCGTCGAAGCCTTCTGCTTGAACTTCTCCGCCAGGTGCTCCACGCGTTCCAGCCTCCGAATCTCGTTGAGTAGCCATTCCTCGTAGCCCTTCTCCGCCTGCTCCAGCCTCTGCCAGGCGCCGGCGATATCCTGGGGGCATTCGAGGATGAAAACGCAGGTTACGTTCTGAGCTCCTCTATAAAATCCCCTCTGCTACGAGTCCGACAGCGTTTTCTTCTCCTTGCTACCCGCCCTCCCTATCCCCAAATAACTAACTGTTCAACTGCTTTGGCTTTTAAACGTCTTCGTTCTCACCAGGGCCTTTTACAACCTATATGGTTGTTCGTATCAGCCAGTAAATGCCCGACACTCGTCCAGATGTGGACAGAGGCTTACAGGGCTTGAATTTTCTGGCTAGAAAAACATGAAGCCGTGGGGTGACTCAATTCAAGTTGACTACTACTCAGTGACTGTGCTCAATCAGCCAGCCAGCCACCAACAATCATTTCCTGGACAACACCCACGTGCCAGGCACTAGGGAGAAACTTCTGTACAAGAGTAAGCGACACCTGTGAAGTTCCCTGCCCCAAGTAGCTTTCATGATTGTCGGGAAGGAAAGAATAAGTGAGTGCAGTTAACCCTTGAACAACAACACAGGAGCACCAACCTCCTGCACAGGTGAAAACCAACGGATAAACTTCGACTTCCCCAAAACTTAACCATCAATAGCTTACTGTTGACCAAAGGCCTATTGGTAACATCAACAGCTGATTAACACATATTTTGTATGTCATATGGGTTATATACTATATTCTTACCATAGAGCACACTAAAGAAAATGTTATAAGAAAATCAAAAGGAGGGACACCTGGGTGGCTCCGTCGGTTAGGCTTCCAACTTTGGCTCAGGTAAAGATCTCGCGGTTCGTGAGTTCAAGCCCCATGTAGGGCTCGGTGTCGACAGCTCAGAACTTGGAGCCTGCTTCAGATTTTGTGTCTCCTGCTCTCTCTTCCCTCCCCCACTTGTGTGTGCTCTCTTTCTCTCTCTCTCTCTCTCTCAAAAATAAACATTAAAAAAAAATCAAAAAGAAACTACATTTACAGTACTGTCCTGTATTTACTGGAAAAAAAAATCCATGTGATCTGTTTGGTTCAAACTTGTGTTGTTCAAGGGACAACTATAATTAAATAACAAAATGGGGTCGAGTGATGCTGAGAGGCTAGTGGGGGGGGGGCGGTGTTCCTTCAGGTAGGTCACTTGGAGAAGACACATCCAAGGAGGTGGCATTTTAGCCAAGATCTCAATGACAGAAAAAGCCAGTCACATGAAGAGGTGGGAGTCAGCACTGATGCCTGAAGCGGGGATGGCCCTGTGTGCAGGGAACAGCACCAAGGGCACGTGACACAACATGGAGTGGGGATCAGCTGGGTGGGAAGAGAGATCACATGGGATCCTATAATATAGGCTTATATATTATATATAATATAATCTGGACCTCAGTCCAGATAGTAATATATATAACATAATCTGGACCTTAGTTGAAATATTCTAGGAAGTCACTGGAGCGTTTTAAGGAGAGACACATCCTGGTTTACATTCTGAAAAGAGCCCAGCAGCTGCTGTGCCGAAAGTCAATGTTAGGGGCCAGGGAGAGGAGGACCACGGGGGGCCCTAGAAGAGAGAGAGGTGGCTTAGCAGACAGCATGGCTGTGCAGGTGCAGGCCAGGGCACGGACAAGATACAATCTGGAACCTGGATGCAGAGCCGGTGGGACTGCTGAACTGCCTGCGAGAAGGTGACAGACAGGAAGAGTCCAGGATGAGGCCTGGGTTTGGGGCCTCAGTAACTCAGGGGGTCGTGATGCCATCTGCTAAGACAGCACGCCACAGAGGGGCTCGGGGACAGGTCAGCTTTGAAAATGCTCTGAGACGTCCATGTGGGTACGTGAACCTGGATGTCGGGGAGGAATCAAAGCCCGAGATGGACAGCTTGGGAGGCAACGGCGTTCAGGTGCTGAGGGGGAGATCGCGTGGGAGTACGGAGGTGGAGAAGAGGGTCGGCCCCACCCCCGAGAGACGTCCTCCCATGGACCCCGGGGCAGGGGGCAGGGGGCAGGAGGCGGCCGAGCTCTGAGCCGAGCCCTGGATGGAGTGGGAAGGAAACAGGGCGGAAAGAGTGTCAAAGAGGAGGTGTGGTTAATGGGGTCAAAGCAGCAGAGAGTATGAAAATAAAAGTGACAACCAGAACGTCACCACGGACGCCGCTGAGCCGCACAGGAACGGCCTCAGGAGGGGACACGCCGGGTGGCCGCGTGGTGAAGGGCGGAAGGAGTAAAGAAGCAGCGAGGAGGGGAGAAGGGCTGCCACTGACAGCTCCCTCTGGATTGCCTGCTGCGAGGGGAGCCGAGGGCAGGCCTGGGCTACAGGGAGGCAGCGAAGGCGGTGGCGTCTGGGATTTTCCAGTCCCCCGTGTGCCGGCGTGAGTGACTCAGCGGAGCCGGGAAGCCAAGGTGCAGGGAGGGATACGCACGTAGCACCAGCCCCGGGCAGGTGCCCGGGTCGTAAGAACAGGGAAGAGAGGGAAAGAGACGTAGATGCTAGGAGGCCTGGGAAGACGAGGCCAGGTCGCAGGAGGGCAGGGAGGGGAGGAGGGCGGGAGAGGCTGCTCTTGGCAGGGCCCCGCACCTGGAGCAGTGAGGGGTAGAGACCTGCATGCCGGTGGGGAGGAGACATCTGGGAGGAAGGGGTTACAGGGCCAAAGTTGTATCTGGTAGCTGCAAGGACTGGAGAAGTCAAGGCGGCCTCGTGGGCGGCCCATCAGACAACAGGCTCCCCGAACAAAAGGGGGGACCCGGCCCGGCGCTCACCGACACCATCTTGCCCTCGGAGGGCATGAAGGCGGGCCGGTTGCTGATCCGCAGCTTGGTCTGCAGCGTGTTGAAGTTGATCTCCAGCTGGCACTTCTCCTGCACCTTGGGCGGCTTGTGCTTGCGCCGGTAGTCCCGGAAGTCCTCCAGCTTCTGCTGCATGGCGTGCATGGCCTTCTCAGGGGTCCGGTTCTCCAGCCAGGGGATCGTGCGGCGGATCCATTCCAACAGCTGCTCCCAAAACACAGAAACGCTGCTGAAAACACCAGCAAACTGCCCCCCGTTAAAAACCAAAACCCAAACCAAAACCAAAAAAACAGAAGCACCCAACAATTGGCACGGATTCACCCAACGTTCCTAAAATTACAGACTACGAATACAGTGACTCCCGACCGAGAGGAGAAAATAAAACGGCACCCCAGTGCACAGTGGCACGAATGAAAACTTCGATGTCCCTCCCACCATGGCCACTGGCGATCACCCCAACGATG
This sequence comes from Felis catus, assembly GCF_018350175.1. Lineage (NCBI taxonomy): Eukaryota > Metazoa > Chordata > Mammalia > Carnivora > Felidae > Felis > Felis catus. The sequence continues at coordinate 12,177,201 of NC_058378.1, forward strand.
CCACACACAGGTCGGAAACTTAGAGTCAGCACGAGTCATGTTTTCACAAAAATGGGACGTTAACAGGAAATTCGGGGACCGGACATTAGCAGACACATGCCGGATGGAGCTTTCAGATGAAAAACAAAAACCTGACAGGGTGAAATGGAAAATCAGCAAAGACTTGGGTTTGGCTTAAAAACGTAACTCTCTTTTGAATAAGCTCAAATCTAATGAAGCTATTCACCAGAGAAATGGACTGTCAATCTGGGACCGAGTCCCCACCAATGTATATTTTGATTTGTTATCTAGCTTTCAAGGAAATCCACATGGTCGAAGTGAAAATGGCAGTGAATTTCTAAGCATGAAGTGATATACCCCCTTCTCTTAAATTGCTGACACGCTGAAAGGCCACTAATAATTTGCATTTATGATCACTCGGAAAATGACACCAGGTGAGAATGAAAGCTAGTTAAAACGGTGATACACCGGCAGTCTAAGGGTCTGAGGAGGATAAACAAAGGACCAGGGGAGAAAAGGAAGGATGTAATTGCTGAGGAGTATCTGTCCTTTGATCCTGGTGGTGCCTGAAGCGGGCTGCTGGGGTTAAACACTGCAGACAAACTGAATTTTCCCATCGCGGCCGGAGGGAAATAGAAACTCGGCACCATCCGGCGGGATTACCATGAACACTCCTTTGGAAGACTGCTTCCCAGGATCCCGACACTTTTGCCAGGACGGACCACGTATCAGCTAAATTCATTCAGAGGGAAAATGATTTGGTCTGCGATAATGCGTCACTGTCACAGAGATCAAGCCAGAGGGGTATGTGGCCGTGCGCGGCACTCAGCCCATCCCTTGTATGGGAGAAGCCACGTCGCGGCAGGACGAGGCTGTGCAAGTTGCTACTTCGGCCAAAATCAGAACAGAAAGAAGAACGACGTGGAAAGTGCTTTTGTAACCGAGAATCTGGCTGAAGAGCTGCAGGAGGCATCGTGGAAATTCACGTGCAAGGACGTTGGATGGAGGGCCCTGTCTCCCCCACGTTTCCCTCTAGGTTTTCATAGACAACACAGGGCTGAGCCTCGTCTCACAACAGTTCCTATGATGCTCGGTCACTGTGTAGAGCAGGGCTTCTGAATAACACAGGGTACCCTAGGTGAGGTCAGTAACCAATGAAGCAGGGAGAAAAAAAACAAGTAATGCAAGTGAGTCGTCGGGGGGCGTCCGACCCTGGGGGTGCAGAGCTGAGAATGGCATCACACACCCCCCCTTCTTAAAACACACAAACGACCGCTATGCCTCGGGGTGGCTGGGAAGCCCATCAGGATTGCTTTTGGGCCAGTAAGTAAGTTGTTACGAGACGAACCACCTCTGAGATCGAGTGTAGCTCCCTACTTTTGATTCCATCTGAGATGAAAAATGCAAAGAAAGGCAACACTGACAGTCGGGGTTCACCCTCCGTGCCTCACCCTCTGGGTGGGAATGGACAGGACTGCCGGTCACCCGCTTCCTTTACCTCACTTGCTAGCCTCTCATATTCTTCCATCAGCCTCTCATTCTCTTGATTCACAGCAAGAACCTTACATATCCTGTTAGCTGCTGTCTCGGCCTGTAAAACACAATAGGTAAACAGGACAGCTCTGTGACAGGGAGGCGCATGCACAGAACGGAGCGTGAGAGGGCAGGAGAGGGGATGAGGAGATGGCGTGCTGTAAACAGTGCAGATTCAAAGTTAGGGTGGAGTAAGGCTGAGGGTATGGCTCGTTTAACACTATGGATCGTTTCACACCTTTTGTTACACAGACTTACACGGCAGGCTGAATGTACTGTGGGGAGTAACGGGGAGATACCATTAGTCTAAAACAGAAGCTTCGTAAAACAGCAAGCAAGTTAGTGACAGAAATAAATGGGTCAAGGAAGCCAAATTCTCCCGTCCCTGAATGTCCACCCGAGTACTCTACTGACCTCCTGACAGTGGGGTGAGAACTCTCTAAATACCATCAGCTTTTGGAAATCAAAGCTAAAAATAATTGGCTCCTGAATATATATTGGCATTGCACCGAATTAACAGAAGACCTCTTGTCCTAAAATAAATATGTGGATCTTGCTAGGTGGGATCCTTCCACAGAGCGAGATTTGTTTAACGTACGTGAGAAGTGGTTGAGGTGTACATAATTCTCGGCCATCGCTTTGTGGAGGGGCACTTGGGCCAGGAGTGGCAAAGTGCCCCGAACCACGACCATGTGACGAACCAAGAAGAGCCAAGTTGCCCCCCCGGCCCCCCGACCTGTCCCAAAGCCTTGCCTCTAAAGCCCGCCATAGGGCCCATCTGCAGTTAGCATCATGTGCTGGTGACAGTCATAAAGAAATCACAGAAAACAATACTATGTTGTCACCCCAATCCATCGGTTTTCTCCAAGCAGAGACAGGTGAAGGGGCAAGAGACAGGTGCATATGGAGGTAGCTGAGGGACCATCACCCACAACGTGTGTCTTAAGAGATGTGGATTTTTCTGAGGTTTTAACCTTACTATCCTTTTGCTATTTCAATTAAGATTAGTCTTGAAGGATGTCAGAACCGATCACTGAGCAGTGAAGGCAGTCTCTAGGCAGAGGAGAATAAGGGACACCAGCAAGGTGCTCGTCTCTCAACAACAAATGTCCCCTTCACTGTTCAATGAACGGGGCGCCATTTTAAAGGCACCTGTTTTTTCCTAAAGCACAAATGTTTCCCACAATTTACTAATGAAATAAAAGCAGGAGCTTAGAAGGAAGGAAAGATAGGAGCGCCTGGGTGGGTCAGTCGGTTAAGCGTCTGACTTCAGCTCAGGTTGTGATCTCACGGTCCGTGGGTTCGAGCCGTGCATCAGGCTCTGTGCTGACAGCTGGGAGCCTGGAGCCTGCTTCAGATTCTGTGTCTCCCTCTCTCTCTGCCCCTCTCCCAGCTTGCACTCTGTCTCTGTCTCTCAAAATTGAATAAACGATAAAAAAATTTTTTTTTTTAAAAAGGAGGAAAGATAAAAAAAAAATTTTAAAAACCTTCAGGAACTGTCTAAAGTTAAAGCTATTACCAAAAACAATTCCCAGTTTGGAACTTGCCATATTAGGTCATTACGAAACACTTAGAAGGATTCCAGGGTAAGATGTGAAGCGTACAAATGCACGCCCAGGTAGGCGCACGCGCATACACACACACGCGCACACACACACACAACTAAAACTGATGCAGAACAGCAGCCCAGATCGACACGTGTTGAATACCTGCTCCGCGCCCGCAAACGCATGGTAGAAGCAGGAAACGTATGTCATGATAGCTCTTTCATCGGGCTTGGGAGTGTTCACAATGTCTGAAGGGAGGGAAAAAATAACACAGAGAACAAACACACACACAGATGAAGAGTAGAAACCAGGGTGAACAAAGGGAAGAACAAATTGGTTTACACTGATCCATTTTCTGTGTGTTTCTCGGGCCCACAGTGCCGGCGCTCAGGAAGGCTCTCCAGCCCCGACGTGGTTTGTGAACAGAACGACTTGGACCGGCATGGCTTTAAACCAATCCAACGGAGGGCCTTTCTTCCTCCCCTGCCCCGTGATGAGCTTGTAAAAGTACAGCTGAGCCATTAACTGGGGGGGGACTGGGTGCTGCACCTCAGGGCTTGCTATCACTTCCTAAGGACGTGTGAGGCCCACGTCCGCTCATCTTTTGACCACATCGGGTCATCTGCCGCTTTCACTCTGAGCGACGCATGTGACCTCGCAAGATGCTGTGAATCCGGGCAGCGCTCCGAGGCCCCATCTCTCCTGCCACCTTCCCACCCCACCTTTGTAACTGCTGGCTTTCTGGATCCTGTAAGGAGGATGTTCACCGGAGAGGGCATGGCTTTTAATGCCTTCTGCGCGTACTTACCTTGCCATTTACAGAAATCACCATGGGTAACAAAACATCTAAAGAGAAGGATATACGCGGCTTGTACTTATTGTGACTCTTGCTAGCGTTTGCATTAGCTGCCGAAATAACCAACAGGAAGAGAGAAAACAGAACCGTGTGAACACACATCCTTTCTTCCTTCACCTTGGCAACACCATTTTTTTTTTTTTCTGAATTGCTTTTTACCTGTAAACTCCGTTCCGTCACTGGACAAAACGAAGTTGAAGAAAAAAAAAAAAAGATACCTTGTAATTCCCTAAGGGTGAAAACCTAGTCATTGGGTTTTCAGAGGGTATTAATAGAAAGGATGTGGGGGTTGTGTAACAGTATGGAATCTTCTGGAAAACAAACACGAACAGCATACTACTGCATGGACAGAAAGGAAGTTTCAAAGAAAACTAGACTAAAAAAGACAAATGACTGCCTTCTCAGAACCAGACAGGTCTCCTTACTCAGAGGAGAGGGGGAAAGAGAAAAATGATTGGGGAAAAAAAAAAAATTAAGACACAGAAGGTGAAGGGTGAGTGGTGACTCATGTTTTACATCCTCACCTTCTGTGCACCAGCAAAAGCATGATAGTAACAGGAAACATAAGTCATTATGGCTCTCTCATCGGGTCTGGCAGTGTATACTAAATCTGTGTGGAGAAAAGAAGGTTAACTACTCGGATGTTCTAGTACCCACAGGCTTTGCCAAGTGCGGCCTCAGAGAAGCCAAAGCAATGAATCTTCCCCCCTCGCCCCCACACACTTATGTTGTCAAAACTTTGGCTCTAATCAAAGAAGTCGTTACTCTCCGTATACTTCTGAGAATTGCCAAAGAGAAGAACACGGCTAGTGCAGAAGACCCCTAGACTGGCAAGGAAGTCACATCCACAGCCAGAATCAGAACTCCAGGATTCCACAGAATGCACACAACAGCACATTCCCAGAGACTCTCCACCGCGGTACGTAAGGAGGGCCCCATGGTCAACCAAGATCCACACAGAACATACGCACCCACGAATCGAAGCCTGGTGCTCACCTTAAGGAAAGGTTTGTGAGGAAAATAGGGAAACAACTTCCAGAATGTTTTAAAAGCAGGGAAGACGGGTAAGATTAGAAAAGTTTCCCTAGTGTTTGTTACAGGTAACCTGTTCACGGGAGAGAGACCCAAGTAGCCACTGGAAAATCCCCACATAGGGTCCGGAGACCAACACAAATGACAGGAAGTGAGGTCAGCAGCAGCAGGCAGGAAGGGAAGCCTTCACCAGAGGGGTGGGCGTTCTGAGAGGAGGTGGCCAGCACGTGCTGTGGCCAAAACAGGGACATGCTAATACAGTGCTGTGGTGATGAGAAGTCTGAGTGCAGGTAGCAAGGACAAAGGGTCGGTCACATAGCCCGGGACCTGTTGGGCAGTCATATCACAACATGCCCCACGCTCAAGGCAGTCAAGTTCACGACGCTGCTAGAAGATTCCTGTGAGAAATTACAAAGAAAATAATATAGTATGTAAGCCTTTTTCTGAACCATTTGAAAGGAAAGAAAAAGAAAAGGAATAGACTAAGATGTGTCACAAGGGAGGAGGAAATGAAGGCGTACCAGGACGTCTCACTGGCCTGGAAGGATACATAGGATGGATACACGCCCAGACCAGGACTCAGAAACGAAGGGGGAAAATCTACCGACTAAGAAGCATGTCAGCATGCCAGAGGAATAATGATGGTGACCCTGAACTCACCCTCAACTGCAGTGTATTAAGGAGGCATTGATTAGCTAAATGTCTCCTGTTTTTTCCTCCCTTTACTATTCTAGCTATTAACTCAAGTGGGTAAACTCTGGGTAGTTATTTACTCTATGGAAAGGTCCAAGGAGATACCGCACAAATGTAAACTTGGCTTAGAGAGGACAGACAGACAAAAAGGAAAAGCAACTGTTCTCCATTGCTACTTCATTATTTTATCACTTTCTCTCTCTAAAGAGCTTTTGAAAACCGTACACAGGTTCGGAGGAGTATATTCAAGTGTTAACACCCAATAATGTGGGTGTTTGATAAAATGATTAAATTAAAGGGCGCCTGGGTAGCTCAGTCGGCTGAGCATCTGACTCTTGATTTTAGCTCAGGTCATGATCTTGAGGTTCATGAGATTGAGCCCTGTGTCAGGCTCTGCACTGAGCATTGGAACCTGCTTGAGATTCTCTCTCTCTCTTCCTCTCTCTCTCTCTCTCCCCTTCCCATTCACACACACACACACACACACACACTCTTTCTCTCTAAATGAATAAACATTTCTTTAAATGCTCAAATAAGTGGATAAAATTAGAACCCTACTTCAAAGATCACTGTTTTGAGTTGCACTGTGTCCCTCAAAAAGATATACTGAAGTCCTAACTCCCGCCCCCAGTACCTGAGAACGTGACCTTGTTTGTAAGTAGGCCTTCACTAATATACTCAAGTTAAGATGAGGTCATGCTGGGGTAGGGAAGATCCTGAACCCAATGTGACTGGTGTCCTTATAAGAAGAGGGAAAGAGATGGAGAGACAGACATGGACAGAAGGTGGTCATGTAAAGACAAAGTCAGAGGTTGGAGTGATGGATGATACCATAAGCCAAGGAATGCCTGGGGCTTCTTGAAGTTGTAAGAGGAAGGAAGACACCTCTTCTCCAGATTTTGCAAGAAGCATGAGGCTGCCAACAGCTCGATTCCAGACTCATAGCCCACAGAACCATGAAAGAATACATTTGCGTTGTTTCAAGCCACCTAGTTTATAATTCAAAATGCAATCACCAAAAATAAGGAGGATCAGAAGATTGACAATTGCCTCTAATCAAGTTCTTTGCTTTCCCCCAACCATGTCAATTAGGGGAAGAAATGGACCATCAGGGAAGAATAGTATCAACAACAAACATAGTAATAGAAGTTCCTTGAAGGTAGGACCCTGCCTTCCACACCTCGTGATCTCCTGCAGGACCTAGCTGGGTCCTGCACACAGTGGGAGCTCGATACACATCTGTTGAGTGAGAAGAGAATCGCAAACAAGTGAATTGAATGGATGGTCTCCACATATCTGTCCTTTCAATGGTGTGCCGTAGGTACAACGCACACAAATTCATCACATGCAGAGAGCACAGAAGTTACTGGAAACCAGTCCCCAGCATAAAAGGTGCTCAGCTGAAAACTGCTGAGAAAGTTAGCTTCTTTCAGATCTAACTGAATGTAATTTAGACCCAAAATGAAACATCGAAGCTTGAGAGGCACACTGATGGCTGAACTTCAGTATTGTGTATTTCGATTCTGTAACTTCTTCTGGCTGGAAGGATTTTTTTTTTCCCTTGTGAAGTCCTGACACTTCACAAGATTTCTTTGCTAAACTTGTCTCCATTGTTAAGAGAAATAACGATGTGTTGTTACAAAAATAAAAATCACAAAGCAAATCACAAAGCAAAGCATTCTGCCTTTTCTTTGCCAAAGCTGAACCTTTTATCAAATTATTTTCACTATAGTTTTGCTACTTGGTTTTGAGCAGGATTTTTAAAAAGAATTCAAGAGCCAGTTACAAGGAAAATTCCCTTAACCCTCCTGTGGCCAAGGACAGAAACTTCCTCGGATTCTTAAGTACTCCAGATGTAACTTGGCTATAAAGTTTTACAAACCTCCACACGTGGCCATAGCATGCACAGTCCACGGATTTTATATGAGTCGGTAAACACAATTTTCCTCTTACCTTCAGCATCCAGCATTTTGGGAATATCCAGGTGTTTCTCTGCAATTTCCATGGCCAGGTTAATATTTCCTATTGGGTCATCCTGTGTGAAACACAGCATAGCCAGTTTTTGAAAGTATCTTTTGGACAGGTGTTACGAGTAATGTTTTTTACATACCTTACTTTTCAGAGGAGACTTTCTCATGCCCACCACATAACCATGAGAGTGTAAGTAATATTCCTTCTTATCTTTTCCCAATCCCTCCAAACATTTAGAGAAAAACCAAAAATGATGTGAAAGCCACACGAGCCATGCACACTGCAAATCATAAGATGTGAGCCAAATGAAGAGGCCAACTGCTTTGTAGACAGAAAAGTTGACAGATGTTCTCTCACGGACCAGAAAGAAGCCTGAAGACCTCCAAGCTTATTTTCAACTCTACTGATAACAACATTTAAATGATTCCAGAAGCAATCATGAAACGTACATTTTCCAGATCTGGAAGGGCATCATGGAGAATGTCTAACACCTTTGTTTTAGATGTAAGAAAGCTGAGGGGTAAAGAGGACAAAAACATGGTGGCCGGTGAAACATCTGGATCCCTAAAGAAGCAAGGGTGGCTACCCTTGAGCAAGATGGCTACCAAGAGCAAAAATTATGCTTCTAGGGGCACCTGGGTGGCTTAGTCGCTTAAGTGTCCTACTTCGGCTCAGGTCCTGATCTCATGGTCTGTGGGTTGGAGCTCCGTGTTGGGCTCTGTGCTGACAGCTCAGAGCCTGGAGCCTGCTTTGGATTCTTTGTCTCCCTCTCTCTCTGCCCCTCCCCCACTCATGCTCTCTGTGTCTCAAAATAAATAATCAAAATAAATAAACATTAAAAAATTTGAAAAAAGTATGCTTCTGGGAAGCTAAAGACTAAAATTATGAAAATTGTGAAGAAATTTTTGTTCTTAAGATTACATTTACCTTCACAGTAAGATTGGTTAAATTATGTGTGTGTGTGTGTGTTAATTTATAACATAACAAAATAAATTTAACCAGAGGTGTATATCCGAAACAGAAAAATTTAAAGACTTATTTAACACTTCTTGTTTTGATCCACTTAAGAGATTATTAGGAACCTTAAATGGGATGGGGGTAGGTAAGATAGAAAATCAAACTGAAAAGTAGTGTTAGTCCTGGGATCGCTTGAATGAATTTTAACATCAAAGCCATTTAAACATTTTAGAAACTGCAATGGTTTACAGGAGCAGAATGAGTTTCATATGCTGAAGCGGTTTTAGAAGGGCAGCCTTCAAAAACACATTCACGAGGCTCAGCAAAGAAACCCAAGTAAGCTTCCTGGCCTCACAGAGTATACATTTCGGGCAAAACATTTTTTCCAGTAAAAATTTTAACAAAGCATATCATCATTTCATTAAAAGCAGCCTTATCACCAAGTGAGTCTTACCTGTGTATTTTATGCATCTATTTATAAAGCCAAATCGCTGAGTAAAAGTATCTTTCTTTTTGTTTTAAACACGTAAGAAAAATTTCAGTATTAAAAATAGAATAATGGGGCGTCTTGGTGGCTCAGCCATTAACCACCTGACATCAGCTCAGGTCCTGATCTCACAGTTCGTGAGTTCAAGTCATACATTGTGTAAGCCCCATTTCTCTCTCTGCCCCTCACTCACTTGCACACTCTCTCTCTTTCGCTCTCAAAAAAATTACAACGATTCTGCGACTCTGTGAAAACTACCTCATTTATACTGTGATTGAGAGAGAGAAAATGTGGCAGTTAAGTATTTTCTTGGCTCAGCTACTGGCCATGTGACCTTGGGCAGATTTCTGAATTCCATTACTTCCTTCATCTATAAAACTGGGATAATAATAGTACCTACTTCATCAGTGCATTATATTTTACTGTGCATTGTACTGAATGACTATGCATGTATATGTAACATACACAATATATATACACAATATACATATTAGTACATGTATGAATATATGTATGTGTGATATCTATGCATGTGCAACCTACATATTAATACATACGTATGTGTATAATAAATATACGTATTTATTTATAACCGACTCTAATCTAGAGCTGTGTAACTATTAACTGCTACTGTTAATTGCTATCATTTTTCACTCATCAGACATGGCAAATTACCACAGGTCTGTGGACCATTGGTAATAAAAATCGACCACCATAAACTGCTGATGAAACTCGTTCGATCTAGAACAATCTCTTCATTTTGCAAACAAGATAGAGATTCACTGAAAAAAATATACACTATCTCCAAGTCTGAAACTTTTCAAAATAACTCCAGAATAAGAGAATGTGTTTGAAAAGCTGAGGCACTCAGGCAACCTTCCGTTACGGTACAAGTAAATTTCTCAGGAGTAGCTGTCATCGGAGACAGGCCGGGAGGGAGGCAGTGAGCAGGTGACAGCTAAAAAGGTGCCAGGGGCACCTGAGTGGCTCAGTCAGTTAAGTGTCGGACTCCGGCTCAGGTCATGATCTCACGGTCCGTGACTTTAAGCCCCACATTGGGCTCTGTGCTGGCAGCTTAGAGCCTAGACCCTACTTCGGACTCTGTGTCTCCCTCTCTCTCTGCCCCTCCCCTGCTGGCGCCCTCTTTCTCTCAAAAATAAACAACCATTAGGGGTACCTAGGTGGCTCAGTCGGTTAAGCATCCGACTTCAGCTCAGGTCATGATCTCGCGGTCCGTGGGTTCGAGCCCCGCGTTGGGCTCTGTGCTGACAGCTCAGAGCCTGGAGCCTGTTTCGGATTCTGTGTCTCCCTCTCTCTGACCCTCCCCCGTTCATGCTCTGTCTCTCTGTGTCTCAAAAATAAATAAATGTTAAAAAAAAAAATTTTTTTTAAACAAACAACAACAAAAACAACCATTAAAATAATAATAATTGCAAAAAAGTAATAAGAAGGTGGCAAAAGCCAGGACACTCTTCCCATGACCGTGCGCACCACACAGGTGAGGGCAGCATGCAGCAGAAACAGTTCCACAGCAAAACACGTGACTCAACGTGAAGGCCACGAAGCACACCAGCAACCGGAAGGAACTGGGCCGTAACCATCACTTGGGGGAACATCTTCGGGGCAGGCAACGCCTCTAGCCCTCGATCTTCACACGTTGTTAAGTCTAGGGCAGCAGGACTACCTACCGCCAGGTTTAGAAGGGGCCTGGAATTCTTTTCTCTGTCACAGATTCACGTTTTTAAACCACTGTTAAAGAAAGGATTCTGACGCTAATGGAAACTTAAGCGAAATGAAGCTTAAGCTTAAACAGAGAATTAAAATTTCCTCAGCTGAAGTTTCTAAAGAGAGCAAAACTGAACGACAGAAACCCTTTTCCGAGGCTACGGCTAATACCTTCTGTCAATGGCAAGATGATTATGGAGTGTCCCTTGTGTGAGAAATTAATCAATTCTGAGTGAGAATGTCTGCAGCTCAACCCTGCAGAAAAGGTAAAGGGAATTTGAAAGGAAGGCCTAGGGTATTTGAACCCTTCTTTATCCCAAACCATAGATGTTTCACTTCTCATATTTACAATCTGGGAGCGTAAAATCTCTGAGACACATCTCTAAAAACCTTCAAAGTAAATCAAGCCAAATGGACGAACATATCTTAATTTGGGCCAAAAGGCTGATGTGGCTCTGGGTCTTGTCCCATCTTCATGATTTAATATTAACAATTAATTAATCGCTAATAAAAGGATTTTCCTGGCTCCCCTTCCCACTTGCACTACGTGCAAGGCTAGCTGGGGACACGATGCTGGTGGCAGCCTGGGTGTTCGTGTGAGTTCAGTGCTGATGTGCTCATTTCGGGACAACATGCTGAGGGGCGGGGGGGGGGGGGGGGGGGGGAGGTGGGACGCTGCATGCCAGGTCCCCAGAATGACCTTGTTAAGCTTTGAGTAGTCAATGAGGTCGGGCCGGTGTCTGTGGATGAGCGCACAGAGTCCGAGGCCGTCTTTCCAGCTGCATGATGGTCAGGAAGAACAGGAACACGTGTTAATGGAGAAAAAGCAGCAGCAAGGGTCTGCCCTGGGTCAGATGGAGCCCCGAAATTTGGGACGCATGGCCCCTAACGCCCTTCTGTCTGACTTAATGCACCAAAGGCCCCATGTACCTCCCTCCCTACCCAACCCAGTATACTGTGGTCCCTTCCTTGAACACCAGTCTTCTTTCCAGGGGGTTTCTAGGGTCCTCGGTTCTTCTTCATTTACAGCTTCGGGCCCAGGACTCTTCCCCGTCCCGCCAGCCCACTCTGGCTCTGGGCTGGGAGACCCGGCAGTGACGAGAAGGAAGACGCCCCTCTACTGTGTCTTGCTCTCCTCCCGGTTCAGTGCCCTCCATCCTAAACCCCTCCTCCCTCTCCTCCAAGTCTCCCACGTGGATCCAAGTGCCAGGGTCTACCCAATAAACACACACGAGGACGTCTACCCCGAAATGTCCACGACATACTTCTCTCCAAGATTCTTAGTATACTTGAAAAGTCACCATGAGCTCCCAGGTACTCCCATGTCTTTCCCCATAAGGTTCTTTACATGTTTTTAAAAAGGCAAAGAGAAGCGAGCACCTGAGGGACTTAGCAAGGAGGGCCTGGGCTTCCGGTCTGTTTCCCCAGAGATACCTGCGCTAACCGTTCTTCAGACGACCTAGGGCGGTGAGCCTCCCAGCGATGACCAGGGGTTCACTGAGGGCTGGGAGCTGGAGTTCTGTTCCTCCAGGGAAGGAAGGGGAAGCAGGGCAGGAGGGAAGCCCCAGGGGCAACACAGCTGAAGTGCCTGGGCCAATCTTGGGCCCAAGGAGGAAAGCAAGAAGGTCAATGAGAAGCCAGTCTGGAACTGGTTGACTTTAATGCTGGCAGAAGGTCTCAGCCCTTGGTGGCTCCTCATGCCCTCCAGACTGCGTGTTACAGGGACAGGAAGTCCTCTTTCCCACCTCTGCCCCTCAAGGCTCAGTGCCTGACACTTGGTAGACACTCTACTGATACTTGTCTCCCCAGAAGAACCTCCCCGATTTTCCCCTGTGGCTCATCCTCACCCTTCATTTCTCTGATTACCCACAGTGGCTGGGGACTCGTTTATATTCATAGGTAACCCACGGTATAAAGGGCGACAATACAGACAGCTCGTCCACCCACAGACAGCAATGACAGAAGACCTGCATGAGGTAGAATACTGAAGCACGTGACAAAACCGTGCTCTCGAATGGCATTTAGCTTTCATTTCTCCAGGTTCCTGTCATTCTGCAAATGTGAGTGTTCTACTTCTCTCGAATCCCAGCATACGAAGTTGGCCGATGAAGCGTCTTTCCCCGTCGAACACAGGGAGGCATCAGTGTGCAGACGATCCATTGTGGGAACACGCATTTTGCCTCCGTGGCCTTCTCACCGAGAAGCCCCGCCTTCCACCTCCTCCCAACACCAGGTGAAGGCAACGGTGAGGTGCAGTCCTACACCCCCAAACTGTGAAGCCCCATTCAGGTGCTGCAAGGTATTCACTTATCAATACCAAGCTGTTCTACCAGCGCCTCAAACCTTAATCAGACACCCCCCCCCCCCACCCCCAGAGAGATCTTAAGCATTAGAGATTCTATGGCCTCGGTTCCTCTACATACATAAAACATGGCTCAGACAGGAGCAGGAAGATACCAGTATAAGAAACCACTGTTCTCCCTGCCATCTAAGGATCCCAGTAAGAATGTAAGAACCCAGGGCCCTGGCTGCTTACCTGGTGTGGAAGTTCTGAATGTTCACATTTCTATAAGGAGCGGTTTTCCTTTGACACCAAAGCAGGAGACCTTCTTTGGCAGAGGTTTCTGTAATGACAGCCAGGAAAAAGTGTCCGCGTGGAAATACTCACTACTTAATGCACCCAACTCCCAGTCACTTTCTAAAAGGAGACATCCTGGGGGGGGGGGGGGGTGGGCAACCATCAAACACATCCTCTCTTCCTGTGGTCTCTGTAGAAGGGCAGTGCCCAGGGACTGCCTTGTGATGACACTTAAGAGACTTGCAGAGGAGGGGCACCTGGGTGGCTCAGTCAGTCAAGCATCTGACTCTTGATTTTTGGCTCAAGTCATGATCTCACGGTTCATGAGTTCGAGCCCTGCGTTGGACTCCATGCTGACAGCGTGGGGCCTGCTTGGGATTCTCTCTCCCTCTCTGCCCCTCCCTCATTCCCTCTCTCAAAATAAATACAATAAACTTTAAACAATAAAAAGAGAGACCTGAAAAGGACAATGTAGGAGCAACTGTAAGTTATGATACCAGAAGTATCAAACAACCAGACTTCAGGGATTTGGGCAATTTACCATTTTTAAAGGAAACTTTAAAATCTGTGTGTAGTTTATGACTTCACTAACCTGCCCTTCAATTCACTTACCATTTGGAATCCTGGGTAAATGGAATTCACTAGAGGCCACGGTTGTCTCAGATTTACTCCCTTACCCAGTGATTTTTATAATACTGAAAGGCTTTCATTAGTGCATTTCAGGTTTGGCCACCTGAGTTCTGACCAAGTGGAAACAACAACACCCCCCTGTGGTAGCCATGAAGTTGTGCGGCTCCGATGTCCTGCTGCTGGGAGCACAGGGCAGCTCACAGAGGTCCCAGGTGGCACTCTGAATCCACCCCTCACTCCCCAGAGGCCATACTTCCTCAGCTGCTCCGGCCAAAGACTGAGCGAGGGAGGGGCCTTAGAACTGGGCCATCCTGTGCATGTGGGGCTCCTCTAAGAGCAACTGAGGCATAGGGGCTCCCCGCCAGCCTGTAAACAGACCTAAGGACCACATTGCAGGTAAGACTCTTCTCCCCCAAGCCTTCCCTTCCCTTCTCCAGCATGGGTGTTGGCCAAGCGCACTGGCCATTTCCTGTTCTTCACAGGCATTCCCCTCCACCCCCCCCACCCCCAAATCTCCTGCATGTCTGTTCTGGACTAAATGTTTCTATCCCCCTAAAATTCTGATGTTAAAGCCCTGACCTTATTTAGATAGGGAGCCTTTGGGAGGCAATTAGGGTTAGATAAGGTCACGAGGGTGGGGCTCCTATGATGGGATTAGCACCCTTATAAGAAGAGATACAGGACACAGCAAGATGGTGGTCATCTACAAGCCAAAATAAAGGTCCTTATCAAAAACTGACCACAGTGGCACCCTGATCTTGGACTTCTAGCCTCCACAACCATGAGAAAATAAATTTCTGCTGTTCAAGCCACTCAGTCTATGGTGTTTTGGGGCAGACTAAGACAGCATCTAATACCCACCTGGCACTTGCTTCTTGGAGAACCCAAAGTTACGTATATCCAAACAGTTCCTCAAACCCGCTCCTAAAATCTAGGATTCTGTCTGTATTTAAGTGTTAACAGTTTAGAAAACCCCTGTAAACACATGGACTCTTGACTAATACTGGAACTTGGCCTCCCATTTCAGTTAGAGCTTGAAGTTTATTTTTTTTGTATCAAAATAAGTATTCCGTAATTATTTATTTAAATTATCCATTCTAGTTCTGACTTCCTTTTGACCTATAACCCAGTTTAAATAAACACACTCCCAAAATTTCATGTGCTATGGAATAACTCGAATGATTCCTGTTCACATCTCTTCTCTAGAAAATTCTTGTTTGGAAAAGCAACTGAAAGTTCTAAGACCTCATTCAAATATTAATTGGTACAGATGCTGAAGGATGAAACTCCCTATCTAGTGGTCCTGGCCAATAGAACTAATAAGAAAAAGTACGCCAGGAGGAAATAATGTACTGTACATTACAAAGTTTAAATGAAACAGGCTAGCAAGGCAAACAGAGGTAAAGTAGATGAATAAAATCTCACAACTGCTATGGAAATTTAAATTTGCCAGTCACTGGGGCACCTGGGTGGCTTAGTCGGTTAAGTATCCGACTTCAGCTCAGGTCATGATCTCACAGCTCAGAGACTGGAGCCTGCTTTGGATTCTGTGTCTCCATCTCTCTCATTGCCCCTCCCCTGCTCATGTGCCCTCTCTCTTAAAAACAAACAAACATTAAAAAAGTAGAAGAAAATAAAAATAAATAAAAATAGGGGCACCTAGGTGGCTCAGTCAGTTAAGTGTCTGACTCTTGATTTCAGCTCAGGTCACAATCTCCTAGTTAGATGAAGTCCCACACTGGGCTCTGCACTGAGCATGGAGTCTGCTTGGGACTCTCTCTCTCTCTATTCTTCCCCTGCTCACACTCTTTCTCTCTCAAAATAAGTAAACATTTTTAAAATAGTAAAACCAAAAAATTCATATTTGTTCTTTAAGGTGGGTTTAACTGTTTAAATATTTATATCTGGAAGTACGTAAAACTGGTAAAGTTATTACGAGTTACCGCCTCTTAATACAGTGAGAACTTTCAAGAAGCATTTTGTTATTTTCGCCGGAATGAAAGAAATGTGCTTGAATAAAAGTACATTTATGGAAGTTTTCAAATTCAGGCTGTTTATTAATTCAAGCTGGCTGTCATTTCTGAGCCTGAATTACTGAGATTTTAATACATCATATCTTACTTGGATTTTTAGATGACACAAGTGGGGCTTCAGAGCCAGACAGGAATAACCTAAGTGGGTAAGAAACTCCTTAAGGGTAAATACCATAGGCTTCAGGCCATCTGGTCCAGCAGTAGATAAATTAGTGGTTTTTTTTAGTGTTTGTTGGTTGATTAGCAACTGACGTCATCTGAAAAACCAGCGTCAACAGGGACTCCATCCTGGGCAGAATTATAAACAACGCCCCCCTCACCATGCAGGTACCTGGTTACCTGTCAGGTGACAAATGACAGGATGCTGACTGGCTGGACAATTCACACCGCCTTATTTAAATATGTTCTGCGGCTATACATTTTGTGATGTGAAGCCTAAACAGGCCAACTTCTAATTTTGCGAATGTCAATTTGACACTTTTCAACAGTGCTGAATTCATCAAAATATTTAGGAGTACAGTGGGCGTAAAAGACTAAAGATTTTCATCTTCGGTGGAACGCCAAGGATTACGATTCTATTATAGTGACAGAACAGTTGTTGGGCCGAAAGATACAATAACAATAGAGATTTTGTTAACAGAAAGACAGAAAGAGGGACAGAAAGACAGAAACAGACAGTGAAAGGAGGAAGGGAGGGAAGGAGGGAGGGTGAATGAATGAACTCAGATTGCAACTGTTTTTTTGCACCTGAAAAAAAGTGTTTCAGCTTTAAGTCTTAACAGCACTGCTCTAGTTGTGAACCTACTAGTATAATAAGCAATTAGAAGCTCAAAAAAAGGCTCATTTTAAAGAGCGACTTCTGTTCTGAACACGTGCTCATCTTTTCCCCAAATGACTCCACCCCCGTGAATGAAACAGTATTACTGGGGTCTTTTCCCATACAAATATAAAACCTGTGAAAACCCAACTCCCATATCTTTCCTTAAATCATGTAAATGGCACTTCCAGCTTAAAAGCCCTACTCAAATTTGACTTTATGAACTCAATTTACACAATCACTCCAAGTATCTTATTACCATCAGATCTTCAACCATGTCTCTTACCTTCAACTGAAATATCCTGAATAGCAAAGCGAAGGATGATGGTCCAGATCATACCCAGCGTCATTTTCACGTTGCCATCCACAATTTCTTTAGGTGAGAAAACACAACAACAAATTAGTGTCGTGATAACATAACCGGTGCATAAACTTCTCCTATAACTTGTACGTTTCCCCTAAGCTTTGACTTCCGAGCTATCGGAAACTACATCCATACGCAGAAAGACCAGTTGATGTTTTTGTAAGTGTGGCAGCGTGTCTAGTTATAAATACAGTATTCATAACCAAATGTCTCTAGATTAAATGAATTCTGAGTTAATCATAAGCACAAATCTTGTGAATGCATAATCACCAAAAACAACCCAAGAGTTTCCAAAGTGTAAAGACTAGATGGGCTAGGGTTCTAAGTCATCAGATACACAGAACACAGGCTGTTCTTTAGACCCCGATCCTTCCAGGGGTCCCCAGGTGGCAGGTTCACAGGATTCAGTTGTGTAAACTAAGAAGCAGGGGAGTCTCAGCTCCTACCAAACTCTCCAGGGTTCCCAATGTCCCAGAGAATGAAGAGGTCACTTTCCTCCTATTAATTAGTTCTTTTTAAGAGTGACTGGGAAGGTTGAGGTCTTTCTCATGCCGATAATCGGTTTGAAGAAGACAGCATTATATTTGACTCTCGTCTTTACGGATAACCTCGGAGCCTGGCCTCCCATTCATGCTACCTTTTATTCTCATCTCTAGACACCAGAGCCTACCAGAGAGCCTGACGTGAAGCAGACACAAGCAACAGAAGGGGGGGAGGGAAGAATTCATCCGGCAGCAGGCACACCTGCCCCCCACTGTGAGATCAGTGTGGCAGCCAAGGTTATTCTTCTCACACCTCATTTACCTTCAGCCCCGATGGACACCAGTTTCACGCCTTTGCTGGCTATGTAATCCAAGGCTTTGTTGACATTAGCAATTTTGTGGAATCGCATTTTTCCTCGGTCAGGTTTCGGCAGCCTTTCCCCTGTCAGATGAAAAAAGAAGAGCGTAGGCACAGAGAAACTAATTCCTTGACGTGGAACCCAGATGCCAACATTCAGGGTCGGTGCTTCCTTAAATGGAAAGCACGGTATCTGACTATTTCTGATGGGTCTCTGGCTTCTGTAAATCACAGTGTAGAGGAACACGGACCAAAGAAACTTTCAAGACCAATGGACTGATGTGGAGCCATGTGCTTTTCAGATCTGCCGGGAGACTCCAGTTTGGCCCACATACGAGCCAACTAACAAAGGAGAACGGAGAAAAGCTGGTTGGTATCCTGGGAGCGTCTGGAGCCGCCGACTAGCTATTAGAGGAAGTCAGGAGAGCCTAGTCCAAATCACCGCGGTGGCTGCCAGGGCTGAGACACCTGATTATGAAGATATATGGATCGGGGCAGACTTGCCATCGCCCTCCCAGTCACACTTCTTCAAGGGTGATCCCTCCTCTCATCCAAACTCTAATCCAGCCAACTGAAATTCAGGGCAAAACACAACCCCTCTGGGATTTGAGCTCATGTTTTCCGAGTTACGCCAACACACACACCGGCTGGCTGCATGAACGACAACATTTGGGAGATGCGCTCGCTGGGCTAAGAGTAGAGAGGGCAGCTTGGTGGGTAGTCACATAAACGTCACTTTTTTTTCTTTTATTTTGTCTCGAGGTGGGTGGTACAAACATGATTTTAACGAGTCAGTTTTAAGCAGAATTTACTCCTTATTGAGGGCAGAAAAAGAAGTCCAGGCAGACTGCTCTCTGGAAAGGTTTTCTTTGCTAATAATACCACGTTCTTGCCCAGCCAGGTTCAAAGGGAATTTCTGATAGAGTCATCTCTAACTAGACGCATATCTAGGGCTCACACGCGGATGCACGGGATTCGGGTAGGACGGCTATGCAATGTCCAGGACCAACCTGAGATGACTTCCAAAAGCAGCATGAGTTTAAGGCCGTTCCTGAAGTCCTCCTCGATGTTCTCAATCTGGGTGCCAGCTTTCCTTAGGTGGGAATTACACCAGGCCGTGAAGGTCTGCAACGAGAACCAGACGCTGCTGGGCACAGACCCATCGGCGGCCAGCCCCCCTCCATGCAGACAACACTTGACATCGTATGCACTCTGGGGAGTCTAAGAGGCTGGAACTCCTCTGGGGAGAATCTGGTGGAAAGAACGACTTGAAAGACTAAAGTAAGATTTTGTTAGTTTCCCCTTTAGGGACAAAAGAAAATCACTTATTTGATAGGCCAGCCTGAGGAATTTGTGCCTTCTGTTTAAAACGGTACCACGTTCAGGGCCGCCAGGGTGGCTCAGCTGGTGAAGCATCCGACTTCGGCTCAGGTCATGATCTCACGGTTGGTCAGTTCGAGCCCTGTGTCGGGCTCTGTGCTGACAGCTCAGAGCCTGGAGCCTGCTTCAGATTCTGTGTCTCCCTCTCGCTCTCTCTGCCTCTTCCCTGCTCACTCTGTCTCTTTCTCAAAAATAAACATTAAAAAAAACAAACAAACAGGTACCATGTTCAGGGGCATTGGGGTGGCTCAGGAGGATGAGCAGCCGACTCTTAATCTCAGCGCAGATCATGATCTCACATTTTATGGGATCGAACCCTGTGTCTGGCTCTACACTGACAGCATGGAACCTGCCTGGGATTTTCTCTCTCTCTCTCTCTGCCCCTCTCCCACTTGTGCTCTTTCTCTCAAAATAAATGGACTTTAAAAAAAGGTACCATGTTCACACCTATGCCTTCCGAAGACCTCTTACTTTGTAGGAAATACAGACTACATTAGAGTGTGCTTATTCCCTGCATACAACAAAAATAAGCTTGCTTGCAGAACGGATGAATAAATAATGTTTCAGGAATGTTCATAATGTCTTACTTTAGAGCAGAGGGTGGGCGGTATTGTGTCGCAGAAAGGAGAAGAGAGGAGGGGACCCATAACCACTAATTACCTACATCTAGCTTATCCTGAATGCACAACAATGTTAAGCCAGTAACTAAATTAATTAAACAGATTTGCAGTAGAGTCAGTCATTAAAAATAATGATAACAGTAATAGTAACAATAACTTCCTACTGGCTGGCATATTTCAGGCCCTGAGCTAGACCCTGCATCTCAAAGACCATTAGATACAGCCTAGTCAGGTTAACAAATTACAAAGACAATCTTCAGTGGAAAGATGGACTATATATGAAGTGACATCCAAAGTCATTCTGTTTATTTTTCAAGCCGCATTTAACTTGGCTTCCACTTGTGCACGATTTCCTGCCAAAACCATTTTAGAAGTGCTTCTGGCAGCTGCCGGCTAAGAATGCAAACTGTCCCCTTGTCTCACAACAGCTGTGGGGCTCAAGAACAAAATGCCCGGCACGTTACTCTGTGGGGAGACACGCAGATAGGGTCTGTGTTCTAGATGACAAAATGAATACCTAAAAAACAAACAGCTTTCATGCAACGCCACAAAAAGACATAGTTTCCATAAAAATGATTTTCCTGAGTAATAAAGAAGATTTAAAAACCTGATTGTCACTTCTTTCAACAAATATGTGATGGCATTAAGTTCAAGGGCAAAAATGTAGGCGTTTTCTTGGACTTAGAGGAATTCATTTTACTCGGCGAGCCTACAGTAACAATTAGGTCTCCCAAAACACATCTAAACTTTAGTCAGCTTTAAACAGAAGAACAACTTGAAACCATATACTCTAGATCTATCCCCAGTCGATGGGGCAGCTACTAGCCATGTGTAGCCATTTAAGCGTAAATTAATAAAAATTAAAGGAAATTAAAATTTTAGTTCCTCAGTTGCACAAGCCACTTCTCTTTTCCTTATTTTTTAAAAGAGAATTTATTGTCAAGTTAGCTAACATACAGTGTATACAGTGCGCTCTTGGTTACTAATCTTTGACAAAGCAGGAAAGAGTATCCAATAGAAAAAAGACCATCTCTTTAGCAAACGGTGCTGGGAGAACTGGACAGCAACAGGCAGAAGAATGAAACTAGACCACTTTCTTACATCACAGACAAAAATAAACCCAAGATGGATGAAAGACCTAAATGTGAGACAGGAAGCCATCAAAACCCTAGAGGGGAAAACAGGTAACAATCTCTCTGACCTCAGCCACATGTGGCTGGGCACAGCCACTTTTCAAGCGCTCTTTTTCTTGCTGGGCACAGCCACTTTTCAAGTGCTCAAAAGCCACATGTGGCTGGTGGCTACTGAGCTGGATGGTGCCCATAGGGAACATTTCCAGCATCATGGAAAGCTCTATGGGACAGAGTTACTCTAGATAACCCAACTTTGGTGTTTGAAACTAAGATTGTTACAAAGAGTCCATCGTTTATTTATTTCAATATTAGTTTATCTATTTACTTTTTTTTTTTACACTTGATCTTAGTCAAAAGGCCGAGAAGCGATTTATTTTTTATTTTAAGTTTATTTATTTTTGAGAGAGAGAGAGAGGGAGAGATACAGAGCATGAGTTGGGGGAGGGGCAGAGAGAGAGGGAGGCAGAATCCGAAGCAGGCTCAGAGCCTGATGCAGGACGCAAACTCACAAACCATGAGATCATGACTTGAGCCCAAGTCGGACACTTAACCAACTGAGCCACCCTGGCACCCCTATCTATTTACTTTTTGAATAGGTAATGAATTTCCTTGGTTCAAACTTCACGTAGGGGCACCTGGGTGGCTCAGTCGGTCAAGCATCCAACTTTGGCTCAGGTCATGATCTCACGGTTCATGGGTTCAAGCCCCGCATCGGGCTCTGTGCTGTCTGTGCAGAGCCTGCTTGGGACTTTCCCTCTCCCTCTCCTTCTCTGCCCCTCCCTCACTTGCGCGTGTGCACTCGCTCTCTCTTTTTCAAAATAAATTTTAAAAACTTAAAAAAAACTCAAGTGGTACAAAAGGGTATGAAGTGAAAAGTATCCCTTTCTTCCCACTCCCAACCACCCAGCTTTCTTCCCCAGAGGGAACACACACATTCGTTTGTGTATCTCCTCAATGATCTTCGACAGATATAGAGACAGATACACACATCGTTTTTTGTCCCTTTAATACAAATCAGAGTATACGCATTGTTCTGTACCTGGATTTTTTTTTACCCACTTAAAAAATATAACCTAGGGGTCATTCTGCATCAGTACAGATCATTCCTTTACATGGCTACATAGTATTTCCCTGTAGTGCATATACCATACTTTAGGTAACTAGCTCCCTGTGGATGGACAGTTAAGCTGTTTCCAGACAGTTATCCTTCAGTAAAACACATCCCAGGCCCCATTTTCAGCAAGAAAAACTACTTTAAACATGGTTTTGGTTTTTTGTTTTTTTTTTTTTAACTCAAAATACTGAGATTAATCATATATCTAACCTGTTGGGACAGGCACAAGAAAACAGGCCATGATTTTTTTTTAATATAATATTTTGTCAAATTGGCTAACATACAGTGTATACAGTGTGCTCTTGGTTTTGGGGGTAGATTCCCGTGATTCACTGCTTAATACAACACCTAGTGCTCCTCCCAGCAAGTGCCCTCCTCAATCCTCATCACCCATTTTCCCCTTTCCCCACACCCCCATCAACCCTCAGTCTGATCTCTGTATTTAAAAGTCTCTTATGGTTTGCCTCCCTCTCTGACACTATTCTTCCCCTTTCCTTCTCCTATGGTCTTCAGTTAAGTTTCTCAAATTCCACATATGAGTGAAAACATATGACATCTGTCTTTCTCTGACTGACTTACTTCACTTAGCATAATACCCTCCAGTTCCATATCTATGTTGTTGCAAATGGCAGGATTTCATTCTTTCTCATTGCCAAATAGTAGTCCATTGTACATATAAACCACATCTTCCTTATCCATTCATCCATCGATGGACATTTGGGCTTTTTCCATGATTTGGCTATTGTTGAAAGTGCTGCTATAAACAGTGGGGTACATGTGCCCCTATGCATCAGCACTCCTGTATCCTTTGGATAAATTCCTACTAGTGGTATTGCTGGGTCGTAGGGTAGATCTGTTTTTAATTTTTTGAGGAACCTCCACACTGTTTTCCACAGCGGCTGCACCAGTTTGCATTCCCACCAAGAGTACAGGAGGGTTCCCGTTTCTCCACATCCTTGCCAGCATCTACAGTCTCCTGATTTGTTCATTTTAGCCACTCTGACCAATGTGAGGTGGTATCTCAGTGTGGCTTTGATTTGTATTTTCCTGATGAGGAGTGACATTGAGCATCTTTTCATGTGTCTGTTGTAGGTCATGATTTTTAAAAATTGAATTGACAGGCAAAAAATATCATGACCTAAAATATTTATAGAGTTCTTTTTGTTCAGATTCAACTTAAAATGAGCAACTACTGCTGGTGAAAATTACCTTATCCTGTTACCACATGATTTAAGTCCTTTCATAATAAAAGTATCAGAAACACTCCCGGATAGAACCCCAAAGCTGCTCATGAAATCCGCGCAAGCTTCCTGACCCCGCTATGCAACACTGTGGAGGTCTGTTTGATCCTACCTTTTTATAGGTATACATAACAGGGAAGGTAATTTCCCAGAGGTAATTATTCCTTTGTGCAAATCCAGAGAATGAATCTAACCGAAAAGGTCAATTTATTTAGTTAAGTCTAATGAAGGGTCCCTATCTTTAATGAGCATTCCAAGGAGCCAATAAAGGTGGTAACTAACCAATTGGAATGTGAAGAAAGGACCCCAACAGCTCTGAGATAATAGCTTGCAAAGAGGCCAGTGCACTCTGAAAAGGAATTTTAAGCTTTGTTAGAACATTTAATTTTCATTCTATTTACAGTTTTAATTACCACGGTCTATAGAGACTGTTCTTAATGCATTTCCAATCGTCCTCGGTTTCTCGGAAAAGCCTGCTAATTATGGAGGAGACAGAGCAACAACAGCCAGAGCAAACCTCCATACGTCTTACCCGAAGGCTTCTTTGTGGCTTGTCTTGCTGGCTGATAGCAACGCACATCTTTAAAGTCTGTGGGAACTAAATCTTGGAGGGCTAGCGTGGAATGAGGGTAGGTCCACACGGTTTTTGAGGCAGGCTCCTTGGGTCAAACCAGACTACCAAGCCAGATGTCCTTTCTTAGGAAAAACGATGCTCTATGAACTAGACAGAGTCCAACAAGGAAACAGGCCACAGTCTCCGCAGGTCACAGCTCAACCCAGAAACTGCTCAGTCACAGGTGAGGTTCTCCAACCTCCTCTCCTGCTTCCTCTACCTCCCTCCTGGAGAACAGCTCATTCCCCACGCCTCTACACCTAGCGATAAGTACCAATGCTTTCTGCAGCTCAAAGACAGGCATGTGGAAAAAAAACTTTCAGGGCCATCCAAAGATAACCCGACAGGAAACCACAGAACCATCTACAGATGTTCCTGACTTACGATGGTCCGACTTCTAATTTTTGGCTTCCTATCGGCATAAAAGCCATTCGCAGTCAGTAGAAACCATACTTGGACTTTTGGATCTGTAGCTTTTCCCAGGCTTGTGCTATGTGGTAGGGTCCTCTCTTGTGACGCTGGTCAGGGACAGCAGTTCCTTGACAGCCACAGGACCACGAGGGTAAACAACTGATACACTTACCAACATTCTGCACCCATATACATGGCCCTTCTGTCGCTCACTTTTGGTACGGTATTCAACTACATGACAGTCAACACTCTGTTATAAAACAGGCGTGGTGTTAGAAGCTCTTGCTCAACCGCAGGCTAAGAGAAGTGTTCCAAGCACGATGAAAGTCAGCTGGGCTGAGCTATGATATTCAGGAAGTTAGCTGTAGAGAATGCATTTTTGACTTACGGTATTTTCAACTTACAATGGGTTTATCCAAATGTAACCCCATCAGAAGTCAAGGAAGATCCATATCTCCAGAAAGGAAAGGCTGATAGTATTTGAAGTCCTTACCGCCTTCCAAAGAAGCTCACATGAAAACAAAAGGAAAAGGCGGGAAGGCAGTGGAAAGCACTGTCTCGACATGTATATTCCTGAGACAACAGGAGCAAATATCAGCATCTCTTCCCAAAAGAGAAGGAATCACCACCTGTGAGGCACCGGCCAGGATGGGCAGTCCTGGGGGCGCAGACTGATCTTCCCAAATACAGACCTACCCTGGCCATGGCATAAAAACTCTTCAGAAACAGGGTGCAAAGGAGAAGGGCCCAGAGGTGAAGGCTGTGTTCCCATGGCTTGTAGGAAGAGGTTTTCACACAGAAAGCCTGAAGGATATTCAAACTATCAGCGGTCCCTCCTCTGTTATATTCTGAAACGTAATCGAGAGACCCAGAAAATGTTCTTTAACCCCTGAAACATGGTGGCTGAGAACAATATCTGTTGAAGGAGTTTCCCAGGAGTAGCTGTTACCAAGAACTGTCTGTCGGTCCCATTCAGTGGTGGGCGAGGCCACTCCTTCTTCATGAAAAATGTACCGGCAAAGCCCCTAGTTAGTCCACAAGAACTATAAGACTGACCACTGTCTTTCTCAAAGATGAATTCTATGCCAACCAGCACATTGTGCTAAATGACAAAAAAAGTACTACATGAAATGCTGAGATAAGCCTGTGTTACTGAAGGCTATACATTTGCATTTGGTTTCTTTTTCAATGAATTAAGCCTATAGACATAAACACCTATATTGTAGACTTTTCCACAGAGAAAAAGGGAAGGTCTTTTAATCAAGATGCGTAATAACTACAGTTATTGACATAACACAAGTTCATATCTCTACCTGGAAGAGATTATTACCCAGATAAGGACCAAAAAAAAAAAAAAATCCACCTTGAGTCTGACATGGTTGTCTGCATAGCAGTCTATTTCATACTATCAGTTAATTATTAATTCTTTCAGCAATTTGGTTCTAGGTGTGGCCTGCCTCCTGTAAGACTAACTGTTCAATTTACTAAACAAAAATATGGCAAGACAACACCTATACATTTCCTTCATTCTTGTTAAACTAGCTTTAACTGATGATAATGCCATAAAATACTCATTTCAGATCACATTTCCTGAAACGGGCACTCAGAAAAGCTTACGGGATTTTTCGAATGAAACAGAAGAGGGCCCGCTGAGGGTTGGGACATTTGGGCAGAGGCCCACTGCATGAGGCTCAGGGGGTACAAAGGTCTTAGCTTTCAAGCCCACCAATTATGAAACAGTACTGTTGTCAGATCCAAATCAGTTTGGGGCATTGTCAAAGCGCTCTGTGACTTTGAGATTGCCCATAGCTTGCTTTCCCCAGCGAGTGGAGACACCGGGAGGCTCGCCGTGTCCATCCTGGCCCGCATCCTGTGGGGTGGGACGAATTGGCCCCAGGTAAGCGGGGACAGTGGGCCCCAGGAGAGGCGGAGGTCAAGCCCGGCCCAGCCTGCAGTCATGGCTCAGAACTCAGATTCTATTTCTGACTCTGACTCCATGTAACTGTTTGTCCTTCATGCCCTGACACTTTCCCAGCTACAAAAACACGGGATAACTGTCACGATCAACTCTATGAAATTGTTGAAAAAGTTATCAGGAGGAGAAGAACTGTGAAAGCTGGTCAGCCAGCGTTACCTACTGCACTGGTTCTGAACACACTCTCATGTACACCTACCGGAAACCACTCTGTGGTTTAAGTTGATTTTTCTAAAAATGCTCCATTTATTTTTCTATTTACAATAATCACTTTAATGGTGTGTTCTTTTCCACTCCATAGACTCCCAATTTGCCAAGATTTCTTCTAATCACTTGTGTGTGTGTGTGTGTGTGTGTGTGTGTGTGTGTTTTAATATTTGAAAAGTAAGGGGTGGGGAGCATCTAGAATGCTGCACAGATTTATAAAATCTCCGGTTAATGCAGGAGAGGAGGTCAGAGCTGTTCCTCTGGAGTAAACGTGATTTCAGCTTTAGTGTTTAAAAAGGAGACAGTACCCTTACAAAGAGCAGGGAGCCCACTGACAGAGAGGGCAGAAATTCCTGCCCCTTGTGGCTTGCAGAGGCAGAACGTTCTGGCTCACCACAAAGCTTCACCGTCCCCTCAGCCGAGAGAGAGATTCCAGTCCACACACCACGTGAGGACATGCGCTGGGCGATCCATACGATGGGCCACTCCAGAATCACACCAGAAATCAGCAACATAGTCTTACATTTAAATATTCAGACACATAACCATCTTGGAAAACATTTAAGGAAGTGCTGGGTGTGGACCCAGAAGTCACTCTCAATATTGACTGGTCAGCATAGTCATCTGATCTTGAAAAAAATCCCAAACCTTCAAGGTTGCCACACGACATCATATTCACACAACATTACAAAAAAATGTAACCAGAGAAAGAAGCATGTAAGCATTAAAGGGTTATTTGTAAGGATCCTGCCTGTGCTACAACCAATTGCAAGACGGAGCCCTAATGTTAACCAGGGACCTAAGCACCCAGTGGGCAGTCCTCGGCTTAGAGCTCCAAGATCCTGCTAGATAACACAGCGTGCAACAGCTCAGGTCAGCAGTCACTGAAGAACAGCAGCCCTAAAATCTGAAGCCTAGCTCTGTGACCGGCTCAGCATCTGGTGTGGGCAAGTCGGCTCCTCTCTCCTGGGGCTTGTTTCTTCCCCTAAGGAATGCACCGTTGACCTAATTCAACGAGTTGACTGTGATGCGTGATGAATTAAAGAGAACGCAAAATATGTCACAAATGTAGAAACACAAAAGAACAGCACTCAGTGATGGCAATAATTCAGAGAGAGCTGAGGTGCTTTGGGGTTTAATTTAAAAGGGAATTAAACCATCGCATAGAAAAACAGACAGCCTACAGTCACGATCTCAGTCTACTTGAGCATAAGAGATATTCCACCTCCAATAACTAAGCATAAACAAGCTGTTGCTTAGCACAGTTCATAAACTGTTGCAGTAATACAGACAGAAAAGGGAGGCGAGAAGGTCTGGGATCCAAGAAGCCGGAAAGATGCCAGGTCTTCATCTTTTCCGCATTTTCCACAAGTACTCACACCACTGGTCAGAGAACAAAGAACATCGTTAGCATCTCTTCACTTCCTCAAGGCACAAGGTGTTCAGAACATTAACTCTGGCTGATAGCAGGAAAAAATATTATGCCTGGGTAATTTTTTTTTCCCAAGAGACAATCAATATAAAGGGCTACATTTGCATCAGGACTTGGTTCCAAATACACTAAGTATAAAGAGCCTTAAAATTTAAGTCTTGTAAGGGGCACCTGGGTGGCTCAGTCGGTGGAGCGTCCGACTTTGGCTCAGGTCACAATCTCACTGTTCACGAGTTCAAGCCCCACGTCGGGCTCTGTGCGGACGGCTCGGACCTGGAGGCTGTTTCGGATTCTGTGTCTCCCTCTCTCCCTGCCTCTGTCTGCTCCTCTCTCAAAAGTAAATAAACATTTAAAAAGTTTTTAAAAATTAACTCTTATAAAAAGGCAAATCCTTGAAATAAAGATGAGTCACTTTCCCTCTAAAAAAAAAAAAAAAAAAGGCAAATCCCATTTCATCCCATTGCAAATGGCAGACACACACTGATTTCTCAGACTTTCATATGCCTGCAAGCCTACACCAAAACGACCACAGTAATCCTGTCTTACTCACCTCTGTATCACCCACAGAACCCAACACCCAGCAGGCATACCTGGATTCACACAGAGAGGACTAGCACTTATTTGAATTTTCAACACTTGAAATGCTGACAATTCCAGTCATAAATAAGCTGGAAGCTCAACAGTACCAAACACTGCTTTTTTTTTTAATGTTTATTTATTTTGAGAGAGAGAAAGAGCAAGCAGGGGAGGGGCAGAGAGAGAAAGGGAGAGAGAATCCCAAGAAGGTTCTGTGCCTGACTCAGGGCTGGAACTCACCAACCATAAGATCATGACCTGAGCTGATACCAAGAGTCAGGCGCTTAACTGACTGAGCCACCCAGGTGCCCCCAAAGTACTGTTTTTAACTTGAATCCCAGGGATACTCAGAAATACAAATTTAAGGGGCTCCTGGGTGGCGCAGTTGGTTAAGCGTCCGACTTCAGCCAGGTCACGATCTCGCGGTCCGTGAGTTCGAGCCCCACGTCAGGCTCTGGGCTGATGGCTCAGAGCCTGGAGCCTGTTTCTGATTCTGTGTCTCCCTCTCTCTCTGCCCCTCCCCCGTTCATGCTCTGTCTCTCTCTGTCCCAAAAATAAATAAACGTTGAAAAAAAAAAATTAAAAAAAAAAAAAGAAATACAAATTTAATTACTCAAAGACAAAGTAAGTGGGGAAAAAAGAAGAAGTCTTTTTCCACTGATGATTCACTGCCCACCCCCCCCCCCCCAAGTTCTGTCAGCAAGCAGCGTCCGGGGGTCTCTTCTACCCAAAGTTAGGATGTCTGGCAATCTCAAATTGGGGGGTAGGGTAGCCTACGAACAACTCAAGGGGGACTGTCACTATCAGAGTCCTTTAAGGACCTGGTGGGAAAGCAGAAAAAATACTGTCAGAAATACCTGATGTGGGACACCACGTAAAAAAAATAGTTACAAACAGAGAGGGACGGAGGCAAACCATAAGAGACTCTTCAAATACAGAGATCAGACTGAGGGTTGATGGAGGGTTGGGGGAGAGGGGAAATGGGGGATGGGCATTGAGGAGGGCACTTGTTGGGAGGAGCACTGGGTGTCGTATGTAAGTGATGAATCAAGGGAATCTACCCCCAAAACCAAGGGCAACTGTATACACTGTATGTTAGCCAACTGGACAATAAATTATATTTAAAAAATTAAAATAAAATAAAATGCTGGTGTAAGTGATACACTTATAAGCGGGGGTCTTTGCTCTGTGCTCCTGACAGGTGGCTGGAGCATACTAGCACTCAGTATTTGCTCAATAGGATCTCATTTGCCAGACTTTCTGGGACAGTTAGTAAAGACGAAAGCAGTCAGATTTTTTTTTTTTTTTTACTGAAAAAATAAAAAAGACTGAGGAGTTTAAAATCTGCTATCTGTTCAAGTTCCAGGTTTTTAAAAAATTATCGTGTCAAACTTCATTACGGAATCCTTAAATGTTAAAAGAGACTCTGTAACCTTACCAAAAAAAGAAGGAAAAAAAAAAAACCCTTGTAAAAAATAAAAGACAACCTCATGGCTGAGGGTATCCGAAAATAGAATCAGGCTAATGGATGATCCTTTAAGTGGGTAGGTTAAAGATGGCTCTCCCAGCACTTGGAAAGATAGTTCCACCCATGTCTGGTTTTCATCAGAAATTCTGAACCGTGAATTTTGGGCTTCAGTCACCAGGCTCCTAAGACTGACTTCCATTTAGGTCCTGGGCTGTTCAGAATACAGAAAGAAAGGTTCTGTAAAGCCCTAAGGCTGCTAACAGGAAAAAAAAAATGGTTTTTAGGTTTTTTCACAAAGCCAAATCTAGCCCAGACTGATTCCGGCTTGAGGAATGGCCTCTCCAGTATGTGGACTCTCCTCCACAACTTCCAGAAAAGGACGGGACAGAGTAAAGTTACGAATTTGGAAAGGGGTAAGGACAACTAATAAGGCTACCTTGTATCGGGAAAAGTCTAGGCTTCAATAGGAAACCTGTGCCTTGCCTACAGCACCCCTCCTATGCTATTGTCCAACTCCTAAATCATAGATAAAGGAGAACAATCAAATCATTCTTGCCTATAGACAAGAAAGGCATTCTGTTCTGTACAGGGACCATCCTCCTTCCTCCCATAGAAAAACGTCTCCTGCCCTGTGGACGTTCATGTCGCTATTCCTAACCTATAAATGTGCCTCTTCTTTGGATTTTCTCTTGAACTGCTCGTTAACTCCTCTTCATTTTTCTTTAATGAGTTAAATAACATCTTTAACATGCATTCACTTTTTTTTTTTTAATTTTTTTCAACGTTTATTTATTTTTGGGACAGAGAGAGACAGAGCATGAACAGGGGAGGGGCAGAGAGAGAGGGAGACACAGAATCGGAAACAGGCTCCAGGCTCTGAGCAGTCAGCACAGAGCCCGACACGGGGCTCGAACTCACGGACCGTGAGATCGTGACCTGAGCTGAAGTCAGACGCTCAACCGACTGCACCACCCAGGCGCCCCAACATGCATTCACTTCTATGTTTGTGTGAGAGTCACGCTTTTTACCTTTATTTAAGAATTGTCTTTTCATACTTCAGGCTTTAGGGTCCATTTTCTAAAGACAGGTCAACCCTCAAACACGCTACAATATTCGTTATTCCGATCAAAATGTTATTGATTTCAGTGAAGACAAGAATGATGTGCGGAATCGAAGTCTATCATTTGCTGATCTTAAGTGACGGTATGCTTCCCTTGTCCTGTGAAAATGACAACTGTCCTAAGTCTCAGCTTACTGGATTCCTTTTCCATGTCAAAGCCTCCATTTAAAGTCTAATACGTGTCCCCATGTTCCCTCTCATACGAATCACCATAAATAATACTAAATTTGGGTTGAATTATTTAGCACGTTTCCCTGTTTCATAAAGATCTTACATTTATCTAGAAGCTCAAGTATTTCCATCTGTTAATTTCCTCCCTGCTCAAGAAAATTTCCCACAAACATTTTATCACCACTCACAGGAGTCTCTATTACTCATGCTCTTGATTTTCATTTCTCAGCTACAGTTACTCATCTCTACATTCCTATTATCGGCAAAGTACGTAAAGTAACAAGCAAGAACATCAGACACGTCTCTGCTCCACCGATTCTCCGTGTTTTGAAACAAAAAAAAAAAATGGTTTTGAATTTTTTGGAAACAAAATATTTATATAAAAATTTATAAAACTTATTTTTAAAACCTTTTATTTAAAAAAAAAAGTCCTAGCTCTTCTAAAGGACCGTTAGTAAATGATCTTGGTGAAACTCCCCCGTTTTAACTGTTGAATGGAAAAAGGCAGAGGTTAGAAATGCGCAGATTCTACCCAAACTATTCTAGGGCTGGACGCATGTGTTAAACTAATCAGATCAAGTATCTTCAATATCAGAGTCTCAGTCATTCTTGCTCTAAAAGGTTTTTTGTTTTTTGGTTTTTTTGTGTGTTTTTTTTTTTTGTTTTTGTTTTTTTTTTTTTAATAAAGGAGGCAGGGGTAAGCTCAAAGAACCACATGAAAGCTCTCAGGTGCCTGGTCAGCCAAGACAGAGCAATTCCCGGGCCAGGAGCCTGACTTAGCCACTGGCTGGGAGTTCTCTGGGGTCACACCTGCCTCCCCCAAGCTGGCATGAGCTATGTGGAGAATTCCTTTGAGGACTTTCTGGTAAGCAAGCATCTACAGCTCCCAACAAACAGCCTTACATATGATTGATCCTGAGCTATGCTTCCCAAAATAACTTGTTCCCTTGCAGCCTGGGTAATTATGTGCAAGATGTGGCTCAGTGACAGGGCAAACCCAACTGTTGCTTGGTTTTAGGCAACAGCAACATTTATTATACTTTTATTATTCTGTTCCTGAGGATGAATGCAAGGCTTTTCTTTAGAAAAGCAAACTGATGTTTCCCTCCTCGGCCCATCCGGGGAACTGAAGGAACAGTTCACCAAAATGTTACTACTTTCAGGGACCCAAATAAATGGCTGCCTCATAAGGGATTAAAGTGCTCATTTAGAACGAAACAGCTCTCCGTAAGACACCACATGCTCTGCATTGGTGTTTGGGGCCAGAGCGCAATCCTAAACCAGAAACAGTCCCCATCAGGTACGTCTACAGGATTCCTCTCCACACGGGGAAACCTCTGGTTAGCAGAAGGGGTAAAAACAGGGGAGCCGGCCATTTCCAAAGTTCCTGCTCACTCCGTCCTGAGGGAACCAGGCTCCGATTTCCTCCTTCAAAATGTTCTTGCCTAGGGCTCATGCTGAGTGGACAGTGTTCACAAAAATATACGATGAAGCCTCCATATCGTGAGCCATTTCAGACAATTACATACTATGATACAAAATTCATAAACATATGCTTCCATACTATAGCATAAAGTGTTCTAGTAGACGATATGGCAAAATGTTAACACCAGTTTTCTCTAGATTGTGACTTTTAAAAATTTCTTATCCATATTTTCTGTAGGGAACGTGTATGACTTATGCAGAAATGTATCTTAAAAAAGTAACTCGGGGAAGTATATACAACGTGTTAGCCTAGATTCTTTGGTCTTCATCCTGGTTATCTGCAATTACGTTAAGCTAGCTTTACTTCATTAATCCTGCAGATTTCTCCCTGAAAAAGAAAAACTGCCTAAATTGCATATAATTAAGCAACCCCAGATTTCTGAAGTTAACCAATGGAGGGCTCCTCCAGGATTTTTTTTTTTTTTAAGTTTCACATTAAAATCCCTATTTCGACATCACATTTCAAAACCCTAACGGAGAAGGTACGCGCTGTCCAAGCTCTAGGATCGCAGAACAGAAATCCTTTGGAGTCCATAATATCCAGTTACCCAGATGCCAGTCACAGCAATACAACCCACTGTCACACAGCAGGTATTTCTGACAGGATTTTTCCGGCCTCCTTACCAAGTCCTTAAAGGACTCCGCCAGTGACAGCCCCACCTGTGTCTGATTATAGAAACACGGGGAATTTTTACAGGAAGCATGATTTTATCACACAGTAAATGTACTTATTATCATCGCTGCACTCCCAGAGTTTACATATATATGTATGTTTTCAAATATAAACATAAATATATAAAACTTAAATTGTCTGAGGAACAAAGCTAGATAGAATTTGACTTTGGTGACCGCGCTACCTATTTGAATAACGTGTGACCCTTCGTTTTTCAGACTCACAAAATAAGCATTCTTAAAGCACAGCACATATTGATATCAAACTGTCTGAAGTGTGAATCTACACAGTATTGATGAAACCATAAAGATAACATATCAAATACCAAAAGCACACGGTGGCATGCATTTCAGAGGGGAGACTGACCCACCGTGGGGGGTCGGTGGCCCCGTGTCCCTCCACACACAGGGCTCCACCCCCATGGCTCTCTGCAAGGCTTGGCCTTCTAAAAGATACATGAATTAAAAGATTTGGAAATTACTAGACTCTGGTATTTAAATCTGTTCAAAACGTAAGAAATCTCACTTCGCCAATATCTGCATTTTTTAAAGTTCAGAAATAGGCCCGTATTTTGAGAAAAGGCATTGCTATCCTATATATACATTACTTGGGTCTCAACGTTATTTTAATGCTCTGAGGTTGCTACGTGTATGTCCTTGGAACACAGGGACCTCAGAGTTTGCGTCTAGCCTGGACCACTTCTGAGAGTCCGAGGAAACGTAGTTATTGCTACAGCTCCCAGTGGGACCTTTCTGGGCAGACTTGGATGTGGGCTTCCTACCTCTTACTCCACCTTTTCGTCAAATCCCTTCATGAAGAACAGAGGCTCTAAGAAATGAACACCACGTCATACACCTTAAATTTATACAACGTTATGTTTTTTTAAATTGTACTGTATTTATTTTAATTTTATTTTTTATTTTTTTTAATTTACATCCAAATTAGTTAGCATACAGTGCAACAATTTCAGGAGTAGATTCCTTAGTGCCCCTTACCCATTTAGCCCATCCCCCTCCAGTAACCCTCAGTTTGTTCTCCATATTTATAGGAGTCTCTTCTGTTTTGTCCCCCTGCCTGTTTTTATATTATTTTTGCCTCCCTTCCCTTATGTTCATCTGTTTTCTCTTAAAGTCCTCATATGAGTGAAGTCATATGATTTTTGTCTTTCTCTGACTAATTTCACTTAGCATAATACCCTCCAGTTCCATCCACGTAGTTGCAAATGGCAAGATTTCGTTCTTTTTGATTGCCGAGTAATACTCCATTGTATATATATACCACATCTTCTTTATCCATTCATCCATCGATGGACATTTGGGCTCCTTCCATACTTTGGCTATTGTTGATAGTGCTGCTATAAACATGGGGGTGCATGTGTCCCTTGGAAACAGCACACCTGTATCCCTTGGATAAATACCTAGTAGTGCAATTGTTGGGTCATAGGGTAGTTCTATTTTTAATTTTTTGAGGAACCTCCATACTGTTTTCCAGAGTGGCCGCACCAGCTTGCATTCCCATGTTATGTTAATTATATCTCAGTAAAGCTGGGAGGGGGGATATAAAGTAAATAAAAGTGAGTTTTTGCACAGAGTGACGTAGCCTGGGACTTGGCATGCATGCAGCCACCCCCCCCCCATCACTTCCAGGACTCCCCTAGATATGCACACATGTAAGCAGGCAAGGGCCTGATCTAGGTCTAAATAAAATCCCCGGAAGCAGTCTTGGCAAGACTGCCCCTAAAAATAACCTTTCCCCAAGAACCCTTTAAATGTCTCTTCTCTCCTTCCTCCGGCTGTACTCTGGGGGTGGTGGAGGAAATAAAGACACAGATGTATCAAATTCAGCATCCTCAGACATCTTCCCCACCTCCTGTCTCTGATCCAAGCTCACCGTCCAACGCGGTGAAAGCAGAGGTCATACGAACTAAGAAGGAACTAGACCAATAACCCTGAAAGAGGTTATAGGGTCACTTTATCAGATCAGTTTGCAGCAGGAGGTGAGAGAGACTCCTTACACACAGCACACACCCTATCAGTACAGACACACGGGCACAAACTCGTAGCAGTGAACCATTCACATTTACAGGATGCTAAGAGGCTTTGCCTCTGCCCAAAACACCTCACACCATGCCAGCGTCTCCTCTTGTCAGCCTGAAATCTATGCTGAGGGTTCTTCCTGGAATTAGACAACGGGATTATCATCCTAGAAAGGTTACCTTTAAAATGCGGGTGATGTCTGGAAAGGCAGGTCTTGGGAATCTTTCGTTTAAAGGAAGAAGGTGAGGGGCGCCTGGGTGGCATAGTCAGTTAAGTGTCCAACTTGGTTTCGGCTCAGGCCATGATCTCACGGTTCATGGGTTCAAACCCCACATCAGTCTCCATGCTGAAAAGTGCAAAGCCTGCTTGGGATTCTCTGTCTTCCTCTCTCTCTGCCCCGCTCCCCCTCACTCTCTCTGTCCCTCAAAATAAGTAAATAAACTTAAAAAAAAAAGATTAAAGGGGGCAGGTGACAAATGGCCTCCTTCAAAGTTCTGCTCTGTGCTGAATCTTTCAAAAATTTCTTACGGAATAAAACACTTGTTGAACATAAAAACTGTTTCCCTTTTAGAGGTGGACATCCCTGGTAACCATTTCACTATGTATGCATATATCAAAACATCCTGTACACTTTAAATATCTATAATTTTTATCTGTCAATCAATTACACCTCCATAAAGCTGGGGGGGGGGGTGGAAGAATCAGACATCCCCTATCCGCGAAACAGGTTTTCCTTGGCCAGTTGGGTTCAGAAGGATTCACTATATTCTGCATTCTCCCTGCTTTTGTGTATGTTTGAAACTTTCCATAATGTGAAGTTAAAGAAAAGCAGAATTCTTTTAATTTTTTTAAATTAATCTTTTTTTTTTTTTTTTGAGAGAGAGAGAGAGAGAACAAGCCAGGAAGGGGCAAAGAGAGGAGAGAATCCCAAGCAGGCCCCCCACTGTCAGCATAGAGCCCAATACAGGGCTCAAACTCAAACAGATAATGACCTGAGCCTAAACCAAGAGTCAGATGCTTAACCAACTGAGCCACCCAAGAGCCCCAGCAATTTTTTTTTTAATATAAAGAGAGTCCTTGGCACTGCGACATCACGTTCATGCTGAATCCTGGTGGGACCCAAATCTTAGAGAGCGTTCCTGCACTAAGACAGCACGCCTGCACGGGGAGAACTGATCTGTGCTCTTGCCTCCTGGAGTCTCGTTGGCTGGTTCCAAAAGAGAGCTGACTCGAGTTCTTAGGCATCATGAACTCTGGCTTCTTTTGGAACTGAGTCAGACCAGCAGTTAACTCCAAAGGGATGCCCTTAATGGCGTGTCCTACTAAACTCCATCTGAGAGGGTTTTGTTAGCTTTCCCTGTGGTGCCTTTTCTCCTCCTGTAGGGATCTCTGTTGGACGAAGCAATTGCTACACAGCCTGACCTGGAGAAAAACCCTTGAATGACAGTATTTAGCATGCCCTAAAACTCAGTTCTCTCATTTCATCAGACGCTCCCAGTTGTACACATTGTGGAACGAAAAACTCACAGACACACACAGCCTTCCACAAAGGCAACAGGTTATTGGTAAGTGAGAAATTAGGAATACAGAATCCCAGGATTCTACTCAGAGTTGTAGGTGATAAGTCTGAGTACAAAGCAATTGAAAAACCCCAGAAAACGATTAGTAGTTCAAAGCACAGTCTTCAGAGTTAAGCAGCATGGCTCTAAAACTCAGCTCCGTCCCTGGTGGACCAGAATATGCCATAAAATATCAGCATCTCTGCATTTGACAAAGCTCTCATTGTGAGACAGGACTGTATCTTTGTAATCTAGAATTCTGTGTGTGTGTTTTCTGGCTACACTTCCCCACCCTCAACAACCCTTGGACAAGTCACTTAACCTCCCTGGCTGAAAAAAAGGAGAATAATAATACTCCGTTCTCAAGGTTGTTGTGAAGATTTAATAAAATAATATCTATGGTTAAAACAGCGCCTAGTAATTCTCAATAAATAACTGCTCTGCCCTGCACAGTGAATAGTTTGGGATACTAAGGATAACAGACCAAATCCCTTCCCCACCCTTTTTCTTAATCTTTCACATACTAAAGTATCACTTTTACTGTCTTGGAATTCTTTTTGTTTTGGTGTTATACTGAAAACAATTTTTTTTTTGTAAATATTCTTCTGTTTCAAAATTTAACAGAATAGATTGAAGTATGCGATAAAATAATCAGCCACTTCCTATTTCATAAATTTCCAATAATAGGATAGAAATTACACAGTTTGCAAAATGTAAAAAGCATGCCTTGCCTTTTTCCAACAAATCTCTCCCCACATCCCAGCCCAATCTGACGCTCACCCTCTCACCCCTGCCTCCTCTCAAAAATGTGTTTCAAAATAGAAAAATATTATCCTCTGTGGGTGACCTCTAAACTGATTACAATTCTGAATACATCCATCGTCATTTTCTTGACCAACACTCTCCCAACCCCAAATACTAATAATATTTTCTAAAATCCTTAAGACCAAATATCTAAATTTTCTTTCTTTTTTTTGAACGTTTATTTATTTTGGGGACAGAGAGAGACAGAGCATGAACGGGGGAGGGGCAGAGAGAGAGGGAGACACAGAATCGGAAACAGGCTCCAGGCTCTGAGCCATCAGCCCAGAGCCTGACGCGGGGCTCGAACTCACGGACCGTGAGATCGTGACCTGGCTGAAGTCGGACGCTTAACCGACTGCGCCACCCAGGCGCCCCAAGACCAAATATCTAAATGAGGGCAACAATTCATTCCACTCCCTTAATTATATAAATGATAACATAGAAAAAAAGGAAACCTATCTGGGGGTTAAATTCTACCTTTAGTAGAAGATGAAACAAATTCTACTGTCTTCAGCAATCCTCATGACATTTTAGTATAGTCTTCCTCAGGAAAGCCTACCACTGGCCATTTCAACTGCAGTAAGCGTTTCATGCCACAGACCTGAGCACATCACCATAAATAATTTCTTACAGCTTTTCACCTCCTTTGAAAGCATAACTCAGCTCATCGGCTAAAAGATATCCCATCCCACGGTGCCAAATCCCTGCGTTTCTCTTCCAGCAACTAAATCAATTCAAATGCCACATTCAGACTGGCGAAGCTCCATTGGAATACCAAGGTGAGATTTCTCCAGGAAGAAAATCAAAGACGTTGTGACAGTTCGAGTTGTTCCAAGTCCTCTGATGTGTCCCCATCTTCATGCAGAGGAGCAATGCTCCCAGGTGCAGGCAATGACACTGCTTCCTCTAGAGCCCCCCCCTTTTTTTTTTTAATGTTTATTTATTTTTTGAGAGAGAGAAAAAGTGTGAGTCGGGGAGGGGCAGAGAGAGAAGGAGACACAGAATCCAAAGCAGGCTCCAGGCTCTGAGCTATCAGCACAGAGCCCAACGCGGGGCTCAAACCCACAAACCATGAGATCGTGACCTGAGCTAAAGTCGGATGCTTAACTGATTGAGCCACCCAGGCACCTCCCATCTAGAGTCTTCTTGTCTTCTCTGGATTTCTCCCATGTTCCCCTCCCCATAGTTTCAACCATTGCCTATGAGCAGATAACTGCTACACCTAAACCTCCAGGCTTGACCTTTCTCCTTGATATTTCCATTGAATATCAAGCTCTTGATCCAAACCTCCCATTTTTACCTTCTATGAAACCCAACGATCCCTTTACTTCCCTAAATGAACACCAAAGGCATTAGAGATAAGGCTAGAAATGATTAGAATTCAGTTTTATGGTTTGGCTATTGCATGGTATTGGTCAAGGATCTCAAATACAACGGGACATAGTGGTAACATAGTTTTACTGGGCTGAACAGAAGAAATTGCAATTTTTGGAAGTCGAAGTGGTCAATGTCGAGAATTTCACACGCTCACCCTAATACGTGTAAAATAACTCAAAATTCTAATAAAGAGCAATGACATTCGTAACTTCTAAATAATTATTTTCATGGAGCAGTGGCTCAGTAGGTTAAACGTCCAACTCTTGGCTCAGGTCATGATCTCATGGTTCATGAGATCGAGCCCCGTGTCAAGCTCTGTGCTGACAGCCTGGAGTCTGCTTGGGATTCTCTCTCTCCCTCTCTCATGCTCTCTCTCGCTCTCTCAAAATAAATAAATAAACTTTAATATATACTACTTTCACATCTTATTTGACTATCATGAAATAACTTAAAGATTCCTTATGACTGTAAAAGGTAGGATTTCTTGGCTTGCCAGTCTCAATTATAATTGTCTATATAAGACTCAATCACAGGTTCATATTCAATATAGGTCTCATTTGCCCCCAAATAAGTGTATATTCACCTCTTTGTCCATTTGGTCCTCACGATCACTAAAAAAGGAGATTTTTCCAAGATAGCATGCCTTTTAATGAAAAGGTTGTCACATACTATTAAGAATCTATTTATAGATTATAGGGATTATAACTAACAAATTTACCTGCTAGCAAAAAGAAACAAACAAAGCAAGACAACCCAAAGTCATGCTAACGTCTTAGTCTTGAACTTGGCCTGTCCTTTCCCGGACACATATATTCTTCAGAATCACCCACGTCTATTCTCTCTTATCCAGTTCTACTGGGAAGTACAGCACATTTTCCAAAAAAATTGGTTTTACCACAAAAACACACATTTAAATTATACTTATCTGAATCATAAGTGAATTTGTAATTTTCTTTATTAAGTGGGTAAAGATTTTCAATCTGGAAAATAAAACTGGTCATTTCAAATCAAATTTAGGTTACCAGAAACTTTGTTCATTAAGATGGTGACACATTATAATTTAAATAAATCTGCATGTATGAAAGTTTAATTCCAAAAATCTCTAAATTCCAATTATTTTTAAATTAAGCAGCTTGTCTTTGAAGGCTCCATCTTAGACTAAGGATTAAGTCAGACAACTCCATCATGTTGAGGACTTGAGAAAAACACTTTAAGAAAATATTTTTTTTAACATTTATTTTTGAGAGACAGAACACGAACGGGGGAGGGGCAGAAGGAGAGAGGGAGACACAGAATCTGAAGCAGGCTCCAGGCTCTGAGCTGTCAGCATAGAGCCCCATGCAGGGCTTGAACTCATCAACTGTGAGATCATGACCTGAGCCGAAGTCGGATGCTTAACTAAGTCACCCAGGCGCCCCAAGAAAATATTTTTTAAAAGCACTAGACAGTAAGCATGATTTGGAGTTAATACATAGATAGCTCAAGGAGTTATAAAGACTGTAAAACTAGGTTGTTAATTATTACATTTAAAAATTTTAATTGTACTAAATGCCTTTTGGAAATAGAACTCATAACTTTTTTCATTCCGCAAATGAGTTCCGAGTCTGAGCAGGCTCAGTGCAGGGCTCCGGGAACCAGAGAGTGTCTGCCCACAGCCCTCAGAGGGAGACCAAAACACTACCAGGTGACCCATGTTCTAGAAGGCTAGCCTCCTGGAGGAGGGGCCTGATGGAGGAGGAACTCCAGAATGAGCAGAGGACGTAGGGGCTGGGTATAAGGCAAAGGGGTGAATACCACTTTGCGGGGTTGGACCTTGAACCTGTGGGGGAGAAATGGAATAGTAGACAGAGGCTAGGTGAGACCTGGCCTCACAAACCACGGCATGGGGTCCAAATTCTCTCCTGATGGCAATTAAAAAAAACCACAGAGGAACTTTAAGCAGGAAATACCATGACCAGGCTTGTGTTCTATAAAGATCATTCCTGCCAGGATCATGGAGAAAAGCCTGCAGAGAAGCATGAGCTATGGGAGGGTGACAGCACAGGAGGCCACCACCCTAACCGAGGCAGGAAACACAGAAGCTCTGAAGACCTTAACGTATATAACAGGAGGAAGGGGCAGGGTCCAGAGGACTTCAGCAGATGGGCTCC
Source organism: Felis catus (assembly GCF_018350175.1). NCBI lineage: Eukaryota > Metazoa > Chordata > Mammalia > Carnivora > Felidae > Felis > Felis catus. The sequence goes on from NC_058378.1 coordinate 12,218,809, forward strand.
ACCAGAGTTGACAGGGAGGGAGGCACCAAGGATAACTCCCAGGGTCCCGCCTGGGTGACACGGAGGAAGATGTTTCCGTTCACCATGACAGGAAACCGCCCAGGTGGGACATTCGGGAAATATTCTCTCCTTTCTTTCACCAGCCTAGTGGAATGGGGTGTCCTTCCTGTGCGCTTCACACTGACCTTTCTGTCTCTTGAACTGGGCTGTAAGTTCCTTAAGGCCTAAGGTGATGTCAACTCAACTCTCTATCCCTGGACACGAAAAACGTCCAACGAATGAAAGAAAGAATGACCGTGCCTGTGGTCCGTTTAGATTTTGCTCTTCAGTAGGGCTGCAGGTAAAAAAAAAAAAAAAAAAAAAGCAAAGAACGTTTCCGATCTGGAAAATTGCGGGGAGGGGGACAGCTGCGTGCCCCCAGATGTGCGTTTGTGTAGAAAATGTTCCCCCAGACTTCTTTGGAAAGACCAATCCCTCGCGCTCAAGATTTTCCTTCCTTTGGAATTTGTCTAGCACAGCAGTTAGCAAACGCTCCCCCTAATCTTTGCTCTCTGTTCTTTCTGGAAGAATTAGTACCGTTCCCAGGGAAACAGCGGTACAATTCTGACTGTCCTCCAACGTATTCCGTACCGACTCCTCTGCTCATCATGGTGGCTCCCCCGCCCACTCGGGGACTGTGCCTTTTCTGTAGGTGTCTCCCAGCTGCAGCCACTGACTGCAGCTTTCTGGCAGCTTTCTGAAGCCACGTTCATTAAGTTTCCCAGCTAAGAATTATATCCGTCCTCCCACACCCTTGTAGAATCTTCTTTTGAGTTCAAGTTTCTTCCCTGGTGAACTTGGCTGAAGGCGTGGGGCCCCAGCGTCTCGGGGAGGGTCTGAAGACAAAAAGTGACTTTTCTGCCTTACCACTCGAACCTAGTGTGTGTTTAGAACAACCGTCCCTCCGGGGTCAGAGGTGTCTTGGTGCTCATACTAGATTCTGCCTTTCCACGCCTACCCATCGGCATCCTTCTCTGGACATCAGAGGCCCCTTAGAACTCCAGCCCTCCCTTCAAGTGATGGATGGCCTCGGGAACACATGACTTGCCCTACACCCCGGAGCTCACCCCCCTGCCCTGGATGACATGCCCTGTAAATATGCCACTTTCTATCTCCTGGCAGGTAAACCGATTCTCCTCATCAGTTTGCTTGTTCCTTGTCAATACCATGGTCTTGACTTTCCAGTCCAGGAGCTCTGACGGCGGGATCATGTCTGCTTAACTGGGTTTATACAGCAGCCTCCCGTGGAACAGCACAGGGCCATTTAATACTTCTATAATCCCTCCTGACCACTCTCAAATTGATGCCTTCCTCGCCATTTCTCCTACCAGCCCCTAGATCTAAACCTGGCCACTCTACCCTGCGGGTCCCATCTCAGGCTTCTGCCTGGGTCTCCTGGCCTCAGGTCCTCCTGCATCCGATTCATTCCGCAAACAGTCGGCTTCTTCAAGCACAGCCCCTTGGAGCTCCATCACCTGCAGCCTGGGTCCCCTGTAAGCTGGCCCTCTCTCTCTTCTCTCTGAAGTTCAACCTGCATCCTGAGCTTTAGCTAAGCCTGTCTCTTCCTACTCCCTCAAGCACATCAGAAGCAGCAGACGCATCCAAGAATATGGAACTGGGTGTCCTAGGCTGGTCACATTGGCCACTTTCTCCTTTCAGGCTCTCACTCTCTAAGCTTGTTCCCTTAGCCCTTCGTCAGAGGGTGGTGAGGGGGGTCCAGGAAATAAAAGGGTGAGGGTGCTTTCATAGCACAAAAGGGTGACTGGCCACTCAGTTGATACTTAGTTACTACTTAAATTATGGCCTGGCCCAAGTCCTACTCCTTTACAAAGCTACTTCCTCATTATTCTCACCCACGATGACTTTCCTGATTTGACCTCCCATAATTTTTGTTCTTTACACAACGAGCACTGGCACTTAATGTTAAACAACGTCTTATTTTCTAAGCGTTCAAGTGTGTAAATCCACTCTTTAAAAGTACACCAAGGGGTGCCTGGGTGGCTCAGTTGGTTAAGCGTCCGACTTTGGCTCAGGTCATGATCTCGTGGTCTGTGAGTTCGAGCCCCGAGTCAGGCTCTGTGCTGACAGCTCAGAGCCTGGAGCCTGCTTCGGATTCTTTGTCTCCCTCTCTCTTTGCCCCTCCCTTCCACCCTCATTCTCTCTCAAAATAAAGGAATAAACTTTAAAAAAATGTCTATCAGGGGAGGGGGATGATGGGAAATTAGTGTTTAGTGGGCACAGAGTTTCAGTTTGGGATGCTGGAAAAGTTCAGATGGATGGGGATGATGGCTGCATGGCCATGTGAATGTATTAATGTCACTGAATCGTACCCCTAAAAATGGTCAAGGGGCACCTGAGTCACTTAGTCAGTTAAGTGACCAACTTTACCTCAGGTCGTGACCTCATGGTTCGTGAGTTCAAGCCCCATGTCAGGCTCTGTGCTGACAGCTCAGAGCCTGGAGCCTGCTTTGGGTTCTGTCTCTCTCTATCTCTCTCTCTCTCTGCTCCTCCCCCATGTGGGCTCTGTCTCTCTCTGTCTCCCTCTCTCAAAAATAACCACTAAAAAAACATTTTAATGGTTAAAATGGTAAATTTTGTATTATATATATTTCTCGGCAATAAAAAAACAAAAGTACAGTAAAGTCACTAAGGAACAAATCTGCGCTTCATTGTCCCCTAGCAGTCCAAGTGCAGACCTACTGCACAGCTAACCACCATTACACCAGTTGCTAAAACAAATATTTGCCACATGAAGGTAATAACATTTGAACATGTATAGTGTCTAAAGCCCCTTCAACGTAAACTGATTTAACCACTGGATCTTGAAAAGCATGACGAGGTGAGAAAGGTCTCACGTCTTTATTTTCTAGATAAAGAAACAGAAACTTGAAGGCTTAGGGACTTGATCGCGGTCGGAGAGTACCAGGGAGCACTGGGATTCCTCTAGGTCTCATCAATCTGAGAAAGTTCACAAGCGTTTCATTAACCATTCACCTTGTTGGAACACACAGTGCCTTTTCTCCAGGGAAATAATCAGGCAGAGGCAGACTGCAACATGCAGCACCCCTTAACCAGCAGCCTTCACCTTGTGCCCTTAACCAGCAGCTGCTCTCCTCAGAACACAGAACTCTCAGGTCCCTGGGCTCTCTGTTTAACCTGGACCCTGTGGGCAGCTGCTCCCACACATGTCCGTCCATGCTGCCTGAGCTGACACGGCAACACTTTGGCCTGGATGGCAGACTTGCTCCAGGGTGAATGGTGAATCGGACCCTCTAAATTACAGACATGCAAAACAACTTGACTTTCTCTCCAGAAGGATTAAAACCAGTGAGAGTTCCGAATACAGAATAAATGAACCACTCTCTTATTCTCCCAACGACTGGTACAAAAGTTTATCCGTCCTCTAGCCATAAACAAATTAAGGATGTAGGGACCCTTTATACTTCAAAACACATAGTCATTTCCTTAAAAGGCCTGTGCGAGGCTCCCAGAGTGAAGGACAGCGCCCCAAGCTCACAGAGATAGCACACATATTCAGCATTGCTGCTCTCACAAGTCACCTCCTGATTAGGCTTCCGTTGAACTGAAGGTTGAATGTGTTCCTTGGTTCCAAGAGAAGCTTGCTTCTAAATACCAAAGCTCTAGGAGTTTCAAAAGTCCACTGAAGACAGCCTAACTTACATGAATATGTATATCCCTACCCCTGTTACTAAACACCCCTGAAAGAGAAAGGGAGCCCTTCGAAATGCCTGCACATACTTATGCTAAATTCAGTGTCTTCTAAATTGCCTCTTTTTGGAAAAAACACTACACTTCCTCAAAAAAGTTGAAAATGGAACTACCACATGATCCAGAAATTTCATTTCTGGGTATAAAACCAGCAAAATTGAAAGCAGGGTCATGAAGAGGTATTCGTACACCCATGTTGATGCCAGCATTATTCACAGTAGACAAAAGCAGTCCAAGTGTCCACCTGCGGATAAGTAAACAAAACGTGGAAGATACATCCAGCGGAATATCAGTCAGCTTTAAAAAGGAAGGAAATTCTGACACAGCCCGTAACACGGGTGCACCTTGTGAACATTATGCTAGGTGAAATGAGCCAGACTCAAAAGGACAAATACTGTTATGATTCTACCTATATGAGGTCCCTAGCGGAGTTAAATTCTTAGAGACAGAAAGTAGACCAGTGGTTGCCAGGGGCTGGGGAGAGGGGAGAATGCAAACTTATTCTTTAATGGGTATCCAGAGTTTAGTCTTGGAAGATGAAAAGAGTTCAGAAGATTGGTTGCATAACACAACAATGTGGATATTCTTAACTCCGATGAACTGCACACTGAAACATGCTTAAGATGGCCAATTTTATATGTTTCTTACCAAAATTTGTAAAAATCATCAAAAAAAAAAAAAAGAAAAAAACAAGCACTCTACTTATGTTAAGTCCTTCTGTAGCAAAGAATTCCACACCAGGGAGCAAGGATTACCACAGCCCATGAGACTCTCTGAACCGTGGATATAATTAGGCACCGCATCCATTATAACGCTACACACGTCATCGTGTGTTACCAGCATCTGTTGACAGATCTCATACCCAGCATATCACTGAAATGGCAAGTGTGGAGAAGGTAGCCCACAATAGAAACAATGGCATTTTACCCTTGTCCTGTTCCAACAGTTTGTCTCATACGACATAAATAGAGGCCACTGCTCTGGCTACACGGAGCTCACAGCTCGATATTATTTTATTGACCTGAGTAGGTTCTATACCAAAAGTAGAAACAGAGCTCTCTTCTGGATCTGTCCAGACCTGTGTCCTAATGCAGTGGATTCCCCACTCACACCCGCAAGATCTGTGTGTGAGCTCAGATTTAGCTTAAAAATAAAAATAAAAATAAATTCTCACTTTAAACTTAGCATTCTTTTGAATTGGGATCAGGAAGTATAATAATGTATGTCAAGGGCTATCCAATTATATTATATTCATGCAGGTATCCCAAACTTAAAACAAAAATTACAACAATGCCATTATATCAAAAAATATTGTGAATGCATTAAAAAAAATATGACAAGAGATATATGTCAATGTGGCTTTTGGAAACTGACATCAGCTCTATCCAAAACTAAAAAACAAAAGCAGAAACCATTGTGATCAGACTATTATTCCTAAACATGATGGGCAGACTATCTGCCCCATTCCTTAGCTATTTACTGTTTCCCATACAAAAAAAAAAAAACCAAAAACCCATGACCATGAAAATGTACCAATCAAAACTTTGGGGAAATTTTTTAAAGAGAAACACTCATGCTAAAAATTAAAGTCACTTTTGAACTTCTGTTTGACAATGCATCACCTAGTCCAGATGACACGTTCGTAATCGATGTGTTTTCCCTCACAATGTCATTTAAAAATTGTAGAAGATTTGAAATTTTATTTTCCTTTATATTTATCACTTCCAATTCTCTGGTTTCCAAGAAAGTGGGGATAGTGGAGGTCTTAGGAAACTAACGTGGAGGGTGAAATATAGCCCAATTTGAGGTTTAAAGTAGTAACAGTAAATGTATTTTTACCAGAGAGGGTAGACAACCAAAGAGGAATCTTGATATAAAAACAATGCTTGGCTATTTGACAATTATCGAAATAGGGAGAGATCCTTCCAGGAGAGATCCTTCGCTAACACTGCTCACTGGGAGAGAAAGTACAGATGTACGTGTTTCCCACGGTCGTACACTAATTCACCAAGTAATACAGCACACTCACAGTGGCAGCTACACTTCCTATGCACACATATGGTCAACAGAGGTTATTCACGTCAAAGCAGGTCCTTAGAAGGGAAATCCACTTTGCTCCACCCCCAGAAAAATAGGGGAGGGGGGAGTGTAGGGCACTTTGCTTTTGTCATGACACTGTCATCATAAAGTTGGGTTCGCAGGTCTGCGATGGCATGCCTGACCCCACCAGGCTCTGTGCCCAGTCAAACAGGAGGTGGGTTTAGCCTCCTGGTGAACATTCTCTACGTGTTCCAGCCAAGGGGATCAAGAAGAAACCTTGAAATAGTGGAATATTCCACTGGGCCCCCACAGCGCCAACCAAGTTGGGCCGGGAGCTTTCAGAGTTGGCTGACTCCCTCGTCCCTGTGTGCTTACCTCAATGAACCACAAATAGAGTGTGAAATAATTATTACTTCATTGGTGAATGTCTACTGTCCACACAGCATCCCTCTCTTAGGAGCCCCAAACACTTAAGAAATGATTTGCAAATCTACTCTTTGGGCAGCCCTGTGACTATCCCATTGATGCTGATGTTCACTTGACATTTTTATTTGAGGAGAGATGGGCTGGGGGCAAATGAACACAGTGGTGCAGGTTAGTATAACTCTTGCGACGAAGGTCACAGACTCCAGGGGTCAGGAGCAGACCGACCTGAGACTTTCAGGTTCTGGTCTGACACTGGTTAAAGCAGAAACACACACACTGTTCCCCTTTTAACGTTTTTCGTTTTGTGACTCTTCAGTTACTTACACACGCGCGCGCGCGCACACACACACACACACACACGCACACTCGCGCGCGCGCACACACACAGGGCGCCCGGGTTCGTGCCCGTCCCTGGACGTGTTCTCCTTCCTCACGGGGCACGCGGGCTACGATGACACGGGACAACACAACACCTCCACCACGCGCCCACTCGCAGGCGCACGCAGTGGGCGAGCCCGCGGGGGGACCGGGACACACGGACGCGCGGGCCGAGCCCGCAGACGGCGGGCACGGGGCCCTTGCTGACCTTCCTCTGCTGCTTCTCCCAGGCCGGGTCGAGGAGCAGGTCGCGGTCCCACTCCTCCTCCTGGATCATGTACTCGTCATCTTCGTAGACGTAGTTGTACTGCACGCCGGGCTCTATCTGGTTCATGGCGCTCGGGGGGCCGGGGCTGCGGCGGGGCGCGCGCGGACTGACGGACGGACTGACGGACGGGCGGGCGGGCGGAGACGCTGCGGGGCCGGCGGGCGCGCGGAGCTCGGCAGAGGCGCGGGCGGCGGACTGGCGGGCGCGGGGTGACCTTCGCGCGGCTCCTCTCGGGGCGGCACGCCTAGACGCTGGGTCGCGGGCGAAGCACCAGCTCGAGCCGCGAGCAGCTGCCGCGCCGCTTAATACCCGCGCCGCCCGTCACGTGGCCGCCGGGCCGCGCCCCCGCCCCGCCCTCCGCCCGCCCCCGCCTCTGCCCCCGCCCCCGCTGCGCCGAGCACGTGCTGGCGGGCTGGGACGCGGGGCGGCTGGGGGTCCCCAATCGCGCGGCTGCAGCAAACCTCCTTGGCCGCGAGCGGAGCCTGCATGCACCAGCCCACGCCTCCCACTTACCCTTCTGCCTGGCGGCGGGCTCGGTTGCGGGCGCCTGAGCCGGTTACGGGGCGGAGGGGAGGAGGGGTGGGTGTACGCGGGCCCGGGCCGGGGGCACCCATGGTCGGGATCCCTGACCGCCTCCAACGCATCCAAGTTTTCCATATATCATTTGCATATTCACGTTTTCCACGTATTTCCATAGATAACACGCACATACACGCCTGAAAAGTAAAGTTTAAAAGCTACAGAATCCCCTCGTTTTCTTCTACCCGCCCTCACCTGGGGGAAATCAAGGCAGGGGACTTGGATCAACCGTGTTAAAATGTCAGGAACCGAACCAAAGGCGGGAAGTATCAGCTCTCAGCTGCCAGTCATAAATTTAAAAGAACTGACAATGGAGGACGAGCAGCCAGCTTCATGTTACACTTAAAACTCGCCTTGATATGTTGCACATAAGCCTTTGCATTCCTGTGGTTCTGGTTAGCTGTTCCCTATCGGTTATGCCCTGGAGGAACCGAGGTGAGGTCCTTTGGGACAAGTAGGTTGAAATTTTTTTTCATCGAGTATTTATTAAGCGCTTACTGTAATCCAGACACTGGGATACTAGATGTGAGCTGATAGGCAGGAAACGTGCCTTCTGAAGTTCATGTCCAAATTGAATAAAAGTTGCCCACAGATGCTCCATAGCTGTTTGTGATTCAAAAGCTTTTAGTTTCTTCACATGTTTCAAGCTGAAACTATGCTCAGATTTATCATTGTTCCTCAGAATTTTTACATCACTTACTTTTATTATTTTGAGCTTTTTGCAAAAAGACTTTGACAAATTAGCATATATGCTGCATTAACATTTTGTGAAACATACTCACTAGAAAGAACATGAACTCCATGAGAGCAGAAATTTTGCCTTGCTCACGGCCGGAATTACCAGCAACTAGAAGGGTGTCTGCTACTTAGTAGGTGCTCAAATATTTGTTGAAGGAATAAGCACTCTTGGAAACAGTGACTGAACTAATTTGCCTGGATTTAAATTTAAGATTTTAAGCTTATATTTTGCATTAAAGTCATACTCTCCGAACAAGTTTGCCACTAAACTTTAACAATTAGAAACTGTATCGACGGGGCGCCTGGGTGGCGCAGTCGGTTAAGCGTCCGACTTCAGCCAGGTCACGATCTCGCGGTCCGTGAGTTCGAGCCCCGCGTCGGGCTCTGGGCTGATGGCTCAGAGCCTGGAGCCTGTTTCAGATTCTGTGTCTCCCTCTCTCTGCCCCTCCCCCGTTCATGCTCTGTCTCTCTCTGTCCCAAAAATAAATAAACGTTGAAAAAAAAAATTAAAAAAAAAAAAAGAAACTGTATCAACAATGATAAAAACTGTCATCTTAGTCTTAAAAAAATTAACTGGGGAACCTCAGATTCCAGATGAGATGGAATAAAAGCCAGATTTACCATCCTCCCTGAAACAACCAAAATCAAGGGAAAAAATATCTATGAAACAAAGATTTTCAAGACGTTGGTCACCAGGCAAAGAAGGAGGATGATGGAAGGAAATTAAAAAAAAAAAAAAACATGAAAACTATGATTTCCCCAGTTTATTGCCTAGAGGTAGATTCTAAGGTGCAATACAATAAAAGGGGACCCACGCATAGTTCAATGGTCTCCCTAGGCTGGGAGTTCAGAGAGACCATGGTGGCTAGATTTTGCAAGACCCAATTACAGAAGAGGAGAGAGCTGCAAAAAGAGAGAACCCTGGAGATTTCCAGAGACTGTCCCTCTAGTCCGATCAGTGAATGCATGGGAGAAAAATACCTGAGGCCAAGGAAAGAAGCAGCCAAAAGACCCAGAAGCAATGGTCCTTGGAATTCATAAAGGGCCTGAGTCGTTCCTGTTTTCCTTAGCCAGAGTGGAAAACCTCACAATTCACGGGGCATCAGATGGAGTATTCAGAAGTGGGGGGAAATTACCCCTACACTAAATGATATACTGAGACAGCCATCTCAGAGGGGTAAGGGGAAGACTGCGCAGCATTCACACAGGGCCAGGCGGGTGTCTGCTCCAACCACCGGACGGCAGAGACTCATAATTCACAGAGCAGTGGAGCAGAGTAGAGTACTTGGGAATGACTTGTCTCAGTACTGTGGAACTAATTATTCCTTGGCTACTCCTAGAATGAGCATGACTCTAACCCAGACTAGCAAATCATCAAACAGTCATAAAAATCACAAAAGCAAGACCCAAAGGGATAAACTGTTACCAAGTGACTGAACTGTTTCCAAGTAACTGAACTACATAGCAGAACAAAAGCTCAGGAAGATTTATAGGAATACAAAAATATCCAGCACCCAACAATGTAAAAACCACAATCTGGCAAGCGATCAAAGATTCCCTCAGGTGAGGGGCGCCTGGGTGGCGCAGTCGGTTAAGCGTCCAACTTCAGCCAGGTCACGATCTCGCGGTCCGTGAGTTCGAGCCCCACGTCGGGCTCTGGGCTGATGGCTCGGAGCCTGGAGCCTGTTTCTGATTCTGTGTCTCCCTCTCTCTCTGCCCCTCCCCCGTTCATGCTCTGTCTCTCTCTGTCCCAAAAATAAATTAAAAAAACGTTGGAAAAAAAATTAAAAAAAAAAAAAGATTCCTCAGGTGAAAGAGAGAGAAAAATATCATCCATGATAATGAGAATAACAATCAATCAAAACTGACCCAGGGCTGACACACAAATTAGGTACCAGACAAGGACATTAAAACAGTTATTACTACTATGTTCTGTATATTCAAGAAGTTAAAGAGGGGCACCTGGGTGGCTTGTGAGTTCGAGCCCCATGTTGGGCTCTGTGCTGACAGCTCAGAGCCTGGAGCCTGCTTGGGATTCTGTGTCTTCCTCTCTCTCTGCCCCTTCCCTGCTCATGCTCTGTCTCTCTCTTTCCTTCAAAAAGAAACAAACATTTAAAAAAAATTTAAAGTTAAGTAGAAACATGGAAGATATTTTTAAAAGACCTAAGTGAAACTTTTAGACCTGAAGACTACAATATCTGAGATGAAGAATACACTGCGGGATTAAGTGCAGATTAGACATTGCAAAAGAAAAGATTAGTGAATTTGAAAGCATGGAAATAGAAACTATCCAAAATACAGAGAGAAAAAAAATAATCCAAAAGAATGAAGAGAGCTTCAGTGACATCGTTGGAGGGGTGATCCACCAGGGTCCTGAGGATGCCTACATATTCTTGCAGGTATGCCAAAATTGTAGGACCCTGGCAGCAGTTTATCGAGGCCATTTCTCGAGGTTGTATTTGCAATGGGCAACCTTGACAGATGAGGTAATGTCTATCCATAAACAAAGAGCAGTCTTGCTGCTTCTTGCTATAAAAGTCATGAATCCCCAAGTTCAGTGTTCCTCTCTTCTAATGAAACCCACTGTGTGAACAGGCTACATCTGTGAAACTTGGGGATTATGGAAAACCAGCATGAGCAGTGAGATTGATCATATTCATGGCCATAAAACAACTCTCAATAAATTTAAAAGGATACAAGTCTTACAAAGTATGCTTTCAGACCACAATAGAATTAAATTAGACATGGGTAACCAAAAGATCTCTAGAAAATCCCCAGATATTTGGAAATTAAGTAACATCTAGGTAACCCAAAAAATCAAAAGAGAAATGAAAAGAGATATTAGAAAGTATTTTTTTTAACTAAATGAAAATGAAAACACAAAAGATCAGAAGTTTGGGGGTGCCACTGAAACAGTCCTTAAGGGAAAATTAGTAGTCCTAAGTGCTTATATTAGAAAAGAATGATCTGGGGCGCCTGGGTGGCTCAGTGGGTTAAGCGTCCAACTTTGGCTCAGGTCATGATCTCACGGTCTGTGGGTTCGAGCCCTGCATCGGGCTCTGTGCTGACAGCTCAGAGCCTGGAGCCTGCTTGGGATTCTGTGTCTCCCTCTATCTCTGCCCCTCTCCTGCTCATGCTCTGTCTCTCTCTGTCTCAAAAATAAATAAAACATTTAAAAAATTTAAAAGAAAGAAAAGAACTATCTTACATTAATGACCTCAAGCTTCCACCTTAAAAAACTAGGAAAAAAACAAAAAAAAGGCAGAGCAAACCCAAAGTAAACAAAAGAATGAAATAATAAAGATCAAAGTAGAAACTGAGAAAACATGTAAAACAGAAACCCAGTAGAGGAAAATTTATAAAATCAGTAAGCCTACACCGAAACCAAAAGACATCAATAAAATTGATACACTTAAAGCCACACTGATTGTAAAAGAGAAAAAAAGAATGCAAATTATCTATATCAGGAATGAAAGAAGTGACATCATTACAGATTGTATAGATATTAAAAGAATAATATGTGAATATTACTAACAACTATATGCCAATAAATTCAATAGCTTAGATGAAATCAAAAAATTCCTTTATGACACAAACTATCGAAGCTCATTCAAGAAGAAATAAAAATTCTGAATAGCCGTGTATCTATTAAAGAAACTCAATTGGTAGTTTAAAACTTCTCCCACCCACTCCACCCCAAACACACATAAAATCTCTTAAGGGCAACATGCCTTCTGTGGTAAATTTTATCAAACATTTAAGAAAGAATTCCAGTTATATACAACCAGGAAACGAAAGAGAAAGGACTGCTTTCCGACTCATGCTATGAGACCAGTATTAGTCTGATACCAAAGGTAGAGAAAAATAGTATAAGGAAGCAATGGATCAGTATCTCTCATGAAAGTAAATGCAAAAACTCTCAACAAAATTTTAGCAAATTGGATCCATTATGATCAAGTGGGATTTATTCCAGGAATTCAGGAGTGGTTTGAATATTCAAAAATCAATCAATTTTTATTGTTTTAATTGAAGTGTAGTTGACAGACTATATTATATTAGTTTCAGGGGTACCACATTGTGATTCCACATTTATATACATTGTGAAATGATCATCATGCTAAGTCTAGTTGATCATCTGTCAACATACCAAATTATTACAATATTATTGACTATACACTTTATATCCTGTGACTTGTTTATTTGAAAACTGAAGTTTATACCTCTTAGTCCTCTACACCTATTTTATGTATATGCTCCCCCCTTCCATTCTGGCAACCACCCATTTGTTCTCTATATTTATGGCTCTGTTTCTGTTTTGTTTGTTCATTTGCTTGGATTTTAGATTCCACATGTAAGTGAAATCATATGGTATGTATCTTTCTCTGTCTGATTTATTTCAGTTAGCATAATACCACTAGGTCCATCCATGTTGTCATAAATGGAAAGATTCCATTCTTTCTCATGGCTGAATAATATTCCATTGCTTAAAATATATGTATCACATCTTCTTTGTCCATTTATCTATAGTAGACACTTAGGTGGCTTCCGTATCTTGGCTGTTGGAAATAATGCTGCAATGAACACAAGGTGCACATATCTTTTCAAGTCGGTGCTTTCATTTTCTTTAGATAAATACCCAGAAGTGGAATTGCTGGATTATAAAAACAGATAGATTTATTGCCATCTTAACAGACTCGAAAAGGGGAACCACATGATTATCTCAATAGATACGAAAAAGCATTTGACAAAATCCAACATCCATTACTGATAAAACTCTTAGCAAAATGGATTATAAACAAACTTCCTGAAGCTAATTAAGGGCATATAAAAAAAGAACAGAAAAACTATAGCTAACATCACATTTACTATTAAAAACTTGAATGCTTTCTCCTTAAAAACAAAAACGAGTCAGGACCGTAACAGGTGTATCTGATATCACAACTTCTATTCAATATTGTACTAGCAGGGCTCCTGGGTGGCTCAGTCGGTTAAGCGTCTGACTTCAGCTCAGGTCACAATCTCACAGTCTGTGGGTTCAAGCCCCACATCGGGCTCTGTGCTGACAGCTCAGAGCCTGGAGCCTGCTTCAGATTCTGGGTCTCCCCCTCTCTCTGCCCCTCCCATGCTCATGCTCTGTCTCTCAATAATAAATAAACGTTAAAAAAAATTTTTTTAATATTGTACTACCAATTCTAGCCAGGGCAATCAGTCAAGAAGAAAAACAGTCATCCAAATTAGGAAAGAAGAAATAAAACTCTTTATTTCATTTCTATAATAAATCATTATTATTATAGGATTATTATATTAATATATATTTGTATATTATTATATTAGTATATTATATTAGTATATTATATATATTAGTATATATTATATATATTAATTATATATTATATATATTATATTATTATGTATAATATATAATATATATATTATATATATATTATATATATATAATATATATAATATATATTATATATATATTATATATATAATATATATATATAATATATATAATGAATGAATATATATAATATATAATATATATTATACTATATTATATATATTATATATATTTTAGTATATTAGTATATTATTTTAGTATATTAGTATATTAGTATATTAGTATAGAATAAGTTCTATAATAATAATTATTACAGAATAAATATGTAGAAAATTCCATGAGTTCTTCAAAAAAGCTACTAGACTAATAAATGGATTTATCAGTGCTGCAGGATATAAGATCAATGTGCAAAAAATAAATCATCTTCAGAAACCTCCAGGCCTCGCTGGCTTTAGCGGACAATTCTAACAAAATTTAAAGATGAAATAACTCCAATCCTACACAATCTCTTCCAGAAAATGGAAGGGAGAGGAACATTTCATTTTATGAATTCATTTATGAAGCCAGAATTATCTTGGTACCAAATCCAGGCAAAACAAACCAAACCAAAAGAAACAAACAAGAACAAAACAAGAAAAAAAGAAATAAAACTACAGTCCAATTTCCCTAATTAACACAGATGCAAAAATCCTCAACAAAATATTAAGAGATTGAACTCAGTAGTATGGAAAAATAGTAAAAGCATTTGCAAATCATATATTGAATCAAAACTTATATCCAAAAGTATATTAACAACTCAGTGCAACAGTAAGAAAATGATCAACTCAGTGAAAAGATGGACAAAAGACTTGAACAGATAATTCATCAAATATTAATGGCAACCAAGCACATGAAAGAATGCTCAACATCAGTGGTCACTAGAAAGATGCAAATTAAAACTGTGATGGGGCACCTGGTGGCTCAGTTGGTTAAGCATCCAACTCTTGATCTCAGCTCAGGTCTTCATCTCAGGGTCATGAGTTCAAGCCCCACATTGGGCTCCACACTGTGTGTGAAGCCTACTTAAACACACACACACACACACACACACACACACACACACACACAGCATGATGAGATACCACTTCACCCATAAAAATATCTAAAATTAAGAAGTCTGAACATGTCAAGTGCTGGCAAGAACATGGAGGAATTAGAGTTCTCCTATGTTGTCAGTGGGAATATCAAATGGTACAACCACTTTGGAAAACAGTTTGATAGTTTCTTAAAAAATTAAACATATGCCTACATATAGATCAGCCATCCAATTTATATAAAATTCCAGAAAATACAAGCTAGGGTGAGGAGGGAGGCTTACAAGGGGCATAAGAAAACTTTCTGGGGGCGCCTGGGTGCCTCAGTCAGTTAGGCACCCAACACTTGATTTCGGCTCAGGTCATGATCTCACAGTTCGTGCTACTGAGCCCCACATTGGTTCTGAGATGTCAGCGCGGAGCCTGCTTGGGATTCTCTCTAGCTCTCTCTCTCTGCCCCTCCCTGTTTGCAGTCTCTCACTCTCTCTCAAAATAAATAAACTTTAAAAAATTACAATTAAAATTAATTGTGTATTTCCCTGTTGCCTCAATAATTTGTACTGGTTCGGTATCTATCAATGGTAGTTCTTTCAATATATCTTACAAGTTTCAATTTTAAAATTCTGCCCCTTTTGGGAGACTCATCTAAAATGCCTTCTCCTCTAACACAACGCCTGCTAATTGAAGCCCGAAGTGAGTCACCTCTGCATTCTAAATAACCTTTAGATATGTAACTAACAAATACTGCTTTGAATGGCAAATAATAATATATAATTTTACTCACTGGATTGTATACTCCTAGAGGACTTATCTTATACTGTTTGGAATACCAATTACACCTGATACAAAAAAAAAACCAGTATCTGGTAGGTGTCCATAATTTTTAAAAAATCAATAAATACAGTCAACATATATTAATTGCTTTGTGTCAGGAACTATGGAAAATGTTTCAGATGCTACCTAATTTAAATCTCACAAAAACCTATGTCCAAAGTAAGTATAACTATCCCCTTTCACAGAGGGAAAACCTGTGGCTTAGAGAAATTAAGTGACTTGCCCAAGATGGTATCACTAACAGTTGTCAGAAACAGAAGTTGAACCCAGGACTGCTGTTAAACACTACCAGGCACTCTTGGGATCTGGTTGAGATCAACTCACCAGCAACAGAACCACAGCGAGAAGGCATGTGTCCATTCTCACAGGCTCCTCATCAAGGTTTCTTTGAGGTCAACTGCCTTAACTCTCACCAGCCATTCTCTCGCCTCAAGCTAACGAAAAATCCCATGGCTCAAGAATCACGTTCTCTTTAAGAGTCCAAATAGCCGGGGCGCCTGGGTGGCTCAGTCGGTTAAGCGGCCAACTTCGGCTCAGGTCATGATCTCGCGGTCCGTGAGTTTGAGCCCCGCGTCGGGCTCTGTGCTGACAGCTCAGAGCCTGGAGCCTGTTTCGGATTCTGTGTCTCCCTCTCTCTGACCTTCCCCCGTTCATGCTTTGTCTCTCTCTGTCTCAAAAATAAATAAATGTTAAAAAAACATTAAAAAAAAAAAAAGAATCCAAATAGCCTGCCAATGATATTCCATCCTTACTCATTTCCTCCCTTCCTGGTTTCCTCCTTCCATTGTCTCCTCCTGTCATCTTTTCTTGGGCCTGCCCAGTCCCCTTTCCAATCTCCTGTTTCACTGCAATCACACAATCCTTGCTTCCCCCAAAAAACTTAACTCTGATTTCATACTGATTGTATGAGATAATAACTAACATTGTGAATTACTTGTTCTGTCTTTTTCTGAATACATATATTTAGGCCATTTTTATATAGGGTAATAACTTCTAGATTCATAGAAACTGAAGAATTTCAGATCTATTCGATGTTAGCTACTCCAGCTCCCACCCACTATAGGAATCAACTGGAGAATACCATAAAGAAAAAAATTTTGACTTGCTTACCTGCATTATTTCTAGACCTATGCGATGGCTGGTATGACTGGAAAATAATTTTCTAGTCGCGGAAGACTCACCACCTCAAAAGTGACTTATCGAAAAGTAGATTCACTGAATCTTAAATTTCAGAGATCTTTGCTTGTATGGCCTTTCAAAGACTTTGTACCAAATTGTGCGTTCATAATTTTGTGTTCTTTTTTCTTACATAGGTCCACCAAATGGAATAATCTATAGGCCCCTGAACTCATCTTATTTTTGGGAAAAGTGAGGTCGCCTCTACCCATTAGTAGCCCTGTCTGTCTTCTGGAGCTGTAGAGAAGATGTCTAATCTGATTCCACATGATCACGTTTCAAATATTTTAAGACAATAAGCAACACACAGAAAGTTTGTTTCTATTATCTAGTGACACTTGTTTTCCAGATTTTTCCCACATTAATAGTATCTATTAAGGGCTCCTGATGTGATAAACACTGTGGCAATCTTGTTATAGAAAGTGTCCATTAAATCTGCTCATCCACCCAGGAGGAAAGGGGCTGTGATTGTAGGTTGTAGAACTCGTTCAAGGTCACACAGCTCAAACATGAAGTGGATTATTACAAAACCCATACATTCAACAGCTATGTCATATTACCCTCTCAATTGTTTTTCTGAACACACTCGTGTGTGTGTGTGTGTGTGTGTGTGTGTGTGTGTGTGTGTGTGTACAGGTTTCTAAAATGTGAATTCCATGCAACCTTTTTGGAAAGGATTTATTAGTGCTTATCAAAAATTATAAATATACCCTTTGACCCAGAAATTGTATTTTTGTGAATCTACCCTTTAGACATGGACAAATGTCCGTGTGTGGGAGGCTGAATCTCTCAATTTTGATGTCTGTGATTTAGAAACGAAAGGCAATTTTCAAAAGTGATGGCTTTTGTGGAAGAAAATTATATATGTCTATAAAATGTTTTGCATTTAGAAGAAAACACTCCAAACTGTTCCTATCAGAGAACCGTGGGGAATAGGTAGGGGGTGGAAGGATGCGGGAACTTCAACGATTTGTTTCATAGAGTTTTGAACTGTTTGTTTTTTACCATGGGCACATGTTACATTTATAATAAATGATAGCTTGTATCGCTCGAGCTGTGCTCTCACCAGCTCAGAGAACAATACACCATCAAGAACCAAACATCACATCCATTAATCCAGCTTAATTTTGCATTTGATTTTTTTTGTCCGCCTACAGCTGGTTTCTATTGAACTTACCGTCAGTTAAGACACCTAGGTCTTTTTCTCACAGAACCAGAAAGCCGCGTGGGTAAAATTACACAAGATAAAATCCAATACAATTATTGTTACTTATTGTTAAGAACAGACGTAAAACAACAGGAAACCTTGGCATTTTCCACATTTGTTAGTGCATCAGCCCACATCCTCTTTTCTGTTGATGATGATGTTTACAGTTTTCTTGAGTTGCCCAAGGTTCGGAGTCCCCCACGGAAGTGAAAAAGGACAGGGGGGTGGGGTGCAGACACAGCTATTCAACAGTGCTTTGGGGTATTTCAATTTGTTTGTTTTTTATAAATGTACATTTATAAATGGAATGCTTTTCCCTAACCCTACGAACAATTAGTGTTGACAGATTCGTGTGGAACCTTTTCAGAGTTTTGTATGCGTATTCACACAACATGAGTATTATTTTTTAAAAGCTTAAGATAGGATTAAGCCACATGAACTGTATGCAACTTCTTTTTTTTAATACTGTAACACTGTATCTTGCATATCAGACAAGATTGGTGCGTTGAGGGTGGTATGGCCATAGACTGTATCTCGTATACCTCTGTATATCTTTCAGGCAGATCATTCTTCCTAGAGGCAGCACTGTCTCAATAATGTTTATTTAACCTCTTGACCATCAGTCTTTGTGTGTATGTAGGAAGGGTAGAGAGGGGAAGGATATGTGTCCTCCTGAAATTTCAGAAGGCAAGGAATATCAGAATTCCATCTGCTCAAAAATTTATGTCCCAAATAGTCCACTAACTGGAGGACCATTTAGGATGTAGATGTTGTTTCTGCAGATTACCTTCACATCACAGCTCAGAAAGCACCGGGGCAGCGGCAGCCCTGTCTCGTGCATTCCTGGAGGTCACATCCCGTTTGCTCAGTCCACCAGGCACTAGACTCAAGTCCATGGCTCCTTCACACCCTGGATTATTTCTCCAATCCTTGGTATCTGCCTCAGTTCCTTGCTCTTGTTTGGGCAATGCCTTTGGACTCCCTGCCTTCCATCTGATTCCACTTCCCCTATTCTCCATTTTGGCAAATCTGAATCTCTAAGGAAGAGACCCTCTCCTGGCCAGACTTGCCCCTCAGAATCCACTCAATCCAGGTTAGCCCCAGGAGGGCATTCTCCCGTGGGGGCTGGGACGCTGGATGATATACAGGGTTGATGGACTGTTCGCAAACACCCATTTACTTTATTCAGGCAACGTTCAAGATGGATTTGGTGAATTTGAGATTAGGCTCTAGGTAGTCTGATTTAATTTAAACTTCTGGAAAATGAGAATGCTATGGTGGGTGGGAATGTAGGATGTGAGATAAAGGGCAGAGCACTGTGCTAGAAGGGAACAAGGAGGAAGTGAAAGAGGTGAGCCAAGACTTTTGCATGTTTTATAATTTTGATGGAACTTGGGTGACGGAATAATTCCTCAAAAACTGTATTATTTAGTGCCATACTAAATACCACATTTAAATGCCATGTTGACATATTTTTCATCCCTTAGGGTGTCAGTGTCTGAATTTTAGATGTCAAAACTAGTAAAGAATGTACTGATAATATTGACCACATGTCAAGGGCATGCTAGGCGCATGCAAAGTGCGTCACTAATATTAGACTTCATTATTCCCAGGATCTAGGACAGCCTCTGGCATGTAGTAGACCATTAAAAGGAATGATTGTCAAATCAATGAGTAAATCAGTGCACAGGTAGTAAATACTGCAGTTAGGATTCAAATATATATCTGCCCGATTTCAAACTTCTTAGCCCTTTGAGTCTATCTCATTTTAGCTGGTTGATTCTGATCCAGGTTGGTCAAATATCATCTGATGCAATTCTTGAATTTAGTCTAGTGATTCTCCCCAAGAGAGCATAAGGAAACCCAAGGCAAAAGAATTTGCCAAACATGTGCTCGGGGAAAGGAGGTTCAACTCTTGTTCTTGGATGACCCACCTCCCTGGGCCACTCCAATTTAAGAATACTCCAGTATAACAAGACAGAAATTGTCTTTGAATCACCTCTGGCTTAGCCAAACAATTTGGACAAGGCAGGTCAAAAAGTTCACTTCTTTATTCAGCAACTATTTTTTGAGTCTGTTCTAAGTATCAAGGACCACGGTACGTGCTGGTGATACCAAGAACAACACAAATTGCTATCTTCCAAGGAGCTCACAGACTGCAGGGGAGAGAATCACACAACAGAAGGGCTGCAGTACAATAATTCAATAGTTGTAATGGAAATATATGCAAACATGCAGGTGTACGGGAAGACAGGATTCAGGTGAGACAAGGCAGACTTTTCAGAGGAGGTTGGGTTTGAGCTGAGGTGTGAAAGATGAGCAGGAGTTTCCCAGGTACAGAAGCTGAGGTCGGTGGTTAGGAAGAGAGAACAACGCCGGAAAAGGTATGGAGCCCTGGTAGAGAGCCCTGAGCATGAGAATCTGATGTGAGGTGACAGTGTGGGGCAGAGCAGGAAATACAACTGGACACGTGGGCACATGGGCTGGTCCAAACCTGAGGGGGCGTCTTGCACTGGACAGTGCAGATTTGTTCTGTAAGTCAGGAGGACCCCCTGGAGATTTTGCCCAGGGGATCATAACTGGATCATCCTGTTAGAAAAATCATTCCAGCAGCCAAGGGGCAGCCGGGACAGTGACAATCGGGATGGCTCTGGGAGACATTTGGAAAGTAGAAGAAGATATTTTGATGGATTAAGTGGAGACAGAGGAAGAGAGAGAAAGGAATATAGATTCCTTCCTAGTTCCCGATTTGGTCAGTGGGTATATGTACTATTCCTTGAGACAACAGAGGAAGGACAGGGGCGGGTATGGGGAAGGAGCAGGGAAGATGGTGAATTCATCTTAAGACATGTCCAATAATCAGACTCAGCTTGTGATCTGGAACACAGGAGAGAGGTCTGGTCAGGAAAGACTTGGGAGGCTTCGTTGCTAATGTCCTGCTCAAGCGTGGTTGCAGAGGTGAGGTCCCATGTTCGGGACACAGCCTAGTGGTGGGACCAACCTTTACCAGCAGAGATTCAAAAAATAGTTATTGTTAGTCTGCATTTAATCAGGTTCTATGGATCCACTGAATATACTAAAAGGCTGGTTGCTTTTCTTTGGCAGAAAGCCTGAAATTTTCCTGTTCTATTGTCATTTTCTTTATTTTGTATGGGGTGTTGAGTAATGCAATTTGTTTTTTCTGAATGTTCATACAAAATATGCTTGCTTTCTCAAAAAATCATAAAATCCCTAGGAATTTTTATTTCCTTTATCAGAAAGAAATCTTCAAGTGCATCTTTTTAAAGACCCATTACACTGTATCTCTTTCCCAGTCCCTCATAATGGACCCTGAGAGTCTGAACAAAATAAAAAGCCAGGCAGTGGAGAAGATATAGAAAGACCACAACTGAGGAGCTATTAAAGTTCCCTCCTGGGGGATTGGATGATAATAAAGGGACAGGATGATGAGTTTTTGTTGTTTTCTCAGTCACAGAGATAAGCTAGGTTCCAAGTCCCTCCTGTAATTTAGTC
Organism: Felis catus; assembly: GCF_018350175.1. Lineage (NCBI taxonomy): Eukaryota > Metazoa > Chordata > Mammalia > Carnivora > Felidae > Felis > Felis catus. Next base: position 12,240,153 of record NC_058378.1, read on the forward strand.
CTTTAGGCAGCTCAGCTGAAAATAAGACAGTGCTATGAGGCAAAAGGCAATGCAATTTTCTCACTTGATAGAGTCTTAGAATCAGAAACTCGCTTCTAAGAGCAGAAAGAGTACATTCCCACTTGAAATTTTATTTTAAACACCACTGTGTGCTTGGGTTAATTGCCTTTGGTCTAAAGGAGGGGGACCCATTTCTTCTTCTCTTCTAATATGGGAAATAAAGGAGACACGACTTTCAGAGAATTAGAGGTAGTGGACTCTAGGGATCAGATCTAGCTCTCGCATTCACATATGAGGATACTGAGGCCGAGAAATTAAGGGGCCTGCTCCCACTCTAACCATCACTGCCGCCTGGAGAAGCGGTGTGCTATGGCAGAGACAAACTGGAATTAGAGCAAGCTGACCCGGGTCCCGGCTGTGCTATGGGACTGCAGGCAGCTTTCGTTACCTCTCTGAGCTAGATTTCAATACATACAGAAAACGAAAAACCTCTATGGTCACTTCAAATTCTAGCATCCTGCAAGTGCTTTCTTGTTGGTTGGTTGGTTGGTTGTGTCGATGTAGGTGTTTTCATTGCATTTGCATGCAGTGTGTCCTATCCTCAGGCCAGGAGGGAGCTGCTGCCTCACTCATGGGCCAATGATGGGTGGACACAAGGGTGGGAGGGACACGCATAGAGCAGCCAAGCATTTCTTTTAAGCTCAGAGGCCACGTTACCCGGTTGCTAGCCCAGGACGTCGTAACCACTCTTTCCTGTCCCTCATGCTGTAACTTCTGTTCTTTTGCAAACATTGCTGAACCCCTGCTACTCCAAGGATGGTCGGGTCTTCCTGGACCCGTAGCCACACCTCACCTGGGGACTTCTTACACAGCAGAGCCTCAGGCTGAACCATAGGCAGACTAGAACTCACAGATCAGAATCTGCATTTTAACAGGATTAACAGGCACGCGTGCGCAATAAAGTTGGAGAAACACTGTGTTTGCACATTCTGTGCTATAGTATTGATCATAAACCTTTGAACTCTATCAACCAGGTAATGCGTTTCAACTCAAAATAAGTAAACAAGTTGGAGACATATTTGCACAAATTACTTCCTGTAAGGATCGAAGTCACATCTCACATTACCAGCACTTGAGAATTCAGAATTCGGCGTTATCACTTATTCCTTGTGTGATGCTGGACAAACTATTCTCCAAGCCTCCGCCTCCCTAGCTGTAAGATATGAATAATCTCTGCCTCACATGTTTTACCGGGAGTACTGGAGTATTATAAAAAGCAAATGACATACCATATGCAAAAAAAAAAATGTTTATAAACGTTTAGTACCATAGAGAGGCAACTTTTAAGAAAGGGGATCATCCTGACTCCATTGGTAATAGAACAGGTACTTTTGAGAAGTTGATAGGATGGGTTTTGTTTATAGAGAGAGGTAATTGCCTGTCTAGTGAAGTTTATGAGACGATGGAAGTCCTCTTCCATCCACCTCACTCTCCCTTCTGTGAAATGTTGAAGTTTTTCTAATAGGGCAGGGTATTGAAAGAAATTCAATCACATAAGTCAATTAGTAGACTGGATGAAATATTTAAAAACATCTCTGCACACACAGGGATGAACTGGCAATAAAGTAAAACATGCCCAGAAGGCCAAACTAATTCAAAGTAGGAGCTATGAGAAGTAATACTAACATCTAAAGCCAAATTTCACCCTGAGGACATTTGCTAAAAACAGAAGAAAAGAGCGGGATCTCATGGACACACGCGCAGGGCGCAAAGCACAGAAGACAAAGGCTAGGAGACACTGGTAGAGAAAGTCAAATGCAAGAGTCTTCCTTGAAAAGTTGACGTTCCAAAGGGCCACACAATCAGCAAATGAATTACTGGCTCATGTGGTAATTCTATTTCTAATTTTTTGAGAAGCCTCGTACTGTTTTTCCATAGTGGCTGCACCAATTTACATTCCCACCAAGAGTGCACAAGCATTGCCTTTTCTCCACATTCTTGCCAAAACTTGCTATTTCTTGTCTTTCTGATACGAGCCATTCTGACAGGTGTGTGGTGACATCTTGCTGTGGTTTTGATTTGCATTTCCCTGATGATGATGTTGAGCACCTTTCCATGGACCCGTTGGTTATCTGTATATCTTTGGGAAAATGTCTCTCTTCTGCTCATTTTTTAATCAAAAATTTTTTTTTCTTGGATGTAGAGTTGTATGAGCTCTTTATATATTTAAGATATTAATCCCTTATCAGTTACATGATTTAAAAAATATTGTGTCTCATTCCATAGATTCCTCTTGCATTTTGTTAAAGATGGAAGAAATTCACCTTAAATGCAAAGTCACAAAAAGGTTAAAAGTAAAGGATGGATGTCAGGAAGTAAAAAATGGCCGATTTTTACCCTATTTGCAAGTCAATGATCTGGCCTTGCTTCAGTTTCACGGATGCTGGCAGAAGACATGAGACCACTGGATCAGAGATAAAGGACTTTATTGCTCACAACAATAAAGTAACCAGAGTATCAACATTTTCACATCCATTTTCCAAGTCTCAAATACCAGATTCTGCAAATATTAAATAGAAATTAAAAACAGACATTAAACAGAAATTGAAACAGAAAATTAAAAAAAAAAGTTTCCTAAGGGAAAAAGCCAGGTCTTCCAGACTGTGTCTTTCTTTCCTGTGTGTTCCTCTCACACACAACACTTCACTTTTGACACTTCTGGTCACCAGTTGTGTGCGGGGCTTTCTCAACAATAAGCAAGTCTTCAACACCAGCTGGGTGTCCTCTGACTGAGCTCAATTCTGACATTATCTATCTGGAGACAGTATCAGATCACACAGTTAAGGTCTCAGCACCACAAGACTGCCCCCATCCCATAGACATACTTCAGATGTTAGTTGCAAACCTGGGCTGTCACCTGTGCTTCTGACCAACCAGTTATTGATTGGAAGTTGCAATGACCCCCTCTCTGGGTTTGATTCATTTGCTAGAGTGACTCACAGAACTCAGGGAAACACTTAGGACATTATAAAATTTATTAAAGGATATAATAGAGGATACAGATGAACAGCCAAATGAAGAGATACATGGGGGAGGTCTGGGAGGTCCCAAGCACAGGACCCTCCATGGAGTTGGGGTACATCACCCTCCGGCGTGGATGTGCTTGCTAACCTAGAAGCTCTCTGAATCCTGAACTACTGGGATTTTTTGGAGGCCTCCTGACATAAGCATGATTAATTATTAACTCCATTTCTAATCCCCCCTCTCTCTCTGGAGGATGGAGGGTGAGGCTGAAATTCTAAACTTTTTAAAAAATTTTTCTGTTTTATTTTATTTTTGAGAGAGAGAGAGAGAGTGGGGAAGGGATAGAGAGTGAGGGAGACACAGAATCTGAAGCAGGCTCCAGGCTCTGAACTGTCAGCACAGAGTCTGATGCAGGGCTCAAACTCAGGAACCACAAGATCATGACCTGAGCCTAAGTCGAACACTCAACTGACTGAGCCACCCAGGAGCCTCTTTCCTTTTCTTTCTTTCTTTTTCTTTCTTTCTTTCTTTTTCTTTCTTTCTTTCTTTCTTTCTTTCTTTCTTTCTTTCTTCTTTCTTGCTTTTGATATAATTTATTGTCAAGTTGGCTAATATATAGTGTATACACTGTGCTCTTGGTTTTGGGGGTAGATTCCATGATTCATTGCTTCCTTACAGCACCCAGTTGCTCATCCCAACAAGTGCCCTCCTCAATGCCCATCACCCATTTTCCTCTCTCCCCCTCCATCAACCCTCAGTTTGTTCTGTGTATTTAAGAGTCTTTTATGGTTTGCCTCCTTCCCTCTCTGTTTGTAATTATTTTTTTCCCCTTCGCTTCCCCCACAGGTAAATCACATCCTCCTGAAAATCCTGTGTTTTTTTAATGTTTATTTATTTTTGAGAGCATGCACATACCTGTACATGAGAGAGAGAGAGAGACAGAGACAGAGAGAGAGATAGTGTGTGTGTGTGTGTGTGTGTGTGTGTGTGTGTGTGTGTGTGAGAGAGAGAGAGAGAGACAGACAGACAGACAGCATGAGCTGGGGAGGGTCAGAGAGCGGGAGATAGAGCCTGATGTGGGGCTGAAACTCACAAACCACAAGATCAGGACCCAAGCCGAAGTCAGACGCTCAACTGACTGAGCCACCCAGGCGCCCCAGGAATTTACAGGGCTTTTAAAAGGCGTGTGTCAGGGATGGGTTCAACGACAAATATTAGAACTAGCTATACTTCTAATGTTCTCATCACGTAGGAAATTGCGAGGGATTCAGGAGCTCTGTGCCAGGAGCTAGAGGGAGAGAGACCAATACATGTATTTTATATTATCTCACAATAATAAAGGAATATCATGAACAACTGTATGCCCCCACCTAAGCGTCATCAACTTAGGTAAAATGGATAGTTTCCTTGAAAGACATAATTCACTAAATCTCACTCAACAAAAAATAAGTGTCCTAAATAGCCTGATTGAAGAAATCGAGATTGTAGTTGAAAACTTTTCCACAAAGAAAACCCCAGACCCAGATGGCTTAACTGGTAAATTCTACCAATGCGTTTCATAAAGTTGTAGGATGTAAGACTGATGTGCGAAAATCTATTATATTTCTATATACCATCTGTGTACAATCAGAAAGCGTAATTTAAAAATAATGGCATTAATAATAGCATCAAAAAGCATGCACTACTTAGGGATACATATGACAAAAGATATAGAAGGCCTAGACACTGAAAATTATAAAAGTTTATTTTAAAACACATAAATAAAAGGAGTGATATACTGACCTGTGCTCGTAGGTCAGAAAACTCAATGTTGTTAAGATGTACTTTCTCCCCAGACTGGTTTATAGATTCAGTGCAATCCCAGTCAAAAATCATAGCAGGCTTTTTGTAAAAATTGAAAAACTGATCTCAAAAGTTATATAAAAATGTAAAGAATCTGCAGTGAACAAAACAAAATTGAAGAAGAACAAAGTCAGAGAGCAAGCACTACCTAATTTCCAGAATTTTTATACAACCAAACAACAAAACAATGTAATATTGATATAATAAGAGACAAATAGTTCAACGGGACAAGGTAGAAAGTCCCCCAAAATAGACCCCTATATATATGAGCAACTAATTATTTTTTAACATTTATTCATTTTTTGAGAGACAGAGAGAGACAGAGTGCAAGTGGGGGAGGGCAGGGAGAGAGGGAGACATAGAATCCGAAGCAGGCTCCAGGCTCTGAGCTGTCAGCACAGAACCCGACACAGGGCTCGAACCCACGAACCGTGAGATCACAACCTGAGCCGAAGTCAGACACTCAACCGACTGAGCCCCTCAGGTGCCCGGATGAGCAGCTAATTTTTGACCAAGTTGCAAAGGTATGCAATGGAGAAAACATAGTCTTCTCAAAACATGGTGATGGAACAAATAATCATATGAAAAATAAGCAAAGGAAAGTTTAAAACTAAACAATATGAAACAATAAACTTTGACCCATCCCTTATGTCATTACACAGAAATTAACTCAAAATGGATTATAGACCTAAATGTAAAACACAGAAGGGTAGAGGTTCTGGAAGAAAACCTAGGAGATAATCTGCCCTTTGGTTAGACAAAGGTTTCTCAGATATAATAGCAAACACATTACCCACAAAAGAGAAAAAAAATGGATAAATTGGGTTTCATCAAAATTAGGAAATTCTGCCTGTGAAAAGACACTGTGAAGGGAACAAAAAGACAAGCAGCACTCTGAGGGAAAATATTTGCAAATAGTATTTAGTGAAATAACTATATCTAGAATATATAACAGGTGCCTGGGTGGCTCAGTCAGTTAAGCGTCCGACTTTGGCTCAGGTCATGATCTCGTGGTTTGTGAGTTTGAGCCCCGCGTCAGGCTCTGTGCTGACAGCTCAGAGCCTGGAGCCTGCTTCGGATGCTGTGTCTCCCTCTCTCTCTGCCCCTCCCCTGCTCTCCTTCTCTCTCTGTCTCTCTCAAAAATAAACATTAAAAAATTTAGAATATATAAAAATGTTCCAAAACTCAATAATAAGAGAAGAGCCAATCCAATTAAAAAGTGGACAATATATTGGAAAGACCCTTCATCAATGAAAGCCTAGGGGTTGAAAATAATCACAGAAAAGATGCACGAACATCAACAGTTATTAGAGAGATGCACATTAAAACCACCATGAGATAACATTACCTACCTACTTGAGTGGCTGAAATTAAAAAAGACTTCATATACCAAGTGTTGGACAGGAAGCAGAAAAACTGGAACTTATACACAGCTGATGAAAAACGGTTTGACAGTTTCTTGAGAAGTGAAACGTATGCCTACCATATGTTCCAATCAATCCACTCTTAGATACCCACCCAAGAGACAAGAAAGCATATGTCCATACAAAGATGTATGCACGAATTTCCATATTTGTTATAGCCCCAAACTGAAAATACACCAAGCATCCATCAACAGGTGAATGGATAAAATCATCATGATCCATGTAGGCTGTGATAGGCTGAAAAAATTGCCCCCCAGAGACATTCCTGATGCCTGGAATGATGTTTACCTGATTTGGAAAAAGGGTCTTTGTATGTAGGATTAAGTTAAGGATGTTTGAAGCTAAGAGACAATCTTGGTTTATTCAGATGAGCCTTAAATACCATCAGAAGTGACCTAATAAGAACCACCTGCAGAGGAGAAAGGACGCAGCCGAAGGGCAGAGGTCATGTGACCCAGAGGCAGCAATGGTAGGGAGGCAGTCACAAGGAAAGGAATGTAGACAGCCACCAGGAGCTCGCAAAGGCAGGGGACAATTTCTCCCCCAGAGCCCTGCAGGCGTTGTCTTACCAGACTTCAGACGTTTGGTCCCCAGAACCACAAGGGAATACACTTCTGTTGTTCAGAGCCATTTAGTGGCAGTTTGTTACAGAAGTCCCAGGAAACTAATACAACAAAAAAGATATTTTTCAGTAAAGAAAGGGATGAGCACATGATCCACACAAAATAATATGGCTAAATCTCAAAATAATTATGCCAAGAGGAAGAAGCCAGGCACTAAAGAGTACATACTGCATGATTTCCATCTATAGCAAATTCTAGGAAATGCAAACTGTGGTTACAGAAAGCAGATCTGTGTTTGCCTGGAGGACGGAAAAGTGTGGAAATGAGACATTACAAAGCAGCACCCGAAAACTTTGGGGGGTGATAAGTATGTTCATTTTCTTTTCTTTTCTTCTCTTTCTTTCTTTAACATTTATTCATTTTTGAGAGACAGAGAGAGATAGAGCATGAGCAGGGAAGGGGCAGAGAGGGAGGGAGATACAGGCTCCAGGCTCCCAGCTGTCAGCACAGAGCCCAACACAGGGCTCCAATTCACAAACTGTGAGATCATGATGGGAGCCAAAGTCAAACGCTTAACCGGTTGAGCCACCCAGACGCCCCTGATTTTGTTAATTGTGGTGATGGGTTTACAGGTATATGCATATGCAATTTTATCAAATTATACATTTTATGAGTTTTTCTTTAAGTTTATCTATTTATTTTGAAACAGATAGAGAGTACAGGAGGGGCAGAAAGAGAGGGAAAGAGAGAGAATCCCAAGCAGGCTCTGTAACGTCAGCACAGAGCCCGATGTGGGGCTCAAACTCATGAACTATGAGCCCGTGACCTCAGCCGAAACCAAGAGTTGGACACTTAACTGACTGAGCCACCCAGGAGCCCCCTCAAGTGATACATTTTAAAGTTATGTACATTATGATATGTTAATTGTGCTTCAATAAAGTTTTTAAATGAAACGAAACCAAAAAATGGTCATCAATGGCTCGTGTTCCTGGTAGCGGTAAACCCAAACGCTGTCTGGAAGATCACACACCTTAAAAAATGGTGTCAAAAAATCCCCACCAATTAAACCCACAAGCATGTAAGCTCCTGTTCAAAATTCACAAAACACATAAGGAAGTAAGACAGAAGAAAGGACTCACAAAAATATTTTAAAAGGTATCAAAATCAGACTCACTAACATTTAAGGTACTGGAATTGTCAAAGTCAGGATATAAAACAAAATGTGCTTAATATGTTGAAAGAAATAAAAGAGAATTAAAAACATAAGGAAGATGCAAGGGACCATAAAAACAAGACTATTCTAAAATAATTAAATAGGGACGCCTGGGTGGCTCAGTCGATTGAGCGTCTGACCTCGGCTCAGGTCACGATCTCACAATTCATGGGCTCCAGCCCCGCGTCGGGCTCTGTGCTGACAGCTCAGAGCCTAGAGCCTGCTTCGGATTCTGTGTCTCCTTCTCTCTCTGCCCCTCCCCCACTCACACTCTGTCTCTTTCTGTCTCTCAAAAGTGAATAAATATTTTTAAAATTTTTTAATTAAGAAAAGTAAAACTTTTTTTAAAAGCCATATAATAATTAGAAATTAAAACCCAAAAGAGTTAAATAGCAGGTTAGACACAGCTAGGAATATACTGTGATAAGCCAAATAATACCCTCCCCCAAATGTCTATTTCTTAATCCTTAGAACCTATGAATATGTTATGTGACACGACAAAAGGGACTTTGCAGGTGGAATTAAGGATATGGATCTTGAGATGAGATTATTCAGGATTATCTGGGTGGGCCCAGTGTCATACTGAGCCTTGAACAGCGCATGACTTTCCCCAGCTGCGGTCAGAGACAGATGCAGCAGGAGAGAGACTTGGGAGGCATTAGTGTCAGAGACACTCGACCCTCTTAGCTTTGAAGACAGAACAGGGGAGCTACGAGCCAAAGACTGAGGAAGTTTCTAGAAGGTGAGAACAACCCCTGATTACCAGCCAGAAAGGAAGTGGGAATCTCAGTCCTACAGCCACATGGAGCTCGGTTCTACCAATAACGTGAATAAGCTGGAAACAGATTCTCCTCTGGAGTCTCCAGAAAGGAACGCACTTCTGACAACACAGATTTCAGTCTTGTGGGAGACGGGCAAGGGGAACACAGCCATAGTCAATGGCTTTCTGACCTACTGATGAGTGAAATCATACATTTGTACTTGTTTGAAGCCACTAAATTTGTGGTATTTTGCTGTGGCAGAAAGAGAAAACTAATACGGATATTTTGAAATTAAAGTAAATAACCAGAGACTGATGTGGGGGGAAAAAAAGGAAAAAGATCCAGAATGGAACACAGAGAGAAAGAGCTAGAAAATATGAAAGAAAGTTTAAAAATATGGAGGATAACATGAGGCAGTCTAAGTATTTTTTTTAATGTTTATTGATTTTTGAGAGAGAGAGAGAGACAGCGTGTGAGCAGGGGAGGGCCAGAGAGCGAGGGAGACACAGAATCAGAAACAGGCTCCAGGCTCTGAGCTGTCAACACAGAGCCCGACACGACACAGGGTTCGAACTCAAAGGCTGTGGGATCATGACCTGAGCTGAAATCAGATGCTTAACCCACTGAACCACCCAGGTGCCCCGAGGCAATCTAAGTATTACCCTTGGGACTCGTAGGAGGACAAAGCAGAGAATGGGAAGAAGGCAATATTCAAAGAAATAATGACTTAAGATTGCCCTGACTGATGAAAGATTCTGTTCTTGAGATTCTGGAAATTTATTGACTCTCAAGCAAGAGAGTATAATAAAGAAAAGAAATAATGTAGATACATGGTTAAACTCTAGATCACCAAAAAGAAAGAAAGATCTTAAGAGAAGGCAGTTAGAAAACCCAGACAGATTTCCACAAAGAAGCAACAGTTAGGTTCACATCTACTTCTCAACAGCAACAACAGAAGCCAGAAGACAGTAGAAAAGTGCAGTAAAGGGGCGCCTGGGTGGCTCAGTCGGTTAAGCGTCCGACTTCAGCTCAGGTCACCATCTCACGGTTGGTGAGCTCGAGCCCCGGGTCGGGCTCTGGGCTGATGGCTCAGAGCCTGGAGCCTGCTTCCGATTCTGTGTCTCCCTCTCTCTCTGCCCCTCCCCCATTCATGCTCTGTCTCTCTCTGTCTCAAAAATAAAAAAATAAAAGGTTAAAAAAAAATTAAAAAAAAAAAGTGCGGTAAAGCATTGAACCTGTGACACTTTAAAGTGTTATAAGAACATCATCATCAACATGAATCATATTCAACGAAACTGGTTTTGAACAACTAAAGTCAATTGAAGACATTTAAGGGAAAGCAAAAATCTAAGAGATTCTGTCATCAATAGACCCTTTCTGAAGGATATTCTAAAAAATGGAAAAGAAAGGAAATTCAGCCAGAAGGTCCGAGAAGCAAGAAAACACACCCCCAAAAGCGGTGAATACATAGGTAATCTTAAAAACAAACTACCAAACAAAAATAGTAATGTCTTGATGGTTAAAAAGTCAAAATAAAATGTGCGGACAATGGAACACTGTTTGTACAAAGTCTACTAACAAATATATTATTGTAAGTACAGTAAGTTAAGTAGTTGCAACAGACACCATATACGTAGCCAACAAAACCAATCAGTGTTTACTATCCAGACCTTCCCAGAAAACGTTTGCCAACCTCTGCCCTAAAAAAAGCGCAAAAGCAACTGGAACGCTAGTTCATTTTCCCTTTATAACCCAAAAGCCACCTGATCTTACAAAGCCACAATGTCACAAGAGAATCAGTGCCAGAGTACTTGAACTGCCCACACGAACACACAGCCATGTATCTGGAAAAGTTTCAGACTCAAATGGGGACGTTGGTATTGACCACATTTTCCTATCATTAACATTTTACAAACTTTGAATGTGGAAACGTCATGTTGATTAAAAGGAAACCAAATCTGCCACCCTTTACCCATTAGGATGGTTCCTATACAAAACAAAAACAAAAACCAACACAAAGCAAAAAGAAATGAACGAAAAAAACCCAAAACCAAAAACGGAACAAAACACACACAGAAAATAACAAGTGTTGGCGAACGTTGGAGAAACTGGAACCCTTGCGTACTGCTGATGGAAATATAAAAGGGCTCAGCTGCTGTGGCAAACAGTATGGTGGTTCTTCAAAAAGTTAACTATAGAACGACCGTATCAGCCAGCAACATAGAATTGCCATATGATTTAGCATCTACCCCAAATAATTGAAAGCAGGGACTCAAAGGGATTCATTATACCTATGTTACAGCAACGTGATTCACAATAGCCAAAAGACGGAAGCAGCCCAAGGTGTCCATTCATGGATGAAGGAAGAGGCAAAATGTGACACATATTCATTGTATTATTAATCGATTATATAATTAATTAGTTATAATGTTATTAATCCTTTAAAAAGGAAGGGATATTATTCATCCTTAAGATGGAAAGAACTTGTGACACATACTACGACATAGGTTACCTTGAGGACATTATGCTAAGTATAATAAACCAGACACAAAGAACAAAGACCGTAGGGGGCGCCTGGGTGGCTCAGCTGGTTAATCGTCTGACTTCAGCTCAGGTCATGATCTTGTGGTTCACAAGTTTGAACCCTGCGTCAGGCTCTGTGCTGACGGCTCAGCACAGCTGAGCCTGCTTTGGATTCTGTGTCTCCCTCACTCGCTGCCCCTCCCCCACTCACCCTCTGTGTCTCCCCGTCTCTCAAAAATGAATAAACGTTTAAAAAAAAAAAAAGAACAAATACTGTATAATTCCATTTATATGACGTACCTAGCGTCAAATTCACAGAGACGGAAAATAGAATGGTGGTTGCCAGGGTCTGGGGGGAGGAAGCAATGAGGAGTTAGTGTTTAAGGGGTATAGAGTTTAATTTTTCAAGATGGAAAGGTCCTGGAGATAGGTGGTGGTGACAGCTTTACAGTGATGTGAATGGATTTAATGCCTCTGAACCATACATTTAAAAATGGTTAAAATGGTACAGTGATGTGAATGGACTTAATGCCTCTGAACCGTACATTTAAAAATGGTTAAAATGGTACATTTTATGTCATGTATATTTTACCACGATTAAAAAAAAAAGTCAAGTTGGAAGGTAAAGACGTGGCAACAATAATGTGTACGTCAGGAACAGGTGCCATGTTGGAACAGGTGCTGTCCAGTGGGAAGATAGGGATGTCGTATAACTTTAGAAGCTGTTACCTTATACATCATGTGGTAATTCGCCTGTAGTTACCATAAAAAGTAGAAATACAATACCTGAAATAACTTTCAAGTAGTAAAGGGGAAAAATTGGATTGAGGGAAAAAATACTTTATCCATAAAGAGATGAGAAAAAAGGGAAGGAAGCAGAAAAATAGAACATACGAAGGCAAATCTGAATGTTGAGGGAAAGAATCCAGGAACAAGAGTGATGATTCCAGGGAGGAATGGGAAACGGGGAAGGGTCTCTGGCAGGGGTTGCTGGGGTGGAATCAGAGCACACAGGGAAGGGGTGGGTTGGGAGGGGTCTCCACTAAGGAGGAGGAACCAGGGAGTTGAAGTGCACAGACGCACGTTGGCTCGTGGGCGTGGTGTTTGGACGATGACTCTTGGAGTCACCAGTGTAGGGGGCAAGGGCATCAGCCCAGGGGGGGATGGGTGGGGAGGTGTGAGAGGGCTCAGAAGTTCTGCCCAGGTAGGGCGAAAGTACTACGAAAGGAACAGGAGACAAACTCGCCCCTTCATAATGGGACCTCATTTCTAGAAGACTCTGCTTCCAGATCGTTGAGACACTTACAACTACAGCTGAGCCTGACTCAAAGTGATAAAATAGGAAATGAAAATTTCCATTTCATTTTTGCTTCATGAGCCATCCAACCTTCCTGTTTTGCAAATAGCCCTGTCGAATTAAGTCGTAGAATTATGGAAGCTTGGTATGGTTAGAGCTTAGAGGAAATTGGAGATCATTGTTACAGATGAGAAGGTCCCAGAAATATTAATCCAATTTTCTTCCCCAGACCTCTGCTTTATTAATTTTATTTACAAAGGAGACTGTGGTAATACAGGATAATGAGCAGTTAGCATTTCTGCAGGATATATTTTCATTGCATTAAAACTTAAAAAGGGGAGCTTGGGTGTCTTAGTTGGTTAAGCACCCAACTCTTGATTTCCGCTTGGGTTATGACCCGGGGTCATGGGATCCAGCCCCACTGCGATCACAGGTCTGCTTGAGATTCTCTCTCTCCCTCTCTTTTTGCTCTTCTCCTGCTCACACACTCTCTCTCTCTTTTTTAAGTTTATTTATTTTGAGAGAGACAGAGAGAGCGTGAGCTCAGCAGGGGCAGAGACAGAAGGAGAATCCCAAGCAGGTTCCAGATAGTCAGTGTGCCAAGCTGGAATCAGGGCTCAAACTCAAGACACCGTGAGATCGTGACGTGAGCTGAAACAAGAGATCATGAACTGAGCCCAAATTAAGAGGTGGATGCTTTATTGACTGAGCCTCCCAGGTGCCCCAAACAGGATGTCATTCTTAACCCAGACACTGACTAGTTCAACAGCACCATGTGCATAACAACAGTATCCTGGGCCCACTGAAAGACTCCCACACTTACTTTTAGAAAACTTTGGGGAGGGGGTGATCCTCAGGTAGTCACAAAGCAATTTGTTCTCTTCACTTCCCCGCAGTGCCAGACCTCGCCTTCCTCTGCCTCTTGTCTTATGTAAGGACCCTGGATCCACCTTCAGTGGTTGCCCGACAGTAGGGCACCAACTTAGGAGCCCCAACACATCCAGGACCTGGGATGTCTGGGTACTATCCGAGTCTGTGCAGAAGACAGGAGATGGGCTTTCTCGCCAGCTTTCACATCTGGAACACCACTCAGCTCTGCTTGCATTTGGAGACCTTTCTTAGCGAGATCTTTCAACTTCAAGACTTCACACTTTTGCTCAAGACCCCTTCACCTGCCCCGGTTTTTAAACAGCCAATTCATCCTTTCCTTTTATTTTTTTCCATGCTCCCTCCCCAACCACAGCCTCTTCTGTCCACCTCCGTTACAATTACAATGTCCAGGTGTGTATTAGTTGACGAAAATTGCTGTGTGCATGACTATGTCTCTATGTGTGTATTTCCAGTGGGAGAGGGGGGTTGGAGATGGAGAGAGACAAGTTGTCACATTCCCTGGCAACAGCCAACCAAGAGTACCCCAAATGCCCTGTCACGCATCTATCACACTTGGGACCAGTTGCATTAGGCTCTCAAAACTTTATCGTCATCAGCGAGATGAATCGAGTTTTCCAGTGCATGGTCTTGAAGAGCCCCTATGCGCAGAAAGCTGATGGCAGCTAGCACTTCCATTGTGGGCAACATGGTTTAATTTTTATATTGTTTCTTTCACTATAAAGGTAAGTGGTGTTGTTGCCCCTGTGATCACTTTCAAAAGCACTGTATTTGGATGCTAGATAAGTTGATGTTTGTAAGATAAAAAAAAAAAATTTCAGGGGCACCTGGGTGGCTCAGTCGGTTGGGCATCTGACTTCGGCTCAGGTCATGATCTCACAGTTTGTGAGTTTGGGCCCCGCGTGGGGCTCTGTGCTGACAGCTATTAGCCTGGAGCCTGCTTCGGATTCTGTGTCTCCTTCTCTCTCTGCCCCTCCGCCACTTGCGCTCTGTCTCTCTCAAAAGTAAATAAATGTAAAAAAAATTTTTTTTAATAAAATAAAATCTCAGACTAGTAGGACTTGAATACACCTTTAGAGATCAACAATCAACAATACAATCCCCAAATTTTTGTGGCCAAAGGGTTTAGGTGACTTTATTTATTTATGTAAGTTGTTTTAATTTTTCAATTTCAGTATAATTAATGCACAGTGTTATTCTAGATCCAGGCATACACTATCGTGATTCCACAATTCTACACATTAGCACTCATCACGATAAGTGTAGTCTTTTATTTTTAAGAGTAGAGAGGGGCGCCTGGGTGGCTCAGTCGGTTAAGCAGCCAACCTTGGCTCAGGTCATGATCTCGTGGTCTGTGGGTTCAAGCCCCGCGTCAGGCTCTGTGCTGACAGCTCAGAGCCTGGAGCCTGTTTTGGATTCGGTGTCTCCCTCTCTCTCACCCTCCCCCATTCATGCTCTGTCTCTCTCTGTCTGAAAAATAAATAAACGTTAAAAATTAAAAAAAAAAAAAAAAAGACTAGAGAGAGAGCATGAGCAGGGGAGGGGTGGAGAGAGGGAGAGAGAGAATCCTGCCCAGGCTCCTTGACACCAGCTCAGAGCCTGATGCTGGGCTCAATCCCACCAAGCAAGAGATCCTGACATGCGCCGAAACCAAGAGTCGGATGCCTAACCTGAACCACGTGTAGTTTTAATTGCCTTCACCAATTTCACCCACCCACCTCCCCTCGGGTAACCAGGTTTTAGGTGACTTTGAAACTAAGATCATGTAGCTGGTCTTCTGATACAAATTAAATGTTCTTGGGGGCACCTGGGTGGCTCAGTCAGTTAAGCGTCCGACTTCGGCTCAGGTCATGACCTCACAGTCTGTGAGTTCGAGCCCCACGTCGGGCTCTGTGCTGACAGCTCGGAGCCTGGAGCCTGCTTCGGATTCTGTGTCTCCCTCTCTCTCTGACCCTCCCCCATTCATGCTCTGTCTCTCTCTGTCCCCAAAATAAACAAACATTAAATGTTCTTTTCAGTACCTCACTCTGTTGCCTAAATTTCAGATCTTTTATGCGAAAGCAGTGATTCTCAAGCATATTTTCATTACTAACCCCTCACCCGGAATCTTTTTTAGCCTTTTTTGTCCCCCAATGACATTGAAATACCAGAGATAATCTGTGTATCTGTTTATTATATGTGTGTCTCTGCTTTCTACATAAAAAGAGTACACTTCTTTCCACCTCTTCACTGAAAATGCATGTGTTAAAGTGATACAGAGTGAGGTAATGGTGTGATTCTGAGAAACACTACCACCAAAAAACAAACAAAGAGCTATTTTATGTCAGGACACTTTCAGCTGCAAATAATAGAAAATTCGACTAGAAGTTGCTTAAACAATAAGGAAAATGTATATTCCACATAACAAGAAATGTGTAGGTAGGAGTTTCAAGCTTAGTTAATCCTTTATTCTACTGTAAGCTTACATACTTTAAAATTTTTTTAAGTTTATTTATTTTGAGAGAGACAGAGAGAGTGAACGGGGGAGGGGCAGAGAGAGAGAGAGGGAGAGAGAGAATCCCGACTGAGCAGGCTCCACACTGTCAGCCCAGAGCCCGACCCTGAGGTCAAACTCATGAACTGTGAGATCATGACCTGAGCCAAAAGTAAGAGTTGGACACTTAACCGACAGAGCCACCCAGGCACCCCTACGTACTCTTTAATTAATAGACTTATTTTTGAGCAGTTCTAGGTTTACAGAAAAATTGAGATGAAAGCACAGAGAGTTCCCATCAACTCCCTCACCTAAGCCCCTAACAGTTACCCTGGTTATTTGTTTTGATCACTTTATTTTATTTTTTCAGCACGGTAAGTGTACTCTTTAATCCCCATCCCTCTTTCCCCCACCGCCCCACCCTAACCCCTCCAGTAACCATCAGTCTGTTCTCTGTAGTTGAGAGAACTTGTCTCTTTTTCTCTTTTTTTTTCCCTTTGCTCCCATGTTTTGTTTCTTAAAATCCACATATAAGTGAAATCATATGGTACTTGTCTTTCTCTGACTTATTTCACTTAGAATTATACGCTCTAGCTCCATCCATGTTGCTGCATGGATTTCATTCTTTTTTATGACTGAGTAATATTCCATTGTGTATATATATATATATATATATATATATATATATATATATCATATCTTCTTTATCCATTCAATCAGTGGACACTTGGGCTGATTCCATAAGTTGGCTTTTATAAATAATTCTGCAATAAACATAGGAGTGCGTGTATCCCTTTGAATTAGTGTCTTTGTATTTTGGGGGTAAATATCCAGTAATGCGATTACTGGATCATAGGGTAGTTCTATTTTTAAGTTTTTGAGGAAACTCCAGACCATTTTCCACAGTGGCTGCACCAGTTTGCTTTCCTACCGACAGGGCGTGAGGGCTCCTTCTCCGCATCCTTGCCAATACTTGTTTCTTGTGTTGTTGATTTTAGCCATTCTGACATTCTGATATGTTTTGATTTGTATTTCCCTGACGATCGGTGATGTTGAGCATCTTTTCATGTGTCTGTTGGCCATCTGGATGTCTTCTTTGGAGAAATGTCCATCCGTGTCCTCTATAATTTTGTAATTGGATTTTGTAATTGGATTATTGTGTTCTGGGTATTGAGTTGCATCATTCTTTATATATTTTGGGTACTAACCCTTTATCAGATATGTCATTTGCAAATATCTTCTCCCAATCACCCCTTTTATTAACATCTTGCATTGGTGTGCTTCATTTGCTATAATTGGTGCACCAATGTTAAGACATTATTATTGACTAAAATCCATAATTTACATTAGGGTTCACACTTGGTGGTGTATATCCTATGAGTTTTGACAGATGTATAATGATATGTAGTCATAATTACAGTGTCATACCGAATAGTTTCACTGTCCTAAAAATGCCCTGTCCTCCACCAATTCATCCCTCTCTCTCCACAATCCCCTGTCGAACACTGATCTTTTTATTGTCCCAATAGTTTTGCCTTTTCCAGAATGTCATATAGTCAGAGTCATACGGTATGCAGACTTTTCAGATTGGCTCCTTTCACTAAGCAATATGCATTTAAGATTTCTCTCCACATCACAGCACCTGGGTGGCTCAGTTTAAGCGTCTGACTCTTGATCTCCACTTAGGTCTTGATCTCAGGGTCGTGAGTTGAATTTCCATGTTGGGCTCCACACTGGGCGTCGAGCCTACTTAAACAAAAAAAAGAGGTTTCTCTATGTCTTTTCATAACTTGATGGTGCATTTTTTATTATTATTTTTAATGTTTATCTATCTTAGAGAGAGAGACAGACAGACAGAGCATGAGCCAGGGAGGGGCAGAGAGAGACACACACATAGAATCCAAAGCAGGCTCCAGGCTTTGAGCTGTCAGCACAGAGCCTGATGCAGGGCTCGAACTCATGAACCGTGAGATCATGACCTGAGCTGAAGTTGGACGCTTAACCGACTGAGACACCCGGGAGCCCCAGTGCATTTCTTTTTTTGTAATGTTTATTTATTTATTGTGAGAGAGGGAACATGAGTGGGGGAGGGGCAAAGGGAGAGGGAGAGAGAGAAAATCCCAAGCAGGCTCAGAGCAGAGCTCAACACAGGCTCAATCCCATGAACTGCAAAATCATGACCTGAACTGAAATCAAGAGTCAGACGCTTAACTGACTGAGCCACCCAAGCTCCCCAGAGAGCTCCTTTCTTTTTATCACCAAATAATATTCCTTCCGTTGCCTGGATGTCCGCCATTTGTTTCTCCATTCACCAACCAAAGGACATCTGGTTTACCTCCAAGTTTTGGCAAATACAAATAAAACTGCTATAGACATTTATACGCAAGTTTTCGTGTATACGTAAGCTTTCAAATCATTTGAGTAAATACCAAACACTATTGTGGGATCATATAGTAAGAATGCGTTTAGTTTTGTAAGACATTCCCCAATTGTAAGGAGAGTTCGTGTTGTTCCATATCCTCATTAGCACTTGGTGTTGTCAGTGCTTTGGGTTTTAGCCATGCTAAGGGATATGCTGAAGGATACGCAGTGGTATCTCATTGTTATTTTAATTTGCAATTCCCTAACGTCAGGTGATGTAAAACATCTTTCCGCATGCTTATTTGCTACATGCGTATCTTCTTTCTTCAAGTGTCTGTTCAGATATTTTGCTCATGTTTAATTGGGTTGTTCCTTATCATTGAGTTTTAAGAGTTCTTTGTATATTTTGGATAACAGTCTTTGGTCAGACGTGTCTTTTGTAAATATTTTCTCCCAGTCTGTGGCTTGTCTTTTCATTATCTTTATATAGTATCTTTCACAGGGTAGAAATTCTTTTGATTTGAATGAAGTCCTGTTTATCTTTTTTTTTTCTTTTCACAGATTCTACTTTTTGGTGTCATATCTAAAAACTTATCACCGAACCCAAGGTCACCTAGACTTTCTCTTGTTATCTTGAAGCAATTTCACACTTTTGCATTTTACATGTAGGTCTATGACACAATCTGGGTATTATTAATTAGTATTACTCTCCGCAAATGCCTCTTTTAATTACTGCGCTGTTGACTGTTCTCTATTTTACATTATAAATGGCACTCTGAGAATTAGATTTTCCTCTTTCTATTCCACAGGTTCTCCTGATTTCCTTCCACGGGTATTTTTCCTACAGTAATCCTTTTAAAGCATCCGTAGTGTTTAGACCCGTGCAGTGACTTCTTTACCATGAGCATATTACGCAATTTGTAAGATTCCACGCTTACAACTGCGGAATAAGTCAGGCCCTAAAAGAAACTGACTTAGTATGTGTCTAGCTCAATACGTATTACCCGACCCCAGTGAAGGTGCACAGCTAAAAAGCTGTGAAGATTCAGAAAGGTCCCTCAGATGGAACATTCAGAGAAAGCATGGTGCTCTAAGGGAGCTTCAGCTGGTACCATGCTATTAATGAAGCTGCCCTTGCCCTTTGCAGCCTAACACACATGGTGACAGGTGGGGAAACTACAAATAGCCTTGGCCTAAGAATGGAAAAAATGATAAGCTGGGGCCAAGGCTTTGAAAGTGACTTAATGACAGGAATGCAAGGGGCAGGCCTGACTATACAGAAGAGTGTGTTATAGGTCTCCCAAAGAACCTTCGATTGCGGAGGACTTTGGCCACGATCCACCCTCAGGCTGGCTGCTTAGACAAGGGTAGTAACCTACGAGCCTCAGTTCTGTGACGGTGCTGAGATCCATGGTCCATACGCTGTGTCTCAGGAATACCAGCTTCTTCAAAACATCAGTCTTTGTCGTTATACCAGACTGAACCACTTTGAACTGAACATTTCCTGGGCCGATCACACACTGTGCTGGTTCTTGCTGGGTTTTGAGGCTATGAGAGGGTGGAGGGCAGCTTAACTCACCTGTCAGCTGGATCACATTACCTGAAGGCCAAGTAAAAGGCCACGGATGGGGGATTTAAGAGCTCTGGGTTTTAATCCCAGCTCCACTTGTCGACTCATTGAACACTTTTGGCATTTTGATTTCCTCATCGTTAAAATTGGGATATGAGCTGTCTTTACTGGGAAGGTGACTATGAGTAATTAGTGAAATAGACGGCTTGGTGCTCTGTAAATTATTCCACGGAGGAACACGTGAACTCTAGGCCTCACTCTGCTTCACCCTGCCCTTACTGCCCTCAAACTGTGAGATAGTTAGGCTACACGACCCCTGAGACCGGTTCCGTTCCAAAATTGGCCATTTCGGCCACTGCCACCCAAAACGTGGCGGTGGTTTTCAAACTTGCGCGAGAGATAGAATCAGCTGCAGGGTCTGCTCAAACACAGATTGGGGTCCAAGATTGGGCATTTCTAACACGTTCCCAGGTGTTGCTGATGCTGGTCCCCAAGGGACCTCACACAGCTGAGAACCACTAGCTGGTGGCAGCTGAGAAAACCCTGGAGGAAGGAGAGTTGGTGGATAAAGCTTACCGGTAATCTGGCCATTTCAAGGGCATCTGTGCAGACCCGAAGGGTCTCGTGCTTGGTTAGCGCCCTGCTGTCACCAACCACTTGAATTTCTTCGTTGTTGTTTTTTTTTTTTCAACTTTTTAAATTTATTTTTGGGACAGAGAGAGACAGAGCATGAACGGGGGAGGGGCAGAGAGAGAGGGAGACACAGAATCGGAAACAGGCTCCAGGCTCTGAGCCATCAGCCCAGAGCCCGACGCGGGGCTCGAACTCACGGACCACGAGATCGTGGCCTGGCTGAAGTCGGACGCTTAACCGACTGCGCCACCCAGGCGCCCCGAATTTCTTCGTTTTTGAACAAAAGACCCTGCATTTCCATTTTGCATTGGGTCCCCTAAATTATGTAGCCGGTCCTGTTCATAGTTTGGGTTTTACAAATAAACTGTGAATGAATGAGCAAGGCTCATTTTGGAAAGCCACCTTAAAAACTACTAAGAACCTTCAGGGCACCTGGGTGGCTCCGTCGGTTAGGTATCTGACTTCGGCTCGGGTCATGATCTCACGGTCCGTGGGTTCGAGCCCCGTGTCGGGCTCTGGGCTGATGGCTCAGAGCCTGGAGCCTGTTTCGGATTCTGTGTCTCTCTCTCTCTCTGGCCCTCCCCTGTTCATGCTCTGTCTCTCTCTGTCTCAAAAATGAAAAAACGTTAAAAAAAAAAAAAACTACTAAGAACCTTTAAGCTGGTTCTATACCCAGTGAAACGGGCTTATTTAGAAATTATTCTTTTAGTTACAGGCATTTTGCCGGTCTGCTGATCCACCAGGAGAGTCCAGCAGGTAAGCCGTCAGGCTTGTCCAAAACCGGGCACGGTGAGAGGTCCTGTGTCATTCACCTTCTGTTAGGACTTCTCCCCATTCTTCTGCTCCCTCTCCTCTGCACACCCAGTGGGCTTTCCTCACTGCCCCAGGCAGAAATACTTTAATAGGCTCAAGCAGGAATGTCTGCATGTCAAAATAATACCTCCAGGGAGAAAGCAATATTACTATCTAAATATACATATTTTTTGAGAAGAGAGGACTTTGCCCTTTGAATCGTAGCACGCAGAGCGCTGCCTTCCCAGCCTGGCTCTGAGACCGGACCGCCACACGATCTTACCCATAAGAGGAGAGATCCTTTAGGAGCCTAACTTAAAAAAGTTCACCCAAGTGAGACCAACAACACAACTAAGCCGACCGTTAGCAAAGCAGAGTCAGAGCTAGGGAAGCAAAATGAAGACGCCCACTTCTTTTTTTAGGATGGGATTTCCTACACTGACATACCTCTTGACTTGTTTTCCTTTGGTCAGAGCTGATAATAGTACACGGGTTTTACGTGGTCCCATCCTTGTGCACGTCGGCAGTGGAGGGCAGTATAAAGCCCAAAATCCATTTATTTGCTTCCCCAGGATGCCTGGCATTTCCCTAATTAGAAACACACAACCTGGCCAAGTTTGGCCAAGAAGACAAAAAGAATGGGAGGCTGAAAGAGCCATGGCCTGAATTAAGATTGTATCAGACTGTCTGAGGAAGATTCTCGGTTTCAAAGTGGTAGCCAGGGGACTTGTGGACACGCACTGAGAATGGAGTGATACGGCCGGCCAATGTGGAGACACCAGTTTTAGTGAGGGGTTAGTGGAAACATGAGATGTTGGCAGACTAGAAAGGAAGGAACTAGTTAGCTCTCGTCTAACATGGGCTCAAACATGGACCCTCATCTAAGGCACTCAAAACAATACTGAGCAATTCAACCTTGTTTTCCTCTGAGGGATGTGTACCCAGGGCCCCACTGTTTGTATACAGGGAGACTTTTGATTTAGAAAAGAGATCCTCTTCTTAGGACACTTTGCAGCCATAGACCAGGAAATGTCCCCCATGAGCACACCAACTCGTGGTGCCCTGAAGTAAATGACCCTCCTCGGTTCTGTGTTTGCACAACTTAGCCAGCCTTTAGCTACAGGCCCCCTCTAAGGATCTGGGCTCTCAGGGATTCTGACAGATATGTCTTTTAGCTACTCTCTCTTTGGGGGTGACATCTACAGATCATTGCCGAGAATTAATATTACCGCATATTGACCTTTGTATGGTTGTGGAATAAGGACTCAAAGGAACATAGAATCACTGTTAATCATTACTTCCTCCCGGGATGATTGTGGGATCCTACCCACTTCCTGTGGAGAACGAACAACCCCACCCAACTGACTTTCCCAAAGAGCAGGACCAAAGATATCACTTCTTCCCTTCAAAACTTTTCTGTGGTTTCCATTGTTTGCCTAATTAACCGCAACCTTTTACCCAGCCCTATAGTACTGGCATGATGCAGGGCTTGAACTCATGAACTGCAAGATCATCACCTGAGCCGAAGTCGGATGCTCAACCAACTGAGCCCCTCAGGTGCCCCACAACACACATTTTTTGGGAACCGCACCGTGTAGGCCTTGGTACCTACTGTTACATTTAATCCCCTTATCAAAACCAAGGCAATTTAACAAAAAGGAAAGATAATTTTACTTAACAGGTGCAATATAAAATTATAACAATATATACACAACAAAGGCAAACAGAAACCTATGTTAGCGTATAGTTTCTTATTTTTATTTGATAAATTTTTATTCATTTTCGTTTTGGTCAACCCAAGTTTTTTTTAAATGTTTATTTATTTTCAGAGAGAGCACATGAGTGTGAGCACATGCACACACAGAGGAGGGGCAGAGAGAGAGGAGGAAGAGAATCCCAAGCAGGCTCCAAGCTATCAGCACAGAGCCCAATGCAGGGCTCGAACTCATGACCTGAGCTGAAATCAAGAGTCGGACGCTTAACTGACTGAGCCACCCAGGCGCCCCTGGTCAACCCAAGTTCTTCAGTTGTTGTTTTTTTTTAAGATTTTATTTTTAACCAATCTCCACACCCAGCGTGGGGCTCAAACCCACAACCCCAAGATCAAGAGTTGTATGCTCCACCAACCGAGCCAGTTGGGACCCCCACCAAGTTCTCACATTTAAAGAAAATTATTTTAAAAAACCTAAAAAGTTAGACAATTCTATCCATTAAATTATCATTTTCTTAAAGTTAAAAAATAGTCACTATTCTCTGAGTTTTCCAGCAGAACACCTAAATTCAGCATGGGGAGCAACAGGGCTTTGGCAGGAGCATAGACTGAGAGCCACTTCAGGAGGTGGGCTCTACACGATATTTGTGGAGAATGTAAGACACTTTCCAAAAGAAGGTGACCAAAAATAGAAGCCAGAATCAAAATTCAATCAAACCAAGTCATAAGAGGATTAAAAATTTATATCAGTACGTCTGCACTTGGGTAAGATGTATCATCCAAGCCAACAAGATATTACTTTGGTTCCATCCAAGAGTTGGCTTTTATTCTACAGCACAGGGATAGTTGAACACACCAGTCACCTCTGAAGTTTTGTGCTTTTCAAAAGATGTCTAAGCATACGGGGCATTAACAGCATCACTTGTACCAAAGATATACAGACTCCAGAAAGGGAAATCTGGCCACGAGTTACAATTTTGACTCCTCCTGTCCTATCACAGTTTTGTCTCCCCTGAGTCAGAACCCAATGCATTTCTTCCATTAAAGGTTCTTATGCTGCAGCAGGGGCACCTGGGTGGCTCAGTCGGTTGAGCGCCCGACTCCGGCCGGCCCAGGTCCTGATCTCATGGTTTGTGGGATCGAGCTCTGTGTCGGGCTCTGTGCTGACAGCTTGGAGCCTGCAGCCTGCGTCAGATTCTGTGTCTCCCTCTCTCTCCCCCTCTCTGCTTGTGCTCTGTCTCTCTCTGTCTCTCAAAACGTGAATAAACGTTTAAAAAAAAAAAAGGTTCTTATGCTGCAACAGCTTTGAAACTCAAAGATAAGCCTCTGTATACAGAAGACGGCCCAAAGGGAGACTTCTCAGAAATTGTGTCTAATGCCTGTTCCCACAGGTGGACAGTGTATTTGAGAATGAGGACAGGGTGAGAAAAAACAGAGGACCTGGCCTGTGTATAGCTCCTGAGAGAATGAAAGCAAATGCTGTCTTCGGGTTCTCCCAGAGGAAAGGTTGAATATGTTAGGAAAGTTGCAAGCTGAATTTGTGTTGTCATTTGGGAGGCAGAGGAAAGTTAGCTGTGTTCACATCAAATTAAGGCAATGTCTGCTGTTTTCAAAAGAATGGAGACAAGAATAATCTAAACCCTCAAGTCACATGAAGGTGGTGGATCCCATCTTCACTGGTTCTTAGGAACTAGAAAAAAGTTTTAACTTCTTACTCCCTTTGATAGCAATGAGAATTCATATCTGAAAACACGCCTTCCTTATGCAACTCATTATAATGATGTTTAAAGTATCAGGTAACCAGATTGCTGTCTCGTGGTGTCACCTGCTGATTTTAACCTGCCCTTACTTTCAGACCCAGAGGGTTAGCAGAGGCTGCCGGAAGAATGTCGAGTCTGTTTTCCGTGTCATCCCTGTGCCAACCAGACGCTGCCCTTGTCTCTGTGAGCCGAGCCAAAAGGAGAAAAACAATATTTTGCATACAGCTTTTCAGGAGATGATTATCTCATCCTAACCGACTGCTGGAGTTGAAATGAAAATTGCAATTCTGTGTTTTTGTGTGAAAGAACCACTAATGAATGGTTTTGTTGTTTTCATAAACAAACGTAAAAAAATCTGGCTGCAACATTGCAAAAGGAAGGGAGAGTGAAAAAAGGAGCCGTATAAAGTGCAGCATGAAGAATGTTCTTTAGCATCATCACCATCCACAGTCATAGGGCAGCCAGATTTTTTTTTATATAAATGTTTTTTTTAAAGTTTATTATATTATTACATTGTATATATTATTATATATTATATTTATATTATATATTATTATATTATTCTTATTATAAGAGACAGCACGAGTGGGGGAGGAGCAAAGAGAGAAACAATCCCAAGCAGGCTCCGTGCTGCTGGCACAGAGCCTGATGCGGGGTTCAAACCCATGAGGCCGTGAGATCATGACCTGGGCCAAAACCAAGAGTCAGATGCTGAACTGACTGAGCCACCCAGGCGCCCCCTCTTAGCTAAAATTCTTAAGTACAAACTCCTGGACCAGGTGGACCAAGGAAGTGACACATGCTAAGTCACATCTTAGGATGACTCCCCAAGGAGCTGCAGAGCAGGAAGAAACCACAACACAGGCAGACTGTAGTACTTGAGCTTGGAGTGTTGTGCTATAGGGAGGAATTTGCATGGCAAACCTTTTTTAAATAACTTTTTTAAAAATTTACTTATTTATTTATTTTTGAGATAGAGAGAGAGGAAGAGAGAGAGAGTGGGGGCGAGGAGGGGCAGAGAGAGAGGGCAACACAGAATCCGAAGCAGGCTCCAGGCTCTGAGCTGTCAGCACAGAGCCCGACGCAGGGCTTGAACTCACGGACCGTGAGATCATGACCTGAGCCGAAGTCGGACGCCGAACCCACTGAGCCACCCAGGCGCCCCCTGGTACATTGTAATAGTACACTGAAAGGATATCTCTGTATAATGGCATTTTTACTAGTTCCGTGATATAGGAAAGCTATCATTAATTTTATACATGTAATTATATACGTGATAACTAAATATTTTCTAATTAAACAGATACCAAATCATCTAGCAAATTACATTTCTAATTACACACCAATTGAGAGTATGTATTTATAGCATATTACCATATTTACTAATTATATTGAACATATAATTTTCCCACCCATGAGATACATCACTTCCACTGCTACTGCTGCTTTCTCTTACCTTTTTATTCTCCTTCCTGTTCCTCTTACTCTTCTCCTCCCTCTCCTCCACCTCGTTTCCCTCCTCCTTCCTCTTCATTACTATTATTAACCATAATAAAAGGAGTATTCAAGTTCCGAGACTCCCTTCCTTATAGTAATCCTTCTAGATCAAAGAATATTCCCTTAGGTCTGGGAATTAGCTTTTAGCCTGTGTCTCTTGTCAACCTAGAAGAAACCCTTTAATCTCCTTTCTTTGTCCAGTGTTTTTTTCCTCTCTCTGTACCATTTCCTTTTTCCAATACCAAATTACATGTAAAAAACAGTTCTAACTCATGTCAAGATAAATCTCGGGTTTGAGTTTGGGAAGGCCTCGAAGGGCACTGGAAGCTGGTACCTGAGTGTTCTGAAATTCAGTGGATCCTTGCCGTACTTCTCTTACCACTCTTTTCTTTGTGTGGCTGGGGCATGGGGAGGAAATAAGGCCAGCATCCTAGGTTAGATTCCCAGGTACACCAGTCAGACCCATTAATTTCCATGCTTTTAATCCAGACCCACCTTCCCAGGAGAAAGGAAGCAAGAGGGAAGGCTAAATGGATCAGCACCTGGGTGAAGGGAGGGGAAGCACCAGGGGCGGCTCTCTTCCCTCAGGTGTCTCACTGGAATTGGCAAAGATACGGTATTTAAAACAGTCTGCATAGACAGGCTATGCTAACCCTTCTGCTCCTCCTTGGCTTTGCTCACGCGGTGCACAAGAGTTCAACCTTCCCGAAAAGCCACGAGAGAGAGAGAGAGAGAGAGAAAGAGAGAGAATGAATCCTGGCTATTGAGGTAAAAAATCCTGCAACGGAATCAGACACCAACCAGTCACATGTCCCAGCAAAAGCAGCCGAGGGTCAGACCAAGAGAGGCTGATGTGAGGGACTGCCTCGAGCTTCTGGTCCCAGAAGTGGTTCTATGGGTAGGGTTGCGTGGGAAGGTCGCCATTCCCAGAGGGGCTGGGGTTTGGCTGGGGCGCGAGGAAGAGGGGGTTGGTGCCAGAGCCCTTCCCTCTGCTCTGCCCTACAGCCTGTCTCTGGAGCCCACACGGGGCCACTCTTGCCACAGGGTGGGGAGCCAGCTCCCCCAGCTTCTGCCCACCAGCTGCCCTGCCCTGTCACCAGCTCTCAAACAAAACACACACACTCCTTCCGCAGCACATAGTTGCTTTTTGCGTGTTGTCGAGCGTGCTGTCGCTGCTGTTGTTTTTAGGCACACGTAGCCCTGAGAATATGTAGAGAAAAAAGTGAATGACACATTTTTCTCCAGCAACCAGAATCTGTGGCACGAAACTTCACCTGCAACATACGGGACTTTCTGAGCTTCTAGGGTAACTGTACCCATCAGCAATGCTTCCAGACACTGAGAACAGAAAGTCACGCTAACAAGAGCTTAAACAGAGAGCATTTATTTTCCTAATGTGACAAAAATAATGGGGAGTCCGCACAACGATGCTGTCTAAGCCGGTTTGCCCACTCCACCATCCAAAGGGGCCACCTGCTTGGCCTCTCACCGTTGCCATACGACTGCCTCGGCTCCAGGCATTCAAGGCGAGAGGGAGAGGAGGGGGTGACATCAGGGTAGTCGTCTCTCCCACCTCTACCTTTGGTCGGGAAGCAAAAGCTTTCTCAGCGGCAACTCCCACCCACCTCCTTTTATGTCTCATTAGGGAGAACTAAGACACAAGAGCACTTCTGGTTAACCAAGCAGGCCAGGAGAGCGAACATCTTTTGCTTGTTTGCTTGTTTCCTCCAGTTTCCACAGTGGGAAGCAGACAAGGGGATGGGTTTTGGGAACAGCTATTGGGTCCCAGGGCTCCCCCGCAGGGGGGCCAAGGCACAAGTTACTGTGCAGAAACAGTGACCCATCAGGACAGCTGAACGGAGCCTCAGGCGAGTGGTTTCTGGCCTCAAGCCCAACCTTGTTCACCTCCGTGGGCTCACAGGGTAGCAGGAGTTGCCACACTTTCTGGTCTCAAGACCACCCCCTTGTACTCTCTTAAAAATTGAGGAATCATAAAGAACTTTTCTTTATCTAGCTGGTATCTGTTAATATTGACCATATTAGATATTGAACCTGAGAAATTATAAGAGTACTTCTTACTTCGTCTTAAAATCACAATAACAAGCCCGCTACACATGAATATCAGTTAAACACAAAGAACATATTTTTATGAGACATAATTCTATTTCCAAAGAAATTGGTAGGTACAGGGGAGCCTGGGTGGCTCAGTCAGTGAAGCGTCCAATTTTGGCTCAGGTCATGGTCTCGAAGTTCATGAATTCGAGCCCTGTGTCAGACTCTGTGCTGATAGCCTGGAGCTTGTTTCGGATTCTGTGTCTCCCTCTGTCTCTCCCTCTCCCTCGTTCATGTTCTGTCTATCTCTCTCTCAAAAATAAAGAAACATTTAAAAATATATAAGAAATTAGTGGGGACAGTGGCATTGTTTTGCATCTTTGTACATCTCTTTGTCGTATATCTTAATGGAAGGCAATTGGAATCTCCTATCTGGTCCTGCGATCTGTTTCATTTTCTCACACCATACGGCTTCCAGGAAACTTCCACATACACTTGCAGAGATGCGTTTGCCAAAGGCAAATACCGACTAATATTATTATAAAACTAGTTTTGACTTCACAGACCCCAGACAGGGTCTCAGGATCACTTCGAGAACCCTCGTGGTGCAGACTTGATCATTCATTGAGAAGCCCCGATTTCACCAACGAAGAGTATCTGCCACAGTCCCCATTTCCAATTTTGAGCTTTGCCTTTTATTTGTAGAACTAAATGGCCAACTCAGGCGTTAGTCTCAGAATTCAGGAATCGTCTTCTCCCCGGTTATGTGTGATTCTTCTTGTAGTTCTCACCAAACAGAAACCTGCCAGCAGTTCTGGAAACACAGGCTAAAATTTTGGTTCCCCTTATGTGCATTTAGATTTCAAAGGTCATGGGGTCTTTTCAGTCAGGGCTCAAACAAATGAGGTCTGTGCTTGTTCTCTTCCCAGGAGTACCTGCAAGAAGGAAGGGTCCCTCCTGGGCTCACAGCACAGGAAAGAGGTGGCAATGAGTGGAAAGGTGGGCGCCGGAAGGATGAATCTACTTCTGCCTTTATCCTTTTGCTCCAGGCTTTCTTGATGTGTGTCTATGCAGCTATCCCATTCTACGGGGATTATGGAAGGCACAGTTGATGACACCCAAATTCACACTCTAAATCTTCGACAGCTCCAAGAATTAAACCTAAGACTCTCTGTCAACTGTTGTCAACATTTAATTACATGCGGCTCATTCTCATTATACTGTTCATCCTCGTTAGCCAGTCCCTTATAACCCTGTGAGAGTTCACGGGGCAACACGTGGGATGCAGGCCCAGGACTTCCGATATCTTCCGTGGGATCTCCCCCAAGTGCTTTAGAGGTTAATGCTGAAATATCAGACCACTGTGGGCCCTCCGTCGGCCTCCCAGCCCTGTGGTGAAGAGGCTTCCTGGGTGTTTGTAGACAGGGATTTGGAATCCCCCCGGGGAGCTTTCTCGAACTGCACTTGCTGCTTCCTACCCCACCTGCCTGGAGTCAGATCTCTCCCCACCCCCACCGTGGTTGGAAATCACTGATCCAGGCTGTTAGGAAAGAGCTTTATTAAATTTAAATTTAGCAGACGAGGTTGTGGATCACCCATCTCTGTTTTTGGAAAACAACTGTTTACTATTCTAACACCCCAGAAACCTGGCAACCGGCTAACGGAGGCCTGGCAGGCAGACTTCGGCTCCCAAAGCCTTTGTGCAGCTGCCGCGTAAGGGACTCCCACCCTGCCCACTCCCACCTGCCCAGCCTGGTGTTCGGGTCAGAAGGGGCACACGACCTAGGACTCCTCAGGACCCAAATGGGCAGCCGAGCCTATTTTTGATGATCCTGAGGATTATTAAGAAAGGAAATTCCACAGAGTCCATGTAGTGTTTGAAAAGTATTTTGTTCCACTGCTTTCTTTTTTTGTCCCTCCCATTCTATTTCTGTATTTCCCTCTTTTACGTTGATGGGTCTGGAACTGAAGGGCAATAACGTGAAAGTGATTGTCCTCAAGAGGTGTTCCTGGGTGGGAAATCGGATCACTTACAAGCCCTGCCGCCACCGATGAGACGACAGTCTGGGAGACTCTGCAGGAAGATTCGCAGGATAATTGGGGCTCTTGCCATTCAGAGTGGGGATTTTTATTCGATTGCCGCTCACACTGGGGAAAATGGGATGTGGGTTATAGCTGCATGGGTACCGTGGCTGAATTGTTGCCAAACACTGAGAAGCCACCTTGCTCACCCCTTCTTTTTGAAACATTTGCTGCAGGCAAAGCCCTGTGGGTAGACCCTCTTCCAAATCACACACACGCACAGTACGTGACACTTGGTAATAGAGGGGTATTGGAGTGGACAGGAGGGACAAAACAGTCATGATATCTCTAGTCACACAGACATGCCATGCCGCGTGATCTCCGCAGCTAAAATGAGCTTCTAGAAGCTGGATGGAATGGAAAGTGATGACGTGGGTGCCTGGGTGATAGGGTAACCTCAGAGGATGTTCACAGCCAGTGCTACACAAGCCAAACGGACTGGGACGAGGTGCTCGTGACGGCATCACGGACAATGTTATGCAGTCGCATGTTGTTCCAGCTTGAAGTGCCCAGTCTAGCGAGCCTACTTGTTACGGAGGAAATAAAATAAAGCTTGCAAACTTCATCAGTATTTGATGTTGGAAAGGTGGCCTGGGAGAGAATAGAGTTTATGGGTTTAAAGGGTGAGTACGTGGGGCACCCGGGTGGCTCAGTAGGTTGAGCGTCCGACTCAGATCATGATCTCAGGGTCATGGGATCGAGCCTTGAGTCAGGCTCCACGCTGAGCATGAAGCCTGCTTGGAATTCTCTCTCTTTCCTTCCACCCCTCTCCCCTGCTCATGCTCTCTCTCTCACACTCTAAAAAAAAAAACATAAAATTTTGGGGCACCTGGGTGGCTCAGTTTGTTGGGCATCCAACTTTGGCTCAGGTCATGATCCCGCGGTCTGTGAGTTCAAGCCCCATACTGGGCTCTGTGCTTGACAGCTCAGAATCTGGAGCCTGCTTCGGATTCTGTGTCTCCCTCTCTCTCTGCCCCTCCCTGGCTCACGCTCTGTCTCTCCCTCTCTCAAAACTAAATAAACATTAAAAAAAATGTTTTTAATATAAAATTTAAAAAGTAAATAAAGGGTGAGTATATTTTAGCAAAATGTGTCCAAACCCATCTCTTTTGTGATTGTCTTTAACATGTTTGTTCAGCAGACCATATACGAGTCAACAAATACCTATGGAGTCTCTACTATGGTCAAGGCGTGTGCTAAAGTCAGACAAATATACAAAGATAAAACTGACATGGCACCTGCCCTGAAGAGGATTGCAAGCAAGCAGGAGAGGAAATGTACATAAAGAGCTATTCTACATGTCCACATTTATTTTATTTTTTTTTTTAATTTTTTTTCAACGTTTATTTATTTTTGGGACAGAGAGAGACAGAGCATGAACGGGGGAGGGGCAGAGAGAGAAGGAGACACAGAATCGGAAACAGGCTCCAGGCTCTGAGCCATCAGCCCAGAGCCTGACGCGGGGCTCGAACTCACGGACCGCGAGATCGTGACCTGGCTGAAGTCGGACGCTTAACCGACTGCGCCACCCAGGCGCCCCTACATGTCCACATTTAAATATGGATTTCTACAGCTGAATGTCTCTCTGTAGCAGCCACGGTACCTTCTATTCAGTAAGTTATGTAGAAATGAAGAAATCATACATACGCGAATAGGGTGATTTTTTGAAACTTTTTAAGTTCCAGTTAGTTAACATGCAGTGTAGTAACAGTTTCAGGTGTACCATACAGAGATTCAACATTTCCAGACAACACCTGGCACCCATCTCAGGTGCGCTCCTTAATCCCCCTCCCATATTTCACCCATCCCCCCACCCACCTCCCCTCTGGTACCATCAGTTTGTTCTCTGTAGTTAAGAGTCTGTTTCTTGATTTTTTCTGTGTCTCTTTTTTTCCCTTTTGCTTGTTTGTTTTGTTTCTTAGATTCCACATATGAGTGAAGTCATATGGCATTTATCTTTTTCTGACTGACATATTTAGCTTAGCATAATACACTCTAGCTCCTTCCACATCATTGCAAATGGCAAGATTTCATTCTTTTTTATGACTGAGTAATATTCCATTATACACACACACACACACACACACACACACGTAGATATATACATATTCTTTATCTATTCATCCGTCAAAGGATGCTCAGTCTGTTTCCATAAGGTGGCTATTATAGAAAATGCTGCTATAGCATATGGTGATTTTTATGGAGGATGCACAGAAAATCCCAACCCCCTCCCCAGAATTCCAGAAGCCAGGGAAAGAGTCTAGAACCTTCTTTTTAATAGATATTAGTTGCTGGTATAACAAAATAGTGAAGTGTAGTGCTCAAAAAAAAAATCAACAGACCCTATTTATAAGCTTATTTATATAGCTCCTTATATAGTTGAGTGAATGATGTCTCAATGGCTGATTCTGTAAGGTAAGTACACACACCCTTGTCATTCTGCAGGAAATTCTACAGGGTTGGCAGAGCAGAAGAAGCTGGAACTCGTGGTTTGTCCATTCATGGTTCTCTGTAGCTAAATGGTTAGTTTTCCACACCATTCCCTGCAACCCATCCCAGGCCTGAGGAGAGCGGATATGCAAATATGGAAAATTCATTGAGGGGGTGCCTGGGTGGCTCGGTCGGTTAAGCATCCGACTTCGGCTCAGGTCATGATCTCACGGTCCGTGAGTTCGAGCCCCGCGTCGGGCTCTGTGCTGACCGCTCAGAGCCTGGAGCCTGTTTCAGATTCTGTGTCTCCCTCTCTCTCTGCCCCTCCCCTGTTCATGCTCTGTCTCTCTCTGTCTCAAAAATAAATAAACGTTAAAATTTAAAAAAAAAAAAAAAGAAAATTCATTGAGTCAGAGATACATGGGGGGATTTTCTTGGCTGTTGATTCTGTCAATAAAGTGAGAATAAGACATGAGAATTTTACTGAGAACATGGTCAAGTATAAGGTTTCTCCAAGGCAGTAAGTACTTCAGTGTTTCAATTCTATGAAAAAATACTGGTGTTGCATAACCAAATCATTTTCATATTTTAAACCTCTTAAAATATCTATGAGGGTTATTTTTTACATTTATTTATTTTTGAGAGAGAGAGAGAGAGTAAGACAGAGCACGAGTGAGGAAGGAGCAGAAAAGAGGAGACACAGAATCTGAAGCAGGCTCCAAGCTCTGAGCTGTCAGCACAGAGCCTGATGTGGGGCTTGAACTCACAAACTGCGAGATCATGACCTGAGCCTAAGTTGGCACTTAACCAACTGAGCCACCCAGGCACCCCTACAAGTGTTATTTTTACATCATGCTATTCATTTATAAGGTTTTAATAATTAAATTGACTCCATAAATTAAATTCAAGCAGTTACTTCTTTGTTTTTAATGTTTATTTTGAGAGAAAGAGAGTGCAAACATGTGCACATGTGAATGGGGGAGGGGCAGAGACAGAGGGAGAGAGAGAATCCGGAGCAGTGTCCATCCTGTCGGAGCAGACCTGGATGCCGGGCTTGATTCTGAACTGTAAGATCATGACCTGAGCCGAAATCAAGAGCCAAGCACTTAACTGACTAAGGAGTTACCTCTAATAATAACAAAATGAGATTGTGGTAGAGAAGGGGAGTGTGCAATCCAAAACCTCTATTGTGCTGTCTTAGGAAAACAATGCGTAGAAACAGAACTTTTCTAGAAGTTTGGTGAGATGTCTTGAAAACAAATTTGAAATATGTCCTCTAAACTTCTTAATACTTAAAAAAAATGACTAGCAAACTTGTGGCCACTCTTTTGGTCACACCGTGTGGGAGCCATTCTTCCCACTAACGGCCAATGCCACTCCTATGGGAGCCCATCAGCACTTGGCTCTGCACCTCAGAAGTCACTGTGATAGAACCACGACATTAGGTTCTCTGCCTTCCTGTCTGCCGGGAGGCTCCCGTCATGCACTGCTGGTCCCTGCCTGCAGTACATTGACCTACGCTGCTCATTTGTGCCTGCCCCTCCAAACTGAGTAATTCCAGAGATTCCCTTTCCCTTGCTCCATAACACTGGAGTGGTTTACGTGCATGTGCGTGCATGTGTGCATGCGCACACACGCACACACACACAACACACACACACATAAACACACACATACTTTGCTCTTTCTTGTTCTGTTCCTTTACCATTGCAGGCTCATTGTGGCATAGGACCGTGTCTGAGCTCAGCCAGTCTTGTCTACCACATGACACCTCCTCCCCAACCTCCTCTCCGGGTCCTGGTAAGAATATCTGATGGAAATAAGACCTTCAGTGGAGGATAGGGAGAGACAGAGACAGAAAGAGTTTCCCTCTCCTCCTCCCTGCAGCCCCTCTGCTTCCCCCACACCAATACTAGTCCCTGGTATTGAATATAGAGAGGGGAGAGGAAAAATGGAAAGACCCTCATCTGGTTCCTATGTCCAGCCCTGCACCTCCCTCTCCTCCCCACCACCTCACTCCCCTACATACCCATGGTGAGAAGAATAAGGAAGATAGGGCAAGGATTGACCCTAAGAGAATGGGGCCCAGTCTGTCCCTCACCGCTCCTGACCCCTGGACCACACCACTACCTGCTTCTCCCTGCCCTACTGCTCCCATCCCTGCTCCATGGCAACACCTCCTCCCATAGTCCTTTGCTCTTTAGGGTCCACAGTCCTTGTTCTCCACTTCTTCCCAGCCTCTAAGTCTCAGCAAAGTCTGCCCTAAGCCATGGGATTGCTCCTGGTGGTATAGACTCAAGAAGTTCTTAATCCAATTCTAGGATTGCAGCAGTGGAGACATAAATTCTTGATGTCCAGAGTTAGAACCTTCTCACAGTGGGGTTTGCTCTATTTCCACAATGTCTGTAAGATCAAGTACAAATTCCATTATGACCTTGTGCCTTTTATAACCTAGCTCCCTTCTTCCCTAGCTGTATCTGGCCTCCCTCCTTCCTGCACCCATCTTTCATTCAAGGTACCACACCACTGCTGTCTTCACTCATGTTCTTTCTCTTGCACGGAATGGTTGCCCTTTGCCTCTTGCCTATTTGCTGCTCGTTCTTCAAGGAGCAACTAAAATGTCCTCTGTTGGTCTCCACGACCTGCTTCTCCCTCTCCCTCCAGGCAGAATTATTGCTCCCTAACGGAATTTCCATTCTTCTGCACATTTCTATGCGAGCCTTTGTCACATTATATTAAAGTTTTTGTTTATGTTTTGTCCTCCTCCATGCGACATATGCATTCAAGGGGAAGTTTTTGGAAAACCAAAGAACATATATATTTTTTAATTTCTTCTTTTTTAAAAAAATTTTAATGCCTATTTATTTTTTGAGAGAGAGAGAGAGACAGAGCACAAATTGGGGAGGGGCAGAGAGAGATGGAGACACAGAATCCGAAGCAGGCTCCAGGCTCCGAGCTGTTGCACAGAGCCTGATGTGGGGCTCGAACCCATGAGCTGCAAGATCATGATGTGAGCCGAAGTCGGATGCTTAACTGACTGAGCCACCCAGGCGTCCCCCAAAGAACATACCTGAACCATCTTTAATGCCTACCTAACTACTGAATGGCAAACTGCTGTATTTGATGAGCAGAGTCAAATATATGACGTATCATTTATCAGTTCTACAATGTAGGTGAATTATAGGTTACTCATTAAACAAAAACAATTTTACACCTACCACATGCTGGAAACTATTCTTGACGCCAGAGTTGCAGCCATAAAATTGACAGATGAGGTTCCTACAGTCATAGGCATCACATGGTGGGAGATGGGCAAATAAACAAGTAAAGAGGTAAATAAATATAATAATTTCTGAGAGTCTTCAATTCTGGGAATGAAACACTACAGCGTGATGAGATAGCATAGCCAGGTAGCATACATTACACTGAGTGGTCAGGAAAGGCCCTTCTGAGGAAACATTAGTAACTTTTGCTCTAAGACTGAATGGTAGGAGGGTGATGGTGAACATCTGGGAACATTCCAGGCAGAGAACATTCCAGACAAGGAACAGCAATTACACAGCCCAAGGTAAGAATGAGCGTGTCATCTTCAAGAAACTAAAAAATGTTACTGGAGAAAAGTAAGAGATGGAGTGCCCTAGACTGAATTATATCCCCCCCAAATTCATATGTTGAGGCTCTGACTCTCAGTGTGATGGTATTTAGAGACAGGGCCTTTGGGAGGTGATTAGGTTTATATGAAGTCGTGAAAGAGGGACCCTCATGATGGAGTCAGTGCCCTTATAAGAAGAGACATGCTAGAGCTTGTGTGTTTAATCTGTCATGTGAGGACACAACGAGCAGGTGGCCATCTGCAAACAAGGAAGAGAGTCCTCACCAGAAACCGAGCCATGCTGGATCCTTGATCTTGGACCTCCAGCCTCTAATTTTGTGAGAAAGTACATGCCTGTCATTCACAGCACCCAGCTTATGCTACTGGGTTATGGCAGCCTGAGTAATTACAGGAGTAATATCAGAAAAAAGTAATGAAAGCAGGCAGGGAAACAGATCTTTTAGGACTTCGTGCCTTGGGGTAAGAAATGTGAAAACCTCATATCATTGTCTTCTGTGTGCTGGTTAGTGTCAGCATTTCAGTTGTCTCTTGCTGCATAAAGACCATCCCAGAACTTAGTGTCTTGGAATAGCCACCACCATTTATTTCCTCATGATTTTGCGATTTGAGCAGGGCTTGGTGGGGACAACTGGACCTTACCCTATGAGATCTTGGTGAAGGTCGCACATGCAGCTGTGCTCAGCTGGGGTCTTACCTGAGGCTGGAACAACAAAGATGTCTTCCCTAATGTATGTCAGGGACCATACACCTCAGCCATGGCAGCTGGGATGGCTGGGGACCGGCTGGGCCTTTTGCTCTCCATGCGGTGACCCATGATTTAGTAGTCTCTCCTCAACTGCTCTTTGACAACTTAATCCCAAGAGGGTGAAAGCAGAAGCTATAATGCCTCTTCATAAGTCCTATGACCAGCAGTCCTAGAATGTCTCTTCCACTCTATCTGCCTATATTAAAAGGAAAGCAATTAGATTCTACTTCTTGATGGGAGGAGTGGCATACATCATTGGGAGAAATTGTTGACACCAATCTTCAGGACTCATCTATCACAGTCCTCCTTCTGGCCACAACTATTCACCACCACCACCCCCTGATACTCTTCAAAGTCTCATCCAATTATGGTACAAGGCTTGAAGCCTACTATCTTGTGGTTTACTTCATATCTGGATGTAAAAGAAGCTCTTCAGGTATGACTCCTCTTGATCTAGATACCTATGAATCATATAAGGTATCTACCGGGACACCAGGGCTCAGTCAGTTGACTCTCGATTTCAGTTCAGGTCATGATCTCACAGTTCGTGAGATCAAGCCCTGTGTCGGGCTCTGTGCTGACAGCACGGAGCCTGCTTGGTATTCTTTCTCTCCCTCCCTCTCGGCCACGCCCCCGCTCGCTCTCTCTCTCTCTCAAAAATAAATAAATAAACTGATAGAAGTTATCTACCTCCCATACATCTACTATCGAATAGTGAGACAGAGTTAGTTGCTATGTCTGATACACAGCAATCTCTGGTCCATAGCAATTATGAAATCCAGCCAAGCACATATCATGAGCTCCCTTGACTCCAGCGCAGGACTGAAAGGGCACAGGAAGATCTTCACTTACGGCCCCTTTCTGCAGTCTGGGATTGACTACCTGATCCAGTATTTCCCATTGCTCTTAGCTCCACCCTCTGAGCTCTTGACTCTTCTCGGAGTCGTCTTCCCTTTTCCATGGTAACAGAGCATGCTCACACTGGTGAGCTCACATTGGTCCCACTTTCAGCCCTTTTCCCACCCAAAGAAGACTGGGCTACAAAGTCTCTTTCCATCTTGAACTGTCTCTCTCACCTTTAGTCTAAACAGGTACAACTCTTTTAAACTCTTTGTGGGCTTTTATTTATCAACTTACAATCCATCACATTAAACAAAAACCACATTCACAATTCTTTTCAAGACAATCTCTTCTCCATTTTGGGCTACCAGTCAGGGTGCTGTGGAGCAATGTTCTTAAGGTTCTCACAAGCCTCAGAGAAAGGATCTAGGAGGGCATCACCTTACAGTTTTATGAGACCTTAACAAAGTGTCTTACAGAGACTCTTGTCTTTATCTTTTTTTAAAATGTTTATTTATTTTTGAGAGAGAGAGAGACAGAGCATGAGCAGGGAGAGGAGCAGAGAGAGAGGGAGACACAGAATCTGAAGCAGGCTCCAAGCTCTGAGCTGTCAGCACAGAGCCCGACCCGGGGCTCAAACCCACAAGATGTGAGATCATGACCTGAGACAAAGTCGGACGCTTAACCGACTGAGCCACCCAGGCACCCCGTGTTTATCTTGATCTGAAGTCCATGTGTGATTAACGGTACACTGGATTTGATCTTTGTCTTAAGAGTATTCTTCCTTTAAGAATCTTTGCTCATCTAGACCTGCCAAAAATAAAAAATAGTTTTCATTTCCTAACTCATCAATTCCTGGATCACAACTATATCTCCCAACTTTTGCTTGAGACGGAACCATTCCTTCTTTAGCTCATCTCTCTCTTCCCTTTCTTTATCACAGACAGTTAAAATAAGTCAACTGGCACTTTCCACATTCAGCTGGAAAATCTCTTTGGCAAGCTTGACAAATACATTAGGTACATGTTTTAGCTGAGTACTTTCTGCTGCTCTGTAGCATGCATTGTCCTTTCTCCAGCTTCCAGGGTAGCTGCTTCATTATTCTTCCAGCCTCCCCCACAGGCTCCTCACCACCCCTGTGGTCTCCATCTGCCTGACCCCACAGCCAACAGCACACATGTTAGGTTTTTTGTTACAGTAGCATCCCAAGTTCAGGTACCCATTTCTGTATCTGTTACCTATCAATAAATAACAAACCAGCCCCAAACCTAGTGATTTAAAACATTTAGTTATTATTTCTCACAATTCTGTGGGTTGAATGAGCAATTCTTCCGCTTTCCAGGTTGTTGGCCAAATCTCATTCATGTGTCTGCATTCAGCCGGTGGCCTTGCTTTCCTGAAGAGGAGACTTCTTTTTCTTTTGTATGTCTGGGACATTGGGCTGACCATCAGCTGAGGCGCCTTGGTTCTCCTCCACCTGGCCCCCCTCTCTATGTGGCATTTCATCCCCCAGGGCCGCTCCATGTGGCCTCTCTTTCCAGCAGACTGCCTTGGGTATGGCCGCTGGGTTCCAAGAAAGCCAAGTGCAAACTAACAGGCACAACATCACTGCCTTTTTAGTCTGTTGGTCAAACCAAGTGCCAGAACCAACACTGATGCAAGAGAAGCAAAACAGAAGGGAGGAGCATGCCCAGATGGAAGAAATTGTTAGTAGTCATGTTTATGGGAAAAATCCCCCTGTCAGTTTCAACCTACCCTCTGTATCCCTTCTATTCACTCCCCTGAGGCCTTGCAGAATCCTGAGCATCTCTGGTCAGGATTCAGGAACTCATCTGAGTCCCTTTAGATGCATGTTTGCATTCATGGGTTTGCATTCACAGGTTTCTGCATTGTTCCTAATACCCAAAGCTTGAACTCTGTCACGGGTATGGTAGTGAAATCTCTTTCTTGCTCCTGTTGAGAACAAAATGACTATTATTATTAACAGCTAATATGTATTAAACCCATTCTTGGTACCAAGCAAACCTGGAGAGCTTTGCATCATTTCTGATTTGCAAGGGAGAAAACTTGAGATTCAGAATGTTAGTTTGGTGGCCCAAAGTGGTAAATGGCAGAACAAGAACCGGGGTCTAGGTTGTTTGGGTTAAAAGCTGTCGGCATAACTCCAAAGCTCTACTCCTCTCTTCCTGGGCGGTAGCACTGCAGAAGTCTATCAATTCCCCTTACCTGAATCACATTCTAATTCTTCAACCCTGCGCAAAGTTGGGGCCCTGCTGTGTGCCCAGACCTTTCCTAATGTAGGCCCCGTGCCTTCTTCCTTTAAAAAAAAAAATTAAATACAAGGGTGCCTGGGTGGCTCAGTCAGTGAAGCATTCAACTTTAGCTCAGGTCACGATCTTAACAGTTTGTGAGTTCGAGCCCCACATCAGGTTCTCTGCTGTTGGCTCAGAGCCTGCTTCAGATTCTCTGTCCTCCTCTCTCTCTGTGCCCCTCCCCACTCATTCTCTCTTTCTCTCAAAATAAATAAATAACTTTAAAAAAATTAAATGCATATTCTATTGAACTATACCATACATACAGAAAAGTATAATTAACGTATAGCTTGACGACTTATTTTTTACAAAATGTACTTACTACCCAAATCAAGAAGTAGAACATTGCCATTGCCCCAGAAACCCTCACCTCACACCTCCCCAAGCCCCAGTTACTAACTATTTATGCTCTACAAAAATCACTATTATTTTCTATATTACAGGTCAATTTTGACTGTTTTTGAACTTTATGTAGCTAGGATTATATGTATTCTTTTTGTCTGGCTTCTTCCTGCTTGACATTATGCAAGAGAGAATCAGTCGTGCCAATCAGTGTGTGATGATGGTTTATTTATTTTCATTTCTTAATGGTGTTCCGTTGCGTGGCAATTACACAATGTATGTGTTCCTTCATCTGTTGATAAACATCTGGATTGTTCCCAGATTAAGCTATTACAAATGATGTTGCTATGAACATTCTTGGACAAGCCTCTGGGGCATACGTATCTGTTGAGTTTATACCTGAGAGGTCCGCAATTATGAAACAACGAATTTGCAAAGCATCTGTACCAATTTTCACGTCCGCTGGCAGTGTAAGAGAATTTCAATTGTTCCACATCATTACCAACACCTGCTTCTGCTGGTCCTTTTTGTGTTAGCCCTTCTGGTGGTTTGTAGAAAAATCTCACTGTGGCCTTAATTTGGCTGCTTATAATTAAGGCTGAGAACATATTCATATGTTTATTAGACATTCAGATGTTGCATTTTTTGAAGTGATTATTAAAGCCTTTTCCCCATTTTTCTATTAGGCTGTCTTTCTTTTCCATTTGAAACAGTTCTTTAAATGTTTAGTTTTTAAAACATTAAGCACTTGTCAGATATATGCATTGCAAATATTTTCTCTATTCTTTGCCTTGCTTTTGCTTTGTCTTCACTGCGTTTTTCAATAAAGTTGTTTTTTAAGTATCACTGCTCTTAGGTGACCAGTTGCTAAAGTCTACTTCCCCGTGGGGGTCACACAGTTTCCTCTGGTCCCTCTCTAATGCTACCTGCTGCCTGTGCCCTTGCCTTCAGGACAATGTCTCCTGTTGGCTGCATTGAACACCCTCAGAGTCCAGTGCACCTGTTCCTGTCTTTCCAGAGCCTGCGCCATCCCAGTGGACAGATCTGGTTCCAAGTTCTGGCACTTTCCAGTCTTCTCAGACTCCCTGAAGTTAACTAGCTGTGCCCAATCGTGTTCTGAAAAAAAAGTTCAGGATGTCCACACAATTGGCTTGTAAATTAACTTTAGAACCTATGACGCTGTACATTGGGGAAGTCCTAGATATTCTATCTCCTTCTGTCTTAGTCACCAAGGATCCAGTACTTCTTCCAGCCAAAGGGAACTAATACATTAGTTTTAAACCATGCTTTGAGATCACCCAAGATACCTCTGCAATTTAGTGCCAGGCCACTAATCTATGAGAGAAATTATACTATGAGAAAATGAAACTCTTTTTTTTTTTAAATTTTTTTAACGTTTATTATTAAGAGACAGAGAGAGACAGAGCACGAGCATGGGAGGGGCAGAGAGAGGGGGAGACACAGAATCTGAAGCAGTCTCTAGGCTCTGAGCTGTTAGCACAGAGCCCGACCAGGGGCTCGAACTCACAAACCGCTAGATCATGCCCTGCGCTGAAGACAGACACTTACCTGGCTGAGCCACCCAGACGCCCCGAGAAAATGAAACTCTTAAGCCAAACTGAGAAATTCAACAAACAACTCTTGAGTGACTGATATGTGTCACAATCACTGTTCCAAACATTACAGAAACAACAAATGAAAAATAAAAAAGACACCTATCCATGTGTACATGGATTATGTTTTAGATGGAGAAACAGATAGCAAACAAGTTAAGTAAGACATTTAGTAGATTAGATAAATACTAAAGGGAAGGGAGGTGGGAGTGTCATGACAGTGGTCAGTGGGTTGACAGTTTTAGACAGGACTTCTAGGTAGAGGCTCACCAAAAAGGCGACATTTGAGCCAAGACTGGAAAAAGAAAGAGAGTGATACCTGGAGGGGGAAGACTACTTATAACAAAGAAAATAGCAAATGCAAATCCCCCGAGGTGGAAGTGTGTCTTTTGTGTTGGAAAAACAATGAGTAGCAAAGAGGCAAGAATGGCTGGAGATGAGCAAGAAATAGGAGAAGAGGTCAAATAGGTACAAAGGGGGTAGGCTTTATAGGTCATTGACCTACAATATGACACAGGGCTATACTAATTTGGGATAGTGAAGCTTAGATGCCAAGTTCACTGTGTGTTGAGATAATGAACATGGTTGTAACCTGAGAGTTGTTAAGAACAGCATACTTCAGCCCTTAGGGAGAGGAAGGAACAGCCATGGGAAGGGCTAGGGGCCACACCACAGGACCAGGGGTTTTGCTGCTTGGGGGTGGGGAGCAATGAGATCCCGAGTCCATAGAGACAAGAAGATTCAGGGAAAGGCCAGGACACGGAGGAGCATTAACAAACCCAAGACGCAGAGGTTCAGCCGAGCCTCTCTGGCTTCTAGCAGGGACCTAATAAATGAGAAAAAAAAGGCTGAGATCGCACTGAGAGATCTCAC
Organism: Felis catus; assembly: GCF_018350175.1. Taxonomy (NCBI): domain Eukaryota; kingdom Metazoa; phylum Chordata; class Mammalia; order Carnivora; family Felidae; genus Felis; species Felis catus. Next base: position 12,283,387 of record NC_058378.1, read on the forward strand.
CAATAGAGAGTTCCTTATTTAAGAGTTGACTTTACCCAATGTCTGCCTGCCTTGGGGTCATTCTCTAGTACTTTAAGTGATTGGTTTTTTTATATTTTGTGAAGATTTTATAAGGTTAATCTCTAATAAAATTAGCCCAACCTAGCTATTAAGTACTAGAAATGAGACTTCCTTTATTATTATTTTAAAAATTCATGATGTCGTCTGTCATTCTTTAGCAACTCCGTCTTACCAGACATGTTTTGTTAGTTCTGACTTAGGCTCCTCTTCTTGGCTGGTAGTTCTTCTTAAATAAAATGCATTTTTCTTTGTTGGCTCATTGGAACTCTGATTCGATGTTGAATTGCCCAAGTGGGGAGCAACCCTTCACGGAATGAGAGCTGAGCTGTCGTAAGGGTTGTAGGATGTAGAAGCAGGCAGGCGAAGCATTGCAGATGACACGGTGTTTCTGTTCTGTTAGTTTCCTAGGCTCAGGATCAGGGAAGACTCAGGACATCATTGAGCTTTGTATCAGTAATCATTGTTATGTGCCAAGATCGCTGCAAACTCAGTGGTTCAAAACAACACACATTTATCAGCTCATACTTTCTGTGGGTCGGGAGTCCGGGCACAGCTGACCTGGATCATCTGCTTCAGCATCTTATAAACCTGCAATTAAGGTGTCAGCTGGCGGCCGGGTGGACACCCATCTAAGGCTCGGCGGGGGAAGGATCCACACCCAAGTTCATGGGGTTGCTGACAATATTCAGTTCTTCATGGGCTGTTGGACTGAGGGTCTTGGTCTATTTCTGGCTGTCAGCTGGAGGTTGCCCTCAGTTCTTTGCCATCTGGGTCTTCCCAAAAGTCACTTGCAACCTGAAAGCCAGCCGGAAAGAGAGCTTTCTGTCAAGACCGATGTCACGATGATACGCAACGTGATCACACACAGTGTTTCACCTTTGCCAGGTTCCATTGGTTAGAAGCAAGTCCTAGGCTTTACGCATGCTCAAAAGGAGGGGATTTGGATAAGGGCATGAATGCTAGTACAGGGGCTGTGGGGCCACTTTCGAGTCCATCTGCCGTTAAGTTTCTTCATGGTATTTTGGGGCCTGGAGGACTAAACACACTCACGCATTCAAAGCCAACCTATCATGGGAGGGTGCACAGATTTTGGCAGTATCTGTTCTACCCAGGAGCCTCTCCTTCATGGTCTTCACACATGAGTTTCCTGGTGTTATTAGCCTCCGTGCTCTTCCCTGGCACCCAGTGACAGCTAAATATCACACAGAGCAAAGGCTCTACTTCTCCTCCTGTTAATGCCACTGTCTGGTCCAAGCAAGGCATAGATAGGAAAATTACAAACGAGCCTCCCTCTTAGGTGCCCAGAATCCCTCTCTGTATTTGTTTTTTACAACACGGAACATCTCCCACAGCTTAAATGTTTGGAAAGTACTTAAACACACTATGATACCCCTAAATTATAGTACCCCCCAGTTGTGTAGCTGTTAACAGAGATTTTAACATGGAAAAATGTTCTGGGGGTGGGGTGGGGAGAACGGCTTAAAAAACAGGAGATACTCCAAAAATGATTCTTCTTATTTTTTATTTTATTTTTTTAAGTTTATTTATTTATTTTGAGAGAGACAGAGACATCACAAGTGGGGAAGGAGCAGGGAGAGAGGGAGAAAGAATCCCAACCAGGCTCTGCACTGCCAGCACAGAGCTTGACTCGGGCTCAAACCCACGAAGCTGTGAGATCTTGACCCGAGCCGAAACCAAGAGTCAGACGCTTAACCGACTGAGCCACCCTGGCACCCCAATTTCTTTTAAATATATGTATGTGTGTATAAATGTGAAAACTTAGCCATATAAAAAAATATAATGAAATGTATTGCTTTTGTAATAAAGGGCCAAACTTTAGAAGTTTTCTGCTTTTTATATCTTGAGTATAATATGTCTGAGATGAAGGACCTGTGTTCTTTATCTCCGTATTTCTAGCCCCTAGCATAACTCCCTTGGACATATTAGGATCTTAATGTTTTTAAACAAACACATGGATTTCAGAAGGTTTAAAACTAATATCAAGATACTCTATGGGGATATGCAAACAATACTAATTTATAAGCGTTATTACAAACAAAACAAAATCTCCCAAACCTTTGCTCTATTTCTTTTTTTTTTTTAAGTTCATTTACTCATTTTGAAAGAAAGCACACACGTGCAGGAGGAGAATAGAGAGAGAGAGAGAGAGGGAGAGGGAGAGGGAGAGAGAGAGAGACAGAGAGACAGAGAGAATCCCAAGCAGGTTCCTCACTGTCAGTGCAGAGCCCAATGCAGGGCTAGAACTCATGAACCATGAGATCATGACCTGAGCCGAAACCAAGGCACTGACTGAGCCACCCAGGCACCCCTTGCTCTATTTCTTATAAGGAACCAACTCCATTCTGCCTTCCCCAATGCAGTCGATTATTCTAGGAGGCAAGGGTGGCAGGTGGCATGGTTACTGGTCAAGGATGGTTTAGACAAGTGATGGCAGGGTTATTGGTAAAATTCTCAGATAATCAAGTATTTCCTGTTTCAATCTATAGTTTGAACTGTCTTCCCTGATATGACTTTGGAAAAGAGTACTAATAACTAGCAAAATTGATGGGGTGGCTATTATACTTCCTGCTTGGGACCAACACTATAGGAGCTGGCGATGAGCACTCAACTGATTTTGAACTTCAGGATGGGGGAGAAGGAAAAATAATGGACCAAATACATAACATTTGAGATAGTGAGAATTTACTGTAACTAACCCCTTGTTATTTTTTAACTTCACCCAAAACAAACTGTTGATAATTAAGAGTGAACAGGTAAGAGATTTTTCCTAAGAATACTAAATATGTTCACTATGTTCAATATGTTCATTGTTATTTCAGTATTGCCCTTTAATGGTTACATTATGTTGAAGGCTAATGAGGAAAATATAATTTGAATCCTATCTTACAGAAGAGAATATTGGAGCACTGAAGGAGTCTAAAGAAATTATACAAGATGATTGGGAAAGTCAGTGGCCCATCCAACAAGAGAAATGAATAGTTTTGATCACCCTGTCTGTGTAAGTGTGGCTGAGCTATTTTTACCTCCCCTTCACCAGCTTCCTGGTCCCTCCCACCAAAGTAAAACAACAGATAACTCGGTAGTTTGGTCTTTTCATTTTCCTTCCTTAGTTCCAATATTTTATGATGGTTAGCTCAGTTTCCCGTTTTTAGCCTACTCTTTGCCCAGCAGATGCATTCAGTTACACTCAGCTGGGCAACAAAGTCGCCCACCAATATCAGGTCGGTAGCAAGAGTTTGCTGGTGTATTTCATCTCACTGGTTTTCCTTCATACTTGTAGCGTCAGCCTCAGTCCTGGCTGGGTTCAGACAGCTGCTGCATTTTCCTCCATGTGTCATTCCAACAAAAACAAAAACAAAAGACCCCCAAAACCAGAGAGCCTGCGTGGGCTGGACACAGTGCTGATCCTCGCTGAAGGATGGAGTGACAGTAGGAAAAGTAAGCAGACAGCCCAGTTTCCGCCTCTCCTTTCCTGTGCTGGGGTGAGTGTTTTCCGTTCTGCCTTATTCTGTAGCATGCTTTCTTTCTCTACCTTCTCCCGTCAAGTCCCTGCTTGGAGGGTCCCTGGAGTCGTACCTGTACCTTTGGTATCCAAAATCTGAGATCCTCCCAGGCAAATCGCTGCCAGCCGATTTCCCACCTTTCTCTCTTTTCTTGCTCGTTGGTCTCCTTTCTCTCTTTATTGAAGTCCATTTTTTCTTCAAAAAGGTCAAACTTCGACTGAGCTTCTCCACCAGCAAGTATATTCACAAATTAATCTGAGGTTATGTTGTCCTCTTTGAGGAGTGCCTAAAACTGACTATTATGCCCAGGAGAAGACATTTTGTTACTTATTGTTTCAGGTTATAGTGGCTTTCAGATCTTCTTGAATTTTTTTTTTTTTTTTTTCTGGGACACCTGAGTGGCTCAGTCAGTTAAGCCTCCTATTCTGATTTCGGCTCAAGTCACGATCTCACGGTGGTGAGATCGAGCCCCACAACAGGCTCCACGCTGAGTAGAGCCTGCTTGGAATTCTCTCCCCCTCATTCTCTCCCCCTACCCCTGCCCACATTCTCTCTCTCTCAAAATAAATAAATAAACTTTAAAAAATTTTTTCCTGTTCGGGCGCCTGGGTGGCTCAGTCGGTTAAGCGTCTGACTTTGGCTCAGGTCATGATCTCATGGTTCGTGGGTCTGAGTGGGTTCGGGCAGAGTTCGAGTTCCTCTGCTCATGCTCTCTCTCTCTGTCTCTCAAAAACTGAATAAATGTTAAAAATTAAAAAAAATTTTTCTGTTGTTAAAAGTAAACATTGTTTAGACAAAATAAGAAAACACAAGGAGATATAGAGAAGAAAATGGAAATCAGAGGCTCATCATCCAGAGCTAATGTTAATATTTATGTACATTTTTTTCAAGATCTTATTCTATGCATATGTGATTGCCTATCAAATATATATGTTTACCGAATAGGGACAATTTGAGAATATACATTTGTTGTACTTTTTATTTAGCAAAGTCACATTTTCTGACATAATTAAATATTCTTTTTTAATTTTTAAAATTTTTAATTATTATTATTATTATAACATTTATTCATTTTTGAGAGAGTGTGAGTTGGGGAGGGGCAGAGAGAGACACACACACACACAGAATCAGAAGCAGGCTCCAGGCTCTGAGCTGTCAGCACAGAGCCTGACACGGGGCTGGAACTCACGAACCCTGAGATCATGACCTGAGCCGTGGTCTGTCGCTCAACGGACTGAGCCGTGCAGGCCCCCATCTTTTTTTTTATTTTTTATTTACTTTTATTTTTTAGAGACAGAGAGAGAGAAGATGGGGGAGGGGCAGAGGGAGACAGAGAGAGAATCCCAAGCAGGATCCATGCTCAGCATGGAGCCCTACTTGCGGCTGGATCCCATGACCCTGGGATCATGACCTGGGGAGAGTCAAGAGTCAGTTGCTCAACCAACTGACCCAGGAGCCCCAGTTAAAGAGTCTTTTAAAAATATTATTGTTAAAGTCTACCCTGAATTACCTTCCATTGTTTCCCTTCATTTGTGAATTGCGAAAAAGACCAACCCAATAATTATGGGCATTCCTAAAGTTTGGGAATAGTTTAGAAGGCTACCCTAAAGAAACCTAACACATACACATGGGGATATATGTACCAATGTGTTCGTTGCAAGATTTTTAGATGGTTAAAAATTGGGGTCAGTCTAATTATCCATCACAATAGGAATTGTTAAATAAATTAGGGTATCTCCGTATTATGAAATATAAGGTGATACTTGGAAAAAATGTCCATGATGTACTGTTTAGTGGAAAAATCAAGTTATAGGACAGTCTATAGAGTTGATCCCATTTTAATTAAAAAAAAATATATATATATTTTTTATTTAAATGCTTATAGAGAAATTTGTAGAGTGAAATACACCACCAATATTTTAAATTTTTGAATTTCTAAGATTAAACATATAGGAAAAGTTAATATTGCTGTCAATTTAAAGTAAACAAGGGGCACCTGGGTGGCTCAGTCGGTTAAGCATCCGACTTCAGCTCAGGTCATGATCTCATGGTTCGTGGGCCTGAGCCCCACGTCAGGCTCTGTGCTGACAGCTCAGAGCCTGGAACCTGCTTCAGATTCTGTGCCTCCCTCTCTTTCTGTCCCTCCCCTGCTTCCACTCTGTCTCTCTCTCTGAAAAATAAATATTTAAAAAGAAATTTTTAAAAAATATTCTTTCCAATGGTAAATTGCCCTAATACTATTATAATTAGGAGATTTAAGCAAACACTTAATATTATTTTAAAAATGAATTTACCAGGGGCACCTGGGTGGCTCAGTTGGTTGAGCGTCCGACTTCGGCTCAGGTCGTGATCTCACGGTTTGTGAGTTCTAGCCCCACATCGGGCTCTGTGCTGACAGCTCAGAGCCTGGAGCCTGCTTTGGATTCTGTGTCTCCTTCTCTCTCTGCCTCTCCCCTGTTCAGCTCATATTCTCTCTCTCTCTCAAAAATGAATAAATGTTAAAAAAAAATTTTAAAGACTATTTTTTAGTACTACCAAAGTTGATATTTATGAATTACAGAAATATACTATCAATACATTTTGTTACAAATTTTTATTCTCCATTTTAAAAGGTAAAAGCCGAGGGGTGCCTGGGTGCCTAAGTCGGTTAAACGTCCGAGTTCGGCTCAGGTCATGATCTCCCTGTTTGTGGGTTTGAACCCCGCATCGTGCTCTGTATGGACACCATAAAGCTTGCTTTGGATTCTGTGTCTCCCCCTCTCTCTGCCCCTCCATGCTCATGCTCACTCTCTGTCTCTCAATAATGAATACATGTTTAAAATATATATATATAAAATAAAATATAAAGTAGACAAAAATGTCAAATATTTTATTTAATGGAAGGAAGAGCAGTGGTGCTGCATCATGAAGAACAAATGAAGCTAAAAATACCAACTAGTTAAGAAAAACTGCAGAAGATATTCTGAGAACTGATGAGGAAACATGATAGCAAATTCCTCTGTACTTTGCAGACAGACTCGTGTGCTCTGTGGGAAAGTCTGGGTCTTCTGTTCAACCATGGAATAAAATCCCATAAATATATTATACATAATATATATTAGTGCTTATGGAGAAATGTGTGGTGATATAGACCAAATTTTTAACAGCGGTTACACCGTGGAGTACACTTGAAAAGTGAGACAGAGTACATTTTTACTTTATATACTTAAATATTGTTTAAAAGTTTTATAATGACCATGCATTATCTTTACTTTCTTTTTCTTTCTTTCTTTCTTTCTTTCTTTCTTTCTTTCTTTCTTTCTTTCTTTCTTTCTTTCTTCTTCTTCTTCTTCTTCTTCTTCTTCTTCTTCTTTTAGTGGAGGAAGAAAATCTGAGCCTCAGAGAAGTGAAGTAACTTTTTTCAAATCACTCAAATGGCTAGTAAAAAAGATAGGACCAGAATCCAGGGATTTCTGATCCTGGTCGGGTGCTTTTTCTAACTAAAGAACGCTTTAGACACACTGTTACCAGAACATCTGGCTTCCTACGAATCCAGTCCCATCTCTCATTTCTTAGGGAAGTAAATAAAACATGATTTTCTGCTTCTCCCAGGAAGACAAGTTTCTGAGCCTCTTGGTCAACAACATATCCTTCTCAAGATTTTTTTTTCTATATTTACTATTGTAATCATCATAGAAATATTCATTTATAGTTACGATGCTTCCCTTACGTGACCAATTCTGGCCACTTCCCTAGCCACTAATCCGCTAAGACGGGATTGAAACTAACTGGGACTTTATTCCATGGTTGGACAGAAGACCCAGCCTTTGCCACAGAGCACACGAGTCTCTCTGCAAAGTACAGAAGAATTTGCTATCATGTTTCCTCATCAGTTCTTAGAATATCTTCTGCAGTTATACTATACTATACTGTACTATATATACATACACTATATATAATATATTTTATAATACATTTTATATATAATATGTATTATAATACATATATATTTTTTATAGAAAAATGGGATCAAACTCTATATATTTCCTATGACTTGCTTTTTCCACTAAACAGTATATCATGGACACTCTTTCCAACTGTAGCGTTATATCGCATGATACAGAGATATCCTAATTTATTTAACAATTCCCATTATGATGGACTTTTAGTCCAAAGCTTTTAGGATAGCTTTCTAAAAATGGAATTACTGAGGTATAAATATTTCAAATTTGGGGCGCCTGGGTGGCGCAGTCGGTTAAGCGTCCGACTTCAGCCAGGTCACGATCTCGCGGTCCGTGAGTTCGAGCCCCGCGTCAGGCTCTGGGCTGATGGCTCGGAGCCTGGAGCCTGTTTCCGATTCTGTGTCTCCCTCTCTCTCTGCCCCTCCCCCGTTCATGCTCTGTCTCTCTCTGTCCCAAAAATAAATAAACGTTGAAAAAAAAAATTAAAAAAAAAATATTTCAAATTTGTGTAGGTAGAACCAAACTGCCCTCCAAAAGCACAGCTCTTGCTGTTTCCCCCAATAGACTATAACAAGGCTCCGCCTACACACCTTTATCAACAGGGACTGTCATTATCTCTTGATGTTCTGCCAATCCGGTCAGTGAACACAGAATCTTATTGAAACTTCCTTAAAATTTTTTTTTTCAACGTTTATTTATTTTTGGGACAGAGAGAGACAGAGCATGAACGGGGGAGGGGCAGAGAGAGAGGGAGACACAGAATCGGAAACAGGCTCCAGGCTCTGAGCCATCAGCCCAGAGCCTGACGCGGGGCTTGAACTCACAGACCGCGAGATCGTGACCTGGCTGAAGTCGGACACTTAACCGACTGCGCCACCCAGGCGCCCGGAAACTTCCTTAATTACAACATAAAGAGTTGGAATCCATGACCTCTAAGGACACTTGGGTTTTAAAATGCTACATGTGGAAAACATAATTGCTTTGCCTCAAGACATACATGTGAGGCTTCATAATGGATTTTTCTGGGCCCATCTGCAAAACTATAATACACAATCCTGAGAGTTTCTGCTCAGAATTCCAGAGGAGGTGGAATTCCAGTAAGAGTTAGGGGACCCATCATCAATTTCACCTGAAGGGAAGGAAGACCGATGTTGCTCTTTTCAGCAATTTTTTTTTTTAAATTTTTTTTTTCAACATTTATTTATTTTTGGGACAGAGAGAGACACAGCATGAACGGGGGAGGGGCAGAGAGAGAGGGAGACACAGATACAGAAACAGGCTCCAGGCTCTGAGCCATCAGCCCAGAGCCCGACGCGGGGCTCGAACTCACGGACCGCGAGATCGTGACCTGGCTGAAGTCGGACGCTTAACCGACTGCGCCACCCAGGCGCCCCTCTTTTCAGCAATTTTAACTGAAAGGGAAAAAACCATAGTAACACACACACACGCACGCACACACACACACACACACACACACACAGCACAAAAGGCTAAAAATATATAAACCTTTCTTCAGTATTGCATGTAACAAAGGAAGGACGAAAGCTCCGTATTTAAAATATAGCATTTGGCAGGGACTCTCACTATTGATAATAACTCTACTGACGAAACAATCTTGGTTAATTTCTTCTTTCTGACTAAATCTATCTAAATATGTAGACACTATGGTAATTCTAACACAACTTTCAGTTAGCCCAAGGCGGGGCGGGGGCGGCAGGGGTGGGGGTGCAGATTATGACAGAACAGTGGAAAATCTACCAGGGGAAGGTTAGTTTGATTGAGGTGACCTTTTGGCTTTAGCAATCCAGTTGTTCCATTAAGAGTTATAGTGTCTTTTCCGTAGCAATTTGGAAACCGTGTCTTAGATTTAAGACCCTAGTGAGTTGCCCCCAAGCTCCAAATGTAGGGAAAGGATAATGTCTTAATTACCATTAGTTTTTTGTTTGTTTGTTTGTTTGTTTGCTGATTTCCTTTCTGGTAGCTCTTTTTATTTGATAAAATCCTTGTACAGTTTGAAATCTTTCAGCTTTTAAAAGTCCCATCAGTTGTACTCCAAGAACGGAGGAAATGATTTCTGAATGGTACTTGTAGGGACATTTATTAAAATGTTAACATAACCCCAGGACTGAACTATTGCTGTCACCTCCTGCTGGGCTCCGTAGCCAGCCTTCACCCCTTTGACCTGACCTCCTTTGGGGGCCAGAGTCCCCAACTGACCTCAGTCTCTGGATCCCACCTCCTATCTTGCCTTTTCCTTCTAGCATGCCCCACGTTTCACTTAGACTGGCAGTTCCCCAAACACCCCGCTTCACTTCGTACCTGTGTTTTTTTCACGGGCGGCCCCTGCCCGGAATGACTGGTCCCCCAGCTGTCATCCCCTTGTTTGTTTCTATTTGACCTTTCAAGCCACAGCTCAATTGTCACCTTCTCTGAGAAAAGGAACGCCCCAGGGAAAGCTGACCCCTTGTGCCCTCAGTCCCTGGTCTCGTGCCTGTTAAGCAGAATGGCAGAGGTTTTTTTAAAAGGCTGCCTTCTGTACAAGACCCTGCTAATGCTTCCTTCTGGCTAAATACAGGCCCTGTGAATCGGTCATCTTCCCAGCATTTATCAAAGTATGGGACATACTGTAGAGATGTATTGATGTTAATTGAATTGACTTGACTCGAATGACATAGTGACGAATCTGATCTTACTTGGGAACTCATTTTATTGGTGATCTTGGCATAAGTTCCAACAAAGCATTGTCAAATAAGCTATGCTTGCAAATTAGGCAAACTACTAATGATTCACGTCTCTGGCACAGTGATCTCAAGGTCTTTATTATTGGAAGGAGGTATGAGAAAGAGTTATTTCTGTTATTTTCACAGTCTTCTTTGTGCTTCCTGTACAATAGCCATGGCTCCCTAAAGATTCTGAGATCTTCTGAAAGGTTTGAAAGCACATTCAGTAAAAAACAGACTAACAACATGTGCGAAGTACAATAGGACTCACTTTGCTAGAGTTCATTCAATTAATTTTTTAAAGGTACACGGTCGTCTTTCTGACCATAATGGAGCTTTTCGTTTGGAGCTTTTCGTGGAATACATTTCCCCTTTCCCTTTTGGACAATGCAAAATAGTAACTGCCTTATATATAAATGTGTCACCCTTTAATCTAAGACCTTAAAATTCTTCAATGTCTACAGTCACACTTGTAGCTTAAAATTGTTATGATTACATTGACTTTTACAGAAGATCCTCTGAGATGCATACTGAAAAATTTCCCAGTATCTTTATAAGTATATTAAACAGAGTGAATTCATTTCATTACTCCTTCTGTTATAGAAACCTGACTCCTCGAACTGAATGTCTTCTTCAAAGTACGTTCTTTGTTCTTAGGCTAAAGAAGAGCTTTATGTGACCCTGAATGTGCATTGGTGTTTAAATAGTTATTAATATATTATCTCTAATAAGCTATGCAGAGTTATTTATGGAGAAAAAATGGTAACTATATTTGTTAAGGTTTAAATATCAGAGGGTGTGGGGCGCCTGGGTGGCTCAGTCGGTTAAGCGTCCGACTTCGGCTCAGGTCACGATCTCGCGGTGTGTGAGTTCGAGCCCCGCATCGGGCTCTGTGCTGACTGCTCAGAGCCTGGAGCCTGTTTCAGATTCTGTGTCTCCCTCTCTCTCTGACCCTCCCCCGTTCATGCTCTGTCTCTCTCTGTCTCAAAAATAAATAAATGTTAAAAAAAAATTTAAATATCAGAGGGTGATTTAAAATGGAAAATATCATGTAAAAATGATTAGTATGCATAGATAAATTAGAAAAAGATCTTTGATTATTTTTTTTAAACTATCAAAGGACAGTTTTTAAAAGTTTATATTAAAAAATCTATACTTGTATTATCTGAATTTACATTTAATTATATATAACTGCACTTTCAAAAATCCACCATCCCACACAATAAAGTGATTACAGTCTGTTTACAGCTGTGGAATGTTGGGTTGTTAACAGGCATCCAGAAATGGAATTAGGAAGTCAATGCGTATGAACATGTTTTGAGTTCCTGATGCATATTTCCTATTACTTCTGAAAGGGTGACGCCGCTTTATAGTATCATTGGGTAATGCATGAAAATATGAATTAAAATCTGCCTTTTCCAGGAATAAACAACGTTACTTTTTAAAAATTTTGCTAATTTAGTAGGTATGAGGTGCATTATTCTAATCCATTTTTTTGCTTTCTAACAAAGTTGAGTATTTTCCCATAAATTTAATGGTTGGATTTTATATGTGTGAATCAGTTGGCTATATTTTTTGGCTGTTTATCTATTAAAACTTTAGTGTTTCATTCATTATTATGAGATATGTGTTGTGTACATACATTATCCTTTTATCTTCTATATTTGTTCTTTTTCACTCTGTTGCTTGTCTTTTAAGTTTGTTTATGCATTATTTAAAAAAGTATCAGGGGCACCTGGGTGGCTCTGTTGGTTATGTGCCTGACTCTTGATTTCAGCTCAGGTCATGATCTCACAGTCCATGAGCTTGAGCCCCACGTCGGGCTCCACACTGACAGTGTGGAGCCTGCTTGGGATTCTCTCTCTCTCTCTCTCTCTCTCTCTCTCTCTCTGTCCCTCTATTGATCTCTCTCCCTCCCAAAATAAATAAACTTAAAAAATAAATAAATAAACAAATAAGCATCAGATACTTGAATGTGTAGTATAGATGTCATTATATCTGATGATCTTTTTCTCAATAATTGTTTTCTGAGGCATCTGGACATTCTCTCTCACATCATTCCCCAAGTTAGTAAATATGCAATTTCATTTTTTTGATTTCTTCCACTATTTATGTTTTTACGTAGTTTTTTTTTTTTCAGCATTCTGATTATGATAAGACTTGGTGTCATTTTCTCCGTTTCTTGTGTGTTTTTAAGCTTCCCGAGTCTATGGATTTATCATTTTTTCATCAAATTTGGAAAATGTCCAGCCATGATCTCTTCAAATACCTTTTTTTCTGTCTGCCCCTGCCTTTGAGGATTCCAGTTACAAATGCATTCATCCACTTAAAGTTGTCTCATAGTTTACTAACGTTTTGTTCATTAAAAAAAAAAATTCTCTTCCCTATGGGTTTTTTATTTTTATTTTATTTTATTATTTTTTTTATTTATTTTTTTTACTGAGGTGAGTAATTTGGGTGGAGTAAAATATTTATTTATTTATTTATTTATTTATTATTTTATTTTATTTTAAAAACCCTATGGGTTTTTTATTTTTATTTTTATTATTTCTATTGCTATGCTTTCAAGTTCATTAATCTTTTCTTCTGTGACATCTCTTTTACCATTACTCCCATGCAGTGTATTTTTTATCTTACACATCACAGTTTTCTTCTCTAGTAGCTCAGTATGGGTCTTCTTAAAAACACCCTGTGTCTCTATTAACTTTTCGAACACGTGGAATATAGTTAACACCAATTATTTACTGTCTTTTGCCCGCTAATTCCAATGTCTGTGTTAGTTCTGGGTCTGTTTCAATTGATATTTCTTCATTATGTGCTGTATTTTCTTCTTTTTTGTGTGTGCCTCATGATTTTTTTTTTTTGTATTGAATAAGAGATATTGCGAAATTTACCTTGCTGGGTGCTGGATATTTTTGTGTTCCTTTAGACGTTCTTGAGTTTTGCTCCGGAATATAGCTTGATCACTTGGAAACAGTTCTATCTTCCACGACTTGATGTCGAGGTATATTAGGTGGCACTGAAACAGGGCTTATGTATAGTCAATTGCTTCAATTACCCCACTTCTGAGGCAAGACCCTTCTATGAACCTACCCAGTCATGAGGCCTTCATGTCACTGGTAGGGCTCTATTCCTGGCCCTGTGTGAACATGGGCACTGTTCCCTCTATTCCCTGCAGATGGTTCTTTCTTCAGCTTCAGCAAGCCCTGACCAGTGCTCAAGGGGGACCCTCTCCAGATCTCCACCGCTCACTGTCTTCAAGGGTTTCTCGTCTTCAGTATTCTGCCCTGCAAACTTTAGCTACCTTGTTCTCTCTGGACTCTTAGCTCCATATCTTCAACTCAGAGAATCCACTCTTCCCTGCCTGGGTTTCCTCTCCTTGGGCTGTGGCCAGGAGACTCTCCCAAGGCAATCATGGGACTCCCCTCTTTTATTTCCTGTCTCTCTGGGATCGCTGATAACTTAGTTGTCAGATGTACGTTGTCTTAAAGACTGTTACTTCATATATTTTGTCCATATTTTGGTTGTTTCCAGTGAGAGTGTTAATATGGTCCTTGATTATTCCATTCTGTTCCAAACTATAATTTCTTTCAGTATTTTGGAATCTATTCTTGTGTATGGATTGAGAGGAATTTCTATTTCAATATTTTTTTACTCCACCCAAATTACTCACCTCAACAACAGTTATTGAATATTTTCTTCCCTGATTTTCTTTTATTTTAAATAATCTCGACACCCGACATGGGGCTCAAACTCATGACCCTAAGTTCAAGAGTCACATGCTCTACTGACTAAGCCAGCCAACCTCCCCATTCCCTGGTTGTTTTTGAAACTTACTTTGTACTATATTAAATACTCACATATATTTGGGGTCTATTTCTGGATTAGCTCTTTGGTACTGGAGATCTATTAATCTTTGTCCCAAAGCTGTATCTTTTACCTGAAGTTGCTTTCTCATATATTTTTATTTAGTTTATTTTTTTAATTTCTTTTAGTTTATTTATTTTGAGAGAGAGAGTGAGCATGAGAGGGGAACGGGCAGAGAGAGTGAGAATCCCAAGCAGGCTCTGCACTGTTAGCACAGAGCCCAACGCGGGTCTGGATCTCATGGACTGTGAGATTGTGACCTGAGCCAAAATCAAGAGTCGAGTTGCTTAACCGACTGGGCCACCCAGGTGCCCTGTTTCTCATATATTTTTAATACCTAATAATGTTAATCTACCCTATTACATTTTTCCATGAAATTTCCCTCTGAAAATTTTAAAAATGTATTCTATTATACTTATCCTTTTCTACCCATTTAGGAAACATTTTGTCAAATTTTAAAAACCATTCTGGGATTTTTCTCAAGACTGAATTAAATATGTAAGTTAACTTGAAGATGACACATAGACATTTTATATAATATTTGTCTTCCTTTCCAGGAGCATAATATACTATCAATCTTCACTCATTCTAATCTTTTGATTTAATTTTCCGTAAGTTTGTACTGTTTCTTTTTTTTTTTTTAACATTTTTTTATTTATTTTTGGGACAGAGAGAGACAGAGCATGAACAGGGGAGGGGCAGAGAGAGAGGGAGACACAGAATCGGAAACAGGCTCCAGGCTCCGAGCCATCAGCCCAGAGCCTGACGCGGGGCTCGAACTCACAGACCGCGAGATCGTGACCTGGCTGAAGTCGGACGCTTAACCGACTGCGCCACCCAGGCGCCCCGTTTGTACTGTTTCTTCACAAAGCTCTTGTGTATTTTTCTCTCAAGCACTTTGTGTGTGTGTTTTGCTTTTGGAAATTGGCCCCTATTTGTAGGGTTGGTTTCCTATAATTACAGATAAAATGCTACGGACATCACGTGTGTGTGTGTGCGTGTGTGTGTGTGTGTGTGTGTGTGTGTGTGTGTCTATGCTTGCACCCATACTGTTTCTTACATTCCATACAATATCCAGCTGTTTCGAGAGCTAAATGCTTGGCTTGCCCAGGTGCATATATAATCATGTTACTGGGAAATAATGGCATTTTCATTTCTTTATTTGCAATACTTAAATAACCCACATTAAACTAAACTGGTTTAATGGGTCTCGAAACTAGTTACAGCATGGAGTTATCCCACTAAAAATATTATTCTGGCTCCTAGTTAGCACTAAAAATAAACTAAAATCCTCAGAGAAGTCTTTTTTAAGATTACCAAAGGGAGGCTCTCTGCTCCTCCCCACTGGACAGACAGTCTCCTCTTCTGGTGCTTTGCCAGCCACATCCCTGAGACACAACGGGGAAGCTCAGAGTAAACGGATTTGGCCATATCAGGCACCCGGTCATCAGGGCTGCTTTTAACTCTGGCAAAGTGAATACTGTTGCCATCAATGACCCCTTCATTGACTTCAAGTACGTGGCCTGCATGTTCCAGTATTATTCCACCCAGGGCAAATTCAACGGCGCAGTCAAGGCTGAAAACAAAACACCGGTCATCCATGGAAAACCCGTTTTCACCTTCCAGGAGTGAGATCCTGCCAACATCAAATGGGGTAATGCTGGTGCTGAGTATGTCGTCGAGTCCACTGGGGTCTTCACTATCATGTAGAAGGTTGGGCCTCACTTGCAGATGGGCCTCACTTGAAGGTTATCATCCCTGCCCCTTCTACTGGTGCCCCCCACATTTGTGAGGGGTGTGAGCCATGAGAAGTATGGCAACTCCCTCAAGATTGTCAGCAATGTCTCCTGTACCACCAACTGCTTGGCCCCTCTGGCCAAAGTCAACCATGACAACTGTGGCATCATGGGGGTCTCGTGGCCACGGTCCATGCCATCACTGCCACACAGAAAACTGTGGACGACCACTCTGGGAAACTGTGGCATGATGGCCGTGGGCTCACCCAGAACATCGTCCTTGTTTCTACTGGCACCAAGGCTGTTTCTCCTGGCACTCAGGCTCAACCCTGAGCTGAAAGGGAAGCTCACTGTCATGGCCTTCTGTGTCCCCACCCCTCCCACGTGTCACTGGTTCATCTGACCTGATGCCTGGAGAAAGCCGCCGTATACAATGATATCAAGAAGGTGGTGAAGTGGGCACCAGAGGATACCTTCAAGGGCATCCTGAGCTACACTGAGGACCAGGTTGCCTTCTGCAACTTCAACAGTAACACTCATTCTTCCACTGTTGACACTTGGGCTGGTATTGCTCTCAATGACCACTTTGTCAAGCTCATTTCCTGGTACGACAATGAATTTGGCTATAGCAACCAGGTGGTGGACCATATGGTCCACATGGCCTCCAAGGAGTAAGAGCCCCCTGGACCATCAGCCTCAGTGAGAGCAAGAGGAAGAGAGAAGTCCTCAGCTGCTGGAGATTCCTTGTCCCAACATATCCCCCAACACACTGAGAATCTCCTGGCCTCTACACAGTTTCCATCCCAGACCCCCTGAAGAAAGGGAGGGCCTTGGGGAGCCCTCAATGAAGTGTACTGTACCATGTAATCATCCATAAAGTGTACTGTTCCAAGCCCCCCACAAAAGAATACCAAAGAGAGAATACAAATGTAACAATAATAAAACTTAAAAAGATTGTTTATCTCTGTTCACTTCCTATCTAATATCATCTTACACAAGGAGCTGCTCTTCATCTCCAAACTCCTCTCTCTACCCCAAGTTTTTCAAATCCAGCCCACCGAGAGCTGCATCCTTCCCTTCCTCACCAACCACCTAAACTTTCCTGGGTTTTCTAATAACTCTTGTCATTATGTTTCTATTAATTTCCCCTTGCTGGCTTTCCCAGTCGTCTACGTCACCGTGACCCTACTCAACACAAAAATCTCCCCAGCAGCAAATATTCAATTGAAATGAACTTAGAATGAAGTGAGGTTGGGGAAAAAGGGATTCAGGACATCTGCACCTACAATTAAGTGTATTTATTGAACGAATGACTGAATAATGCTCATTAGCTAAGAAAATGTAAATATTTTCAAATCCTGTGGTTCTCTAAATGCTTAAAAACATTATTTTTATTGCATTTTATAATACATGGAAAATTCTAGAAACCAGTTTCTGTAAAATTGTACACAATTTTTAAACTTAAAAAGTTTGAAAGCGGCTATTCCACGCGTTGCTTGGGGATACTGACTAATGGCCTCCCGGGATCAGGAAAATGCTTTAGCGCCATCTGCTGGCTCCTGGAGATATACCAGGCACTTACTCCAATGGATTGACTATTTTTTTCCCAACTCTTAGCTCCCTACCACTACATTTCAAAATAACCAGAAAAATAATTGTAACCTCTGGGGACAGCACCACAAGTGCTCAAGTTCATAATAATTTAAATGGCTTTGACTGGGACGTAATGGGAAGAACCAATACTTAACTTCTCAGTCCATTTACCAAGTCACGTGTTTGTTGCCTAAAGTGTAGATTTCCCAGGCCGAATTTACATTGCTCATTTTATACATCTTGTTTCATCTTTCATCAATAGATATATTGTCAAGTATCCCATCAATTGTGACATATGATGCAAATAATGTGCAAATGAAAAAATTTTGAAGTTTCTGAATAGTTTACTTTTGTTATAGTTAGAATATCTCTCAGTCATTCCTGTCACCATACTACTTTCATTCACTTACATTCTGATACACGTTTCTTGAATAAGAAAGAGATACAGACAGAAACAGCTTATACACATTTACATTCGTTCACTCATTTGTTCAGCCAAGAAATATTTATTGTCAACCATGCCCCAGGCACGTTACTTCCCAGCACAGATCCGTTAGTAAGCATGAGAAAGCCTTGTCTTCAATACCACCCTTGGGCCAGAGTAAGGCCTGAATTCATATCATGAATACATTGAAAAATTTGTTTAAAAATGTGGGAGCCTGTCCCTCAAAGTCTGCCTTTTAGCACTGCTGCAGCATAACTTGAACATCCAGTCTCTGATTTGTGTGTTCAGGCATCAGGGAAACAGGTCTCTTGTCCTGTGTCCTCAAATAAAAGCAAACCCTGTTTGAATGCTCTGAAGGCTTATGAGTTGTACTGGCCTTGGACACTGTGTCAGAGCACAAGATTTGTACGTAAAAGGGCTTTAGGTGAAAGACAAATTGGTTAACTTGTCACGTTCTTGCTTTCAGACTGCATGAACACAACAGATTTCTGCATGATGTATTGTTATTCCCAAGCAGTTCCAAACACGTACTTTCTCATTTCCTTTTGTTTTCCAATTTATGGGTTTGGATGTACTCATGAATTAGCAAAGTATTCCCAACAATTGGACATGGTAGCTGAAGATTGTTTCCAATATTAAATAATTCATGTGACTCTTAACTTGAAAATAGATATAGATGTAACATGAATGAATGGTGATACTGATTCCTTACATTGGCAACTCGATGGACATTGAATGACAAACTTGTGAATAATTTATTTTTTGTGAAAATATTTAATAGGGTAGTAACATTTACCAAAAAATAAAAAAGTTCCACTTCAATTTTATTTGAAAGTTTGTCATCAATTATAATCTATTTTGCCTTCCTAAAAGAAAGACAACTGTTGAAAACCAGTGAAAAATAAAACGTATTGACTTTTTAGTTAATTTCCATTTAAAAAAAATTTTTTTTTTCAACGTTTATTTATTTTGGGGACAGAGAGAGACAGAGCATGAACGGGGGAGAGGCAGAGGGAGAGGGAGACACAGAATCGGAAACAGGCTCCAGGCTCTGAGCCGTCAGCCCAGAGCCTGACGCGGGGCTCGAACTCCCGACCGCGAGATCGTGACCTGGCTGAAGTCGGACGCCCAACTGACTGCGCCACCCAGGCGCCCCAGTTAATTTCCATTTTTACGAAAATATATTCAAGTTTTGTATACCTTGAATATAATTAAATTTTTTAAAATCTTTTTTACCATTTTTGTCAGTGGAATGCCATTGATGAAAATCTGGCTTAAATAACATAACCGGTAATCTTGCTGAAATGAAAGCAGAATTTTTATGGGATAAATACATAGGAAATGTATTAGCTTTATATGTCTTTATTTCTCATCCAAAATCATCAGTCAATCAACATTATACCCAGACAGGTGCAATAAGTAAGTACTGTCATCTTTTATATTTTGCTGTCTTTCGTTCATATAAAAACGTTTTTATTTTATCATAAATGTTTACTTGTCAAAGTTGGAGGTTATCCCTCCAACTTAACGGGAGAGGAAGAGGAGTTAACGGTGTGTTAGGTTGACTTATAACTATTTAGACTGATAGTAGGTCAGTGTCTATTTGTACACTTGCCCAGCCCCCCTGCCTACTGATAGTAGGTCAGTGTCTATTCGTACACTTGCCCAGCCCCCCTGCCTACTGATAGTAGGTCAGTGTCTATTCGTACACTTGCCCAGCCCCCCTGATCTTAGGGGCAGGCTTCATGCCAGCCTATATGAAGACAGTATTCAGGTGAGAAGACACAAGAAATAAGTAAGCGAACAGATGAGATCGATCAGGTAGTCGTAAGCGCTGTGCAGAAAATAGAAGCTTGGTGTATTTGATGGACAGAAAGAAGCTCTTTCTGTGACTGGAATGGAGTAAATGTCAAGGTCAGTCCTGTCTGGGATGATCTCCGTATTGTCAAGAATTTGCAGTCAGGTCTCAGCTTAAATGTTCCCTCCTCAGAGATTTCTTCTCCAACCACTCAAACTAACGATGTCTTTTCTCTGTCACCCCTATCGTATGGCTTTGTAGCAGGATCATTAGAGTCCTTCTCACATTCCTTGATGCTTTTCTGGTTTATCTTTTTGCTTACAGTTTGTCTGTCTCTTCCTGGTGGTATGTGGGGTCCATAAGAGTAGAAAGGCCAGCTGTCTTATTTACCACTATATGCCTAGCCTGGCTTAAAGGACACATGGAATGAATCAAAGTATCATTACTATGTATTAAAAGGGGTGGGGTGAAGGAGGGAGACTATCTTTAAAAAAAACAACTCTGGGGCGCCTGGGTGGCGCAGTCGGTTAAGCATCCGACTTCAGCCAGGTCACGATCTCGCGGTCCATGAGTTCGAGCCCCGTGTCGGGCTCTGGGCTGATGGCTCAGAGCCTGGAGCCTGTTTCCGATTCTGTGTCTCCCTCTCTCTCTGCCCCTCCCCCGTTCATGCTCTGTCTCTCTCTGTCCCAAAAATAAATAAATGTTGAAAAAAAAAATTAAAAAAACAACTCGTGGAGCACCTGGGTGGCATTTAATCCAATTGAGCACTGAAGTCCCCTTTGACAGTTCAGTTTGCAGTGGTCAAAAGCTCTAGGGGTGCCTGGGTGGCTCAGTGGGTTAAGTGTCTAACTTCAGCTCAGGTCATGATCTCATGGTTCGTGGGTTCGAGCCCCGCGTCGGGCTCGGTGCTGACAGCTCAGAGCCTGGATCCTGCTTCGGATTCTGTCTGTCTGTCTGTCTCTCTCTCTCTGCCCTTCCCTGCTCACACTCTCTCTCTCAAAAAGAAATAAACATTAAAAATTTTTAAGAAAAAAAGAAAAAAAACAACTCATTTATTCAGATCACTCTTAGAATTGTGGGGGTGGAAATAGAGTCCTTGCCCTGAATAGTGATTGAAATGAGGAACAAAATTCATTGCTCTGTCATAATGACATCCCTCATCAGATGAAAGAACATATGGTTAAAATTCCATCTCTGAAAGCCATGTTTATCCTTGCATCAAGAAATACGTATCAATCATAGCTAAAATTATGGATTTAATGAATGTAAAAGAGCAAAAGCCATGAAAAGAATTTTTAGGTAGAAGCAATGGAGAACAACACACGCCGTACAACTGATATTTTAAATTCAAATAACAACTGCAAAAGTAAGTTTGCTCTGTTCCTCAAATGAGTAATCAAACTGGGAGATGGGCATATAGTCACAAAATCCAAGGAAGAGATCATCAGAAAACAATCAGGAATATATCCAGAGAATTCTTCTAAAATGGAGAAAAATATCTAATTCAAAATCACAGTATATTTTAAAGTAAATGCTTTTTAAAAAAATATATATGTATATATACATGTTGTGTATATATATCATACATATATGTATTTCATATATATATATATATATATATGAAACTTTGACTTGTTTTCTTACTTTCCTAGTTTACGTCCAAAGTAAAATTCAACATGGCACCATATACCATTGGAACTGACATAAAAAGGCATAAAAGATTTCAACATGGAGCAAGCCAGCCGAGCTAAGCCTAGCTCTTTTAGGCAGGGTCGAGAGGCCAGAAAGGAGGAAGACTTTAGGCACGTCCTCACAGGAGGAACCATGAACTTTTTGCCAGCTACAAGCCTTCAGCCTGGACTTCACTCCCTCATCACCATGACACCTGGATCTTTCCAATTAAGGAGGCAATTCAATTTGACAAGTTTCAATCCCTCATTTATCTATTAATCCAACCAACCCCAGTTAACCTACTTTTAATCCCTATTTTGCATAGAGGACCTAAATGAAAACTGTACTCGTGACCTTTCACCTTTATATCTCTGCCCCCTCTTTGTCTTCTTCAGAGGGCAATTCAGGTTTCTATCTGACTCTGTCTTCCGAATTGCAATTCTCATTGCCCAAATAAATGTCAAGTTGCTTGAATTCTCAGTGAATTCTTTCTTGGTAGATGAAGAGTTGAACCAAATACCTGTAGCACTTTTTCTTTTTAACATTTTCATTTTGATAAAGCTTTAAAAAAATACTCAGAATTTTTTTTTAAAGTGGAAAAGCAAATATGCTTTGTGGATACACTGGTACTGGTTTTCATTTTTTTACTACTTTAACTTCTCCCTAAGTTGATTGCTCTTGTTAAGCAAAATTCTCTTGACACATTAGAACAAAAAAAATTCCTTTGAGAGGTCTGCTTGGTTAGGTGAAATAGATATCACCAGAAGTTAAAAAGATCATGTTATTTTCCTAAGGCAATTAACACCACATAGTTATTATTGTAAAAGATTATTAACTACCTACAGATATTTTGGAGGTTGTTTTGAATGCTGTTAAAGCAAAACAGCAAAAGACTGTGCTAATGGGGCACCTGGGTGGCTCAGCTGGTTAAGAGTCGGCCTTTGGCTGAGATCATGACCTCACAGGTTAGTGAGTTTGAGCCCTGCATCTGGCTTGCTGCTGTCAGCAAAGCCAGTTTGGGATCCTCTGTCTCTGTCTCTCTTTCTCTCTCTCCTTTCCTAGCTTGTGCACCTCTTTCTCAAAACAAAACAAAAACAAACAAAACAAAAACAAAAAACCATTAAAAAAAAAAAGACTGTGTTAATAAAAGGCAGAGAATACTTGTTAAGTATATAAGCAGGGAGCCCCCAAATTTGTAACTGTGTTTCCAACAATCTTCAGGGAAAAGGGTGACTGAAAGAGTGACATCCTCGTGCGGAAGAAAGTTCCACCTCTTGAGAGTAATGAATGCATCCAGAAAAAGATGTAGGATATCCAATTACTCCAGCGACCCGGATAGCTTCTTGGAGAGACCACTCCGCTCCCTTCTGTAGTACCTACCACCTGCTTCGGAAACAGATGGTGGTATAGCCATGTTATTCAGCACCATTAACCTGTATATTAAGAATATTATTCAGCAACATTAACCTATAATGATGCCAAGACCAGTGGTTGCCTGCGGCCAGGAGTAGGAGTGGGCATCACAGCAAAGGGGCAAGAGGAAACTTTTGGAGGCAATGGAAACTTCCTATGTCCTGAACGGGGAGAGAGTTACATCTGCATTTGTTAAAACTCATAGAACTGTTGAACTGAGTTGGGCAATTTGGTTTGTATATTGTATCTCAACAGGGTTAACTTTAAAATAAAATTTAAAAAATTAAGTATGCGTTTTCCAGGAATGCAAAGTGGTCGGTGACAGGATGGTCCCCAAGATCCAAGGCGGTGGCAACCACCATTCATAGAGCGGCTCGCTTCGTTCGATCAGCAGTTCACCTCATGAAATTCTCAGCCTTTCCCCACTTCATAGAGAAGGTAACAAACTCAGCTGAAATAATTCGGTGGAGCTCAGGGGCGCTAGCGCCGGGATTTGAGCCCACTCAACGTGGCTTCATAGCTCACATTTTTAACCGCCGGCTAATCTGCTGGTACACAGTGAAAGCTGGATAAACGTATGTTGAATGAATGGTTCCAGCTACAGATCCCTAACGCTCACAAAAGTCTAGCCCTGAGACTGAAACCCTCAGGCACAAAGCCCGGCGCGGACCGCCAGCCCCAGCACGGGAGCGGGACCCAACCCAGACCCAGAGCCTGAAATCTGGCACGGCGAAGGGGCGGGGCTTCGACGCAGGGAGGCGGAGCCATCGTATCGTACTTCTGGCAAGCTTGTACCTCTTCTCTTGCCGTAGTGCCTGAAACCGGAAGCTCCTGTGAAGCATGCTTTGAATTTCCGGGCGAGAGCCGGCCGCTTTGGTAGCATGTGGGAACTGCCGTGAAGGCTGGTCACTCCGGACTTGCGTCCCGAATTCGAGCTCTCGGTGAGCAGGAGCTGCAGGGGCGTAGACGGTGTACCAAGGGAGGGTGAGGTGTCCGCGGGTTTTCGAGTCTCGCGTGGTCGGGGCTGAAGAAAGCCACGGCGCGGCCCCAGGAACCTGCGTTAACGCTGTTGCTGTGGCGTCTGTACCCTGGGGTCTGTGAGTCCCGGGGCAGCCGGCTGTGTGTCCGTGACGGCGCTGAGTGCGAAGAAAGTTACTTGTATGCGAGGCATTAGAGGCTCGTGGTTCAGCCACCTGTGGTTTTCTAGAGACTTCTTACAGTGTCTTTGTTTTTTAGCCTGTGTTTTTAGAAATCCGCCTGCGTGGGAGATGACGTCCTTAGCCCAGCAACTCCAACGCCTCGCCCTCCCTCAGAGTGACCGCAGTCTGTTATCGAGAGATGAAGTTGCTTCTTTGTTGTTTGACCCCAAGGAAGCGGCCACCATCGACAGGGACACCGCTTTTGCCATTGGTGAGCTACCCGTTAATTAAGAAAAGGTCTTCGAAGCACCTGTTTTGGGGTTGTTGCCATATTGTTTTCTCTTCTGACCCTCCCTCTTCCGTTAAGAGTTTCCAATTTGTTGACTTATGTTGTTCAGAGAAAGAGGATAACAAATAACTATGTGCTTGATGCTTGAAACGTGGCAGTATCTGAATTTCACAGATGAAGAGACAAAGGTTGGGAGGTTAACTAATGTGTGGAGTGGACAGTCAAAAAGAGGCTGGAGGCGTGGCTGGGGTCGAGGAGGAGTCTTCCCAATTCCTATGGGAACTGGCCCTTATTGCAAGGGATTTTTTTTTTTTTTTTTTTTTCTTTTTAAAGAATGGTACCTGCCAGGCAGAACTTTCTGTTGTGGTGGGGGAGATGATTTGTTTTTTATGTTGAAAACTAGAAATCTATGTTTGGGACTGTATTACAGGTTATACAAGATTTTTAGGGATAAGTAAAACTGAGTTTGCTTGCAAAGAATTGTTAAAAATACACTGTCCTTTTCCTAGGATGCACTGGCCTGGAAGAGCTGCTTGGGATCGATCCTTCCTTTGAGCAGTTTGAAGCACCGCTGTTCAGCCAGCTGGCAAAAACATTGGAGCGCAGCGTTCAGACCAAAGCAGTGAACAAAGAGCTGGATGAAAACATTTCATTGTTCCTTATTCACTTGTCCCCTTACTTCCTGCTGAAGCCAGCACAGAAGTGTCTGGAGTGGTTGATTCACAGGTGACAAATTAATTTACAGAAATAACTATGGGCTAACAACTGTGATCTTTTTTTTAAAAATTAGGTAATGAGAACACAAGCCAATTTAAAGCTGAGAAATTAGGTCTACGAAGAGGTTAACACGATGTCTGTAAGATGAGATAAGCTTGCCATTCTGTTAAACTCCTTTTTGTTGACAGAAATACAACTACTGGAGATCTTGAGTTAATAGACCAACTATATTAGTTCCAAGGAGCTCACGTCACTTTGCCACTACGACCTGTTACCGCATATTTGGACCAAAGGATATTATTAAACTTCTTTCTTGCCAAAATAACAAAACCAGTGCTTTGGGAAGAAGCAAACAGTATCCTCTAAAATACCGTAACTTAAGAAAAACAACAATAGCTAATGTACATTGAGCATTTACATACCAGGTTCTGTGGTAAGCACTTTGCGCGCACCGTCTCAATGCTCACAGCATTCCTACGGGAAGGTACGTGTGTTATCCCCATTGTACACCTTACAAAATTGAGGCATAGAGGGGTTAACTTACCTAGTCACACAACTAGTGATCTGAGATACAAGACTGTTTCCAGGGTTTGACTCGTTGGAAATTGTCTTAGTAAGGATATTCAAGTTTATGTTCTCACTGAATTGGCATCACATCACAGCTTATACGCTTTTGTTTATTCTGCCATGTGTTGTATGTTTTAAAAGTAGAAAGAGCTTTATTTCATTAATTGGAGACATGGGGATAAAGTGATTTCCCTTCTGGACGCAAGTGAGTCATTAAGAAAACGTTAAGTTTAACTTGGGTCTTCCGATGATCAGAACACTAGAGTCATCAGACAGAAAACAGCAATTCTGTAATATTTCCCTTTTTCTTCTAGCATTTAATTCCTTCCCCCCAGCATTAGCTGGGATCATTAGCATAAGGAGTACTTTTTTAAATTTATTCATGTAACTTATTTATTAAGTAAACATTAGATTCAACACAAGGTTAAATAGGCTGCCCTTGGTTATTGTTTTGAAGTAAAGGTGTATGCAAAGTTTGGGGCTGTTGTGCTGCCTGAAGTAGTTGAGGACAGCTTCACGAAGAAAGTAGCATCTTGGCAAATAAGTTTAACGTGTAGTAGAAATAAGAGGAATCACTTCGCTGGGAGAATCAGGAAAAGCATCCTGAACACAGAAGCATTTGAGCTAGGTCTTCAAGGCTAGAAAGGATTTAATGTATCTGATGTGGCTAATGAGCCTGTCTTACTATGGTAGAGGGACCAATACAGAGTTGTGTGAAGTTTAGGGACAAATTATATATAGTTGTAATCTGACAATTTATTCTAATTCAGAGAAAGTAATGTGATTTTAGTCTTCTGGTTTTAGAATTCTGATAAGCTGAGGAAGCTGAACTTTAGAGCACGGAGTGGAGCCGAGCATTGCTGCCTAGTTGACCAGTTGGTTTTCTGTTGATTTGACCACAGTGGTCCCGCAGTTATGTTAATTTAATAATAGTGTTTTGTTTTTTTTTAAGTTGAGAGAAAGTGAATGGGATGTAAATTTTTATATTGAATAGTAAAAACTATTACTGCATAAGAGTTGACGGAACTCTGTTGAGAAGTACTTTAATGCAAAGTAGACGCTTATCACTTGGTGCTCTTTAGCTTGCGTATCGTCATGTACTTGTTTTTACTGATACTTAATTCTGAGTAGTTCTAGCTCGTTGATGGAGAATCTGGACATGGAAGGAAATATGTGCTTGCAGGTTTTGTGTCATTTCAAATTGCTTGCTTTTCTCCCCCCAGGTTCCATATCCATCTTTATAATCAAGATAGCCTCATTGCTTGCGTTCTTCCATACCACGAGACCAGAATATTTGTACGGGTTATACAGCTTCTGAAAATTAATAATCCAAAGCACAAATGGTTTTGGTTGTCACCAGTTAAGGTACGATTGTTGAATGACATGTGTCTATAATCATTACAGGTCTTGATTAAGGGATACAATTTGGAAAAAATGAAGTCCTTAGTGCTCCTACAGGTAGTCCAAGTATTACCTCCATCACTTTTATTTCCTAACTTCTAGTTGAAATTGGCATTTACTTGGCACCTGACATTAGGCTAGGCAATTCTCATTATATTATCTTGGTTTGTCACCAAACTATTTTTACAGATGAGCACAGGCTAAGAGAATTACTTGCCCGAGTTCAAATAACTATAAAGTGGCAGTTAGGATTTGAATTTAGATCTGATTTTAAAGTTTATTATCTTTCCACTACACTACTGTCTGACATTTTAGATCTTGGAACTGAATTGCTTTAAAAAAAAATTGGAGGTGAAGAAAAGAAAAATACTTCAAAAAATTAAAAGGATAAGGATGATGGACTTAAGGAAATTATTAAAATTGATTAAAAAAAGATGCTATCATTTAGTCTATAGATGATTAAAAGGATGGTTGCCTTACAGGAAGGGTCTGGTAAGGATCAATTAGCATGGTTTTGTGATAAAATGACTGATTTGGCCGTTTTCACTTTGTTTGCAACATACAGTAGAAGAAAGTACATTTATGTTGACAAGAATTTTACTGAATATTAAGTATGGCAATTCAGGCTAGGAGGAGCACAGATGGGGCAAAAGTAGACTAACAGACTGTGGGACCTTGAAAAGAGTTAATTTGATGTGTGATGATAGTGAGGTCAGTGATCAGAATTAGTAAAAAGAAAGGAATGGGAATTTTTAATTGGAAGTACAGTTTAAGAGTTTGGATGTAAAGCACTTGAACCAGTGAGTGTTCAAGAAGAGAAAGACAACCCATAATAAAGCTTACCAAACTACTCCCTCTGCTAATATAACATCAAGGTCATTTTTTTTCCCCTACTCTACACACAGACGCTGATGCTCTCTAGACACATTTGTTTCAGGTATGCAACTCCACTCACCTATTAAAGTTCGCTTCAGATTCTCCTTTTTCTTTTAGTTATTCAGTGTTTATTGAGCACCCCGTACATGCCATGTGTGGTGTAAGTGGTGGGAATAGCAGTATAAGGTTTCTGGGTTCCTAGTCTATTTCTATTACTAGTGTTCTTGTAAAGCAAAGACAACCACAGCACAATGGCTCAAAAACCCAGTCTAACTAGTAGAGTTCCTAAGAATCTAGAGAATCCAGATTTAGATAAATACATATGAAAATGCAACACATGGTAAGTAGGCAGTATTCACTGAGTACCTCTACCCCCATTGCTGACCTCTTTTGGATTTCTAAAGTTTGCACAATTTTATATGTTCATTTCCTCTCTACCACCAGCTATATGGAAAGACTGTATTTTGTATTAACTGCACCAGTACAAAGTTGTAGTGTGGAAGGTACTTTAAAAAATGATCAGTTGATCAATATCCTTAATGATTATTGGTTCTTTCTGTCTATAACAGCAACATGGAGTGCCCTTAGCTAGGGGAACTTTGATTAACCACTGCTACAAAGATCTTGGATTCATGGATTTCATTTGTAGTCTGGTGACAAAATCTGTGAAGGTGAGTAGTATCTGGTTCCCTGACTCTCTGATTCCATTAAAAGATTGCTTGCTTTGAGTGAAGAAAGGCATTCCCCGATAACTGTACTTAGAATAACCTCCTTTTGTTAAGCGAGCTACTGTTCTGGAACATGAGCAGCTTGAATCAGTCTTTCGTCACAAAAGGTGTTTTCCTACAAAAATAAATCACTCTGTTTCTTGTCAAATTCTATTTACAGTGACTGTTTAAGAGGGGATCAGAAGTCAGGATTGTTCATTCTTGTCATATTTAATTGAACCATTGCATTTGTGTATTTAATGTTGTCTATGGTAAACATAAAAATGACAGTCTGAAGTAGTTGAGGGGAGCTGTAAACATTCTTATATGTTTATCTAATTGGCCTTGCTTTTTTTTTTTTTAACCTGTGCTCTGTGTTTTTTTTGTTGTAGGTTTTTGTTGAGTATCCTGGGAGTTCAGCTCAGTTGAGAGTGCTCTTAACTTTCTATGCTTCTACCATCGTGTCTGCTCTAGTGACTGCTGAGGGCATATTGGATAATATAGTCGCCAAGCTATTTCCATATATCCAAAAGGTTGGTCCTGCTCGGGTGTAGATTATTTTGTACTTGAAGGAGTTTCCTGGCTTTATGAAAATTTCACTTAGACATAACTATTTTTAAGTTGACAACATAGTTCAGATGGTTGGCAAGATTTAATTTTTAGGTAAAAAATCTGACTTTTTTGTCTTAAAAACTTGCAAAAGTGGGATCTTATTTAGGGCTCATTAAGAATAAATGTTGGCTATTTGGCCCTGACATTACCTTTCAGATTTGTTTTCTTAGCAGTCATCTTGACTCACTGAAAGCAGAATGGATTAGAAAGTCTCCATCAAGGCATATGCTCTTACTCTTTTTACAGTGATTTCCACTTCTCAGTGTTTCTTCTTCCCAAGTGCCTTGTTGCCTACCTACCACCCTCCCAGATTCCCTGTGGAGGTACTGCTTAGGTACTGCTTTCACTTCCTGCTGGTGTCCCAAAATTACTGTCTTTGTTTGTTTTTTTTTTTTTTTAATGTTTATTTATTTTAGAGAGAGAAACAGAGCATGAGTGGGGGAGGGGCAGAAAGAGAGGAGGAGACACAGAATCCGAAGCAGGCTCCAGGCTCTGAGCTGTCAGCACAGAGCCCGATGCGGGGCTTGAACTCACAGACCGTGAGATCATGACCTGAGTCAGTCGGACGCTTAACCGACTGAGCCTCCCAGGCACCCCTATTGTCTTGTCTCTGAAGTCTCCTTTACACTGGTGGGTGTTTGCCCATAAAAGAAGAGCCTGTTGGCCCTTGTTAGCATATGTAGTGGATTTTCAAGTTGGGAGACCTGCTGAGATCCCTCCTCTCATCCAAGAGACTTAACCTCATCTCTGTGTGCTCAGGAAAGAGGCTAAATTCTGAAGAGTTGTTGACTCTTCAGCGTACGTGAGGTAGTATTAATCTCTCATTTATGGCATTTTTTTTTTTAATTTTTTTTTTAACGTTTATTTATTTTTTGGGGGGACAGAGAGAGACAGAGCATGAACGGGGGAGGGGCAGAGAGAGAGGGAGACACAGAATCGGAAACAGGCTTCAGGCTCTGAGCCATCAGCCCAGAGACTGACGCGGGGCTCGAACTCACGGACCGTGAGATCGTGACCTGGCTGAAGTCGGACGCTTAACCGACTGCGTCACCCAGGCGCCCCTGGCATTTTTAATTTGTCAAGGTAAAGTAACATTTTAAGTAAAGTTGAAAGAAATAGCTTATCATTTTTCCTTGTATCTTAAAAAATATTTAGGGGTTGAAATCATCTTTACCAGATTACAGAGCTGCAACGTACATGATAATATGTCAGATTTCTGTGAAAGTGACAATGGAGGACACCTTCGTCAATTCGTTGGCTTCACAGATCATCAAAACGTTGACCAAAATTCCTTCTTTGATCAAGGATGGATTAGGTTGCTTAATAGTGCTCATGCAGAGACAGAAGCCAGAGAGCCTTGGGAAAAAGTACGTACGATTGAATTGGGAAATGATGATAAATGCAGGAGAATGAAAGTATTTTGAATAATTCTTTTCAAAGATAAATTGTATACTTTTTTTTTAAATTGCTGTATATTATCTGACTTTTGAAGTTAGCATTTTATGTACTTGTTTCTTCAAAGGCCATTTCCTCATTTGTGTAACGTTCCTGATCTTATTACAATACTGCATGGGATTTCTGAACTCTATGATGTCAGTCCTCTTCTGCGTTACATGCTTCCCCATCTGGTCGTCTCCATCGTTAATCATATTACAGGTTCGTGGTTGTATATTATGTGTCCAGAAGCGTAACGTCTAAGATTTGATTCTCTTAAAATTGTTAATATCTGTAAGATATTTCAAGTTTCTGCTAATTGTTTTTGTGTAATTTTTTTTTTTTAATGTGAAAAACATTTGAGGTGGGAGTACATTGGTTGAAGGAGATATTTGTTAATTGATATGCTTAGAATTCTGGTGTGTCTTTTTAATGTGTGTTCTATTTTAATGTTTATTTATTTTGAGAGAGAGAGTTTGTGCACAAGTAGGGGAGGGACAGAGAGGGAGAGAGAGAGAATCCAAAGCAGGCTCCACGCTGTCAGCGCAGAGCCTGACACAGAGCTCCATCCCATAAACCGTGAACTGTGACCTAAGCCTATACCAAGAGTCAGATGCTTAATCGGCTGAGCCACCCTAGAACCTCTAATGTGTGTTTTTAAACAATCTCTTCGCTAAAAAGGCTATGGAATTATTTTAAAATGATTAACATATGTTACCCAGTAAAACTTTCCCTTCTCATTTAGATATTTAATGAACTTCAGTGACTCATGTACGACAAATATTCAGTTGCCAAAAAAGTTTTTCTCCTTGGAGTCAATGAACATAAAAGTCCTTTGAGTCACTGAACATGAGAGACCAAGAAAATCGCATACATAAAAATCCCAAATTTTGGGGCGCCTGGGTGGCTCAGTCTGACTTAGGCTCAGGTATGATCTCACAGTCCGTGAGTTCAAGCCCCATGTCGGGCTCTGTGCTGGCAGCTCGGAGCCTGGGGCCTGCTTCGGATTCTGTGTCTCCCTTTCACTCTCTCTGCCCCTCCCCCACTCACGCTCTGTCTCGATCTCTCAAAAATGAATAAATGTTAAAAAAAAACAAACACGTTTTTAAGAAGCCGTAAAAACGGTTATTAAAAATGATTATTTCCATTATGTGCTTTTTATCTTTCAATAAATAGAGAAGTACAAGAAGAAATGTTTGGTCCTGTTGCCACTTAGACTAAGAAAAACATACTAGGGGAGACATCTCTAAAGTGTGTCAGTTTATTGGAAAATGAGCTTTGCCTAACCGGATCTTGGTTTAGATATGTGTCAAAGATATGAGTAGCATGTATAAAAGTATATTTTTCCTATTCTGGTGGTGACATGGTCCCAATCTTTGAAGGCAGGGCTACCAGCTGATTGGTAATATATGTGCAGTAAATGTGGAATAGAAGATGATGGCTCAGTTCAGTAAGGCGCATCAAGATGCAAGCTGAGCCTGCTTTCAGAGCTAGTTTCCTGGGCTCTAGGCTTGGGTCCCAACTTCAACCACTTGTAATATGACCTGGCACAACTATGTTTTGGACCTCTGTCTTATAAATAAGGCATGGAAAACCTGTTTTTAAAAATGTAGAGAATTTCAGGTAAAGCATAAGTGAGGGTAATGTATACAAAAATGTAAAAAATATACATAGCTGAATAGGTGAGATACACTTTTATAAACAGGTAAAAAGCTGGATACCAATATATATGGTTTAAAATGATTCCTGTAGGGGCGCCTGGGTGGCGCAGTCGGTTAAGCGTCCGACTTCAGCCAGGTCACGATCTCACGGTCCGTGAGTTCGAGCCCCACGTCGGGCTCTGGGCTGATGGCTCAGAGCCTGGAGCCTGTTTCCGATTCTGTGTTTCCCTCTCTCTCTGCCCCTCCCCCGTTCATGCTCTGTCTCTCTCTGTCCCAAAAATAAATAAACGTTGAAAAAAAATTAAAAAAATTATAAAATGATTCCTGTAGAAGACTTTTCTGCTGTAAGTAAATTTAATAATGTAGGTGCAAAAGAATTTTTCCCCATCAATTTTAATTTATGTTGTATGCTAAGGTGAAGAAACTGAAGGGACAGATGGTCAAATCTACAGGAGACATTTAGAAGCTATACTTACAAATATATCACTGAAGAACAACTTAGACCATTTGCTGGCTAGGTAAGCTGTTATTTCTGACCTGCTTTTGATTTGTATCTTTGGGGCTTAGTATACTTTTTAGAGTTGGGTAGCAGTCTTCCAGTTTCTCTTTATGATGCATTTCTTGATTTGTCCATATCATTTCATTAATTACTTAGTGCAATAATGATGGCAGTAGAAGGAAAAAGTAATTTGTTTTTAATGCTTAAATGGGATTATGGAAAGTTAATAGTTAAGCTAAATTTGGGTTACAGCTACATGGAACTAGTGGTTGATTTGAGATTCCTATTAATAACTGCGTCAAAATGCCTGAAACAATGCATCACAGTTAGTATTTAGTAAATATCAATTAGAAACTTAATATTGAGGGTGTGAAGTGAAAATTCTTTCTTTTCTGTAAAGATAGTTCAGTCTCCCATTTTCTTTTTTCACTTAAAGGGCAACTTGATACAGTGAAAAGAATGTAGGCATTACAGTCAGACATGGGCTTGAATCCTTCCTCTCTCATTTCCAGGAGAGTAGAGTAGTAAGTTCTGAACGTCAGACTGCCTGGATCTGGTTTTGCTGTTGTGTAACATTGGCCTGTCTGCTGCTGTGTGTCATTCATGTCCCTCGCTCACGGAATTGGCTTGTGGATTAAATGAGAGTAGACGTGGGAAGTACTGTTGAGAGTGTGGGCCCCGGAGTCCAGCAGGCTTTGAGAACCTGCTCTACTGTTGATGGCACAGGAGGGCTCGCTGAGCACTGGCTGCGATGGCTGTCCTCTGATCGCAGGCAGATTACAAGAGTTCTCAGCCCTGGTTTTGCATATGTAAAATAAGAATGCCTGGTACCTTGTGGAAATATGGCAGAAGTATTTCTGAAGCATCTAAAATATAATGGGTGCTCAAAAAATAGTAGCTCTCATGTCACTTGTTTTGTTTTGCAGCCTTCTTTTTGAAGAGTATATTTCATACAGTTCACAGGAAGAAATCGGTCCTGATAAAGTATCTTTGCTTAACGAACAGTTTCTTCCACTTATCAGACTTTTGGAAAGCAAGTAAGTTGTGTGTTTCTGCCCTTGTTGAATGTGTGTGTCTCGTTTTATTAAAAGATTCACAGGTCACATCATAACATAGGGAATGAATTGTAAAGAGGCTGGTTTTCCCTCCCCCACCTTTAGGAAGACCGGTATGGGATTAAGTGTATTTGACCTATACTTTCATATAGGAAATAGGGGCCATTTTTGTATGGAGAGATGTTACTGTTGGAATACTTTTAAGGTTTTATTTGTATCTTTTTTATACACGTATCATGTGTGTGGTTAGTGACTTCGTTAAGAATAATTAGCTCTTTATTTTCTTCCCAGATATCCCCGAACATTAGATATTGTATTAGAGGAACGCCTAAAAGAAATTACAGATCTAAAAAAACAGGAGCTTTTTCATCAGTTTATCTCTCTTTCTACAAGTGGAGGAAAGTATCAGGTAAGTTTTTCTTCGGAGGAATTACTACAATTATGGGTATATTTGTGTGGTTATTTAAGGAATTATGGAGATAAATTGGCTAGTTCACTCCTTTCTTTGCAACTTTCGTGGACAGGTGAGATTTAGTACAGTTTCCCTAGTTCCCTGAAGGGAAGCTGTGAGGCCTCAACTCAGTTATGCATTGAATTGTTGGAAAAAGGCATGGCAACGTAAATAACTGCATCTGATACTTCTTTCAGGAAAAGTATGTTTTGGAAATGTTATTAGCAGTCATCAAAAGGGGGCTTCACTCAGATTTCCAGTGTGTCCTTATTTTTTTGCTATGTGTGCACTAGCCGCATGAGGCTGTTCAAGTCACTGGTGAGCATAAGGGAGGCAGATTTTAATTTCATGATCATGTTAGAACTTCAGAAATTTCCTGTCAGTTCACCCTAGATCGATCTATTTCTACTAGAAGTTAGACATTTGAGCAGTTTTTACAGTTAGCCTTGAAAATAAATGTTATGAGGAGAAATGTGATTGTTTAGGTTTCTCTCTTTTGTAATTAGACCTTCATCTTTAATTAGTTTCATTTCCAATATTAGGATAATAGATTTCCTTTTTAGTCTTTTTACATAAGTGAGGTAAGTTGTCATTAATTTGACTGTCATTGTTTTATTATTTAGGTGAATTGCTTTCTGTGTTCAGTGACCAATTTTTTTTAATTCATATCTTCATTTAGGTGCTAATACACTGATTTATTTCAGGTGTTTCTCAGTCTGAAGTTAGATCCATATAATGAATACAAAGTTACTTCACAGAATTGCTTCACTAAATAAACCTACACATAGACACAAGTGTACTCTCAAAATCACAACATTTACAATGCTCATTTTTTTCATCTATTGTAACTCATTACGTTCTAGAGACAAAGATTTTACTTCTTGGTTTCTGGATTTAGATGGTTGTTATCAAATGTGTTGGGCATTTTAGGGCAGTTTTCTCTGGTTTTTATTCTTGATCAGATGCTCAGATTTAATGGTGAAATCATTTGGTGATTGTGATGAATTCTGTAGTTTTTAGCAGATTCTGATACGTCTTTGATGCTCAGTCTGAACCATCCACTTGCTCCTGTGAGACTTCTGGCTATTAATCATCTGAAAAATATCATGAAGACATCAGAGGTTTGTTTCAGACAGCTTCATTTGTGATATTTTTATCCTTAAAATGCACAGTGTAATTCTAGAAGAGGAAATTGGAACTTACCAACTACAATTGATATTATGTAATTACAGACACAAGGCAAATATCACAGAGAGTACATTGGACCATACATGCCAGTAGCCACCATTTATTAGAGCAACCATGCTCTAATAACCTCTATATTCGTGTTTCCACATTGCAGATTATTACTTCAGTGTTTTTCAGACTATGATTTCTAGATCATTTACAGAGGTTCACCAATTATCTGAGAATGTTGTAGTTTTGAAATTTGACTTTGGTACTCTTAAGTTCAACATGAGTGTATTTGGGGACATTGGAATTACAGCTTTTGGAACACTGTTCCGTGATTTCAGTACCTCCAGTTATATTTGTTTCAGATTTTGGTGGCTGTGAATAGTAAGTACCAAGGCTAACTTAATTTGTAAATAATGTCTTGATACCAAAATGGTATTTTACCAAGACTTTGCAGTAATTGAAATGGAGCAGTATTTTCTGAGCTTCAGCCATTCAAACAATTCTGTCACAATTTTTGCTGTTTGAACTTATCACTAATACTGTGTTTTTAAAATTTTTCTCTGGCTTTCAAATGGACTAATTTTTTTTTTACATTGTTGTCAAGTCA
Organism: Felis catus; assembly: GCF_018350175.1. Lineage (NCBI taxonomy): Eukaryota > Metazoa > Chordata > Mammalia > Carnivora > Felidae > Felis > Felis catus. Next base: position 12,319,346 of record NC_058378.1, read on the forward strand.
TGAGTTCGAAGGGTTAACTGGTGTAGACATTTAGTGTAGTTACTATAAAGGAAGAGTGTTCATCTGTGTGATAATCTGAATCTTCTCATGTAGTACTATTGCATATTTGGAACATTTCTGGAAGAGAAAAGTGGTCCTAGAGTTGAGTGTCCTCATGGCACACCATAGTATGAACATGCTGAACTTGAACTTGTGTCATGATAGCTAGAGCCAGATTCATATCACAAATAGAATTTAATTTCAGAGTGCAATCATAATTACCATAGTAAATTCATTTCAATTTGAGTTTTTTGGTTTTGCGGGCTTTGTGATAGTGGACTTAAAATTTTTTGGTTTATATTATTTTTGGTTTACTTTATATTTTTGTGTTACTTCGTTTTAAAATGATGTGTAAATAATAATAGCAACATTAGGATCTGGGAGGATTTTTTTTTTTAACATTTATTTACGTATTTTTTGAGAGAGAGAGACAGAGACAGAGAGACAGAGCATGAACGGGGGAGAGACAGAGAGAGGGAGACACAGAATCCGAAGCAGGCTCCAGGCTCTGAGCTGTCAGCACAGAGCCCGATGCAGGGCATGAACTCATGAGCTGTGAGATGTGACCTGAGCTGAAGTTGGATGCTTAACTAACTGAGCCACCCAGGCACCCCAAGAATGTTTCTTTAAAAATGGTTGATGTAATACTCAAATTTATAATCTGTAGCTTTGATTCATTTCTGATCTGGCATAAATTACGTCTCACAAAGTGTTGATAGGTTTGTGTTAGTGATTTGCTGGGTAATTAAACCATAGCATACTGGTCTTCATTGTGATAGGAAGATCCCAGTGTCTAGAATGAAAAAAAGAATTCCTAGAAGCTCCTAATATTATATCTGAAGGTGTTCTTGTCCTTCTTTTAATCCCTTTCTTTTCTGTCCACTTCTGGATTTGGTTAGTGTTTCAATAAAGGCCGTTGTACACATTCATCTTTAGATTTAAGCATGGTTAACTGTCTTCAGATTGGGATATTTGACTACTTGCTAGCTATTTAGAAAATTTTGGTGATATTTGCTATGTGAAAGTTGGACTTCAGTTTGTGAATTCTAGGGATTTTAGTTTTATCTCCCAACAGAGTGCCTTATTATTTTTTGTAGCATTATTTATATTTTTTTCACCACCCATAGATAAGGATATACTTAGGTTGATTTGCGATCGTACCTTTTTGTTACTGTGAATGATTACGTGCTTTATTTTCTTTTGTAAATGAAAAAAAATAATCTTTTTGGCAGGCTGGCTTCACAGTGCTTGTCCTTACTCTTGTAAAAATCTTGATAATAATAGCTGACTTTAATAGTGTTTACTACGTAAAAGGCCTCGTTCTAAGCACTGATGTGTATTGTTTAATCTTGTAGCAGTTCTTTGGAGTTGGTACAGTTACTAGCTCTGTTCTCTGGAGGAGAATAGTGAGACCTGGAAAGGTTAAATTACCCAGTTGGTCGCACAGGTAGTAGGTGGGTAATGCCAGAATTTAAACCTAGATGTTCTGGTTCTTGAGTCTTTGCACGCTCAATATCCAGGCTCTGATTTAACAAGATGAACTTCTTAATGCAAAAATTATATTTAAATTATATATATTCTATTATATTTTCAGTAGAAACTGGAAAAAGTTTGTACCAAATAATTACTCATCTATAAAGGCCCTTTAGCATTGAGGAGGGCACCTGTTGGGATGAGCACTGGGTATTGTACGGAAACCAATTTGACAATAAATTTCATATTAAAAAAAAAAAATAAAAATAACAAAAAAATAAAAAGGCCTTTCAGAGATTATCTAGTTCAGTGCAGGTATGTTTAGAGTGTTTGAATTTGCATCTAGGCCAGAGCCTGTATTTCTTACTGATAATCTGGAGTGCTTTTCACAAAACCAAGCTTCCTATCTAGGGTAAAATCTTAGGAGGTTTTAGCAGCAACTAAATATATTTTTTCTCTTATTTAGGAGAATGTCGATGAGTCTTTCATAAAAGAAGCTGTTTTAACCCGATTAGGTGATGATAGTTTAGATGTTGTTTTGTCGGCTATAAATGCTTTTGAGGTGAGTGAATTTGTTGTTTGTTGAAATACACAACTTGTAAATATTTTCTCCTCATGTGATTCTCTGCTCTAGGCAGGAATATATTGGAAATTATTCCTTCATTGGAAATTTGTTCTCTTGAGAGCATAGACTTAAGCCTGGTTAAGGAAAGCTTATGGGAGAAATCAGACCGCACAACTTCATATTACATAGAAGTTCTTCAAAAGGGAAAAGTGTTTTATAAATTGTTATCGATAGTAAATACCTTGGGATCGTGGAAAATTGGCTCACGAATGCCACTTTTGAGAAATAGCTCTCATAAAGCTTTGAAATAGTTCAAGGACTGTTGGGAGACGAATTCTTTACAATTCATTATTTTTTTAAGTGTATTTAACAAGTACCGTATGCATTTGAAGCAGGTGAAAATTTACTTATGGCCGTTTTTTCCCCTTTAGATTTTTAAACAACACTTTAGTTCAGAAGTGACTGTTTCAAATCTTCTAAATCTCTTTCGAAGAGCAGAACTTTCAAAAAATAGGGGATGGTATGTATTCATTTCTCTTCATACTGTTTTGAATTGACAAAATTCTTATACCTGTTTCATTTTTTGTGTTTACATGTTTGCATTTTCTAATTTAGTTATATGGTCATGGTAGTGGAATGAATCATAATGTAATTCTTGCATTATGTAAAGAATTAGGATTTGTGTGGCTTCATTATACTATTCTCTGAAATTTTTTCTTCATAAAATGGTGAGAGTCTACAATGTGTGACATAATACTGAAATCTGAGAAGTAGGGTAGTAGGGAGTTTTAGTTTTTATTTGAGTTTTTTTTAATTTTTTTAATGTTATTTTTGAGAGAGACGGAGTGCGAGTGAGAAAGGAGCAGAGAGGGAGGGAGACGCAGAATCGGAAGCAGGCGTCAGGATCTGAGCTGTCAGCACGGAGCCCAATGCGGGGCTCAAACCTACGAACTGTGAGATCATGACATGAGCCGAAGTCGGATGCTTAAATGACTAGCCACCCAGGCTCCCCGGAAGTTTTAGTTTTCTACTTTATATAATTCTATTTGATTATTTTTTCCCAGGATAGTGTATTACTTTATAATGAAACGCAAACTTATGAAAGTAAGCTCAGAGGCACATGGTTACCTTCTGTACTATTTGATGAGCTCATTTTTGGCATTTAAGCTTTTTTCATGGAAAAATGACTAAGTTCCTTAGAGGAAGAGAGCATGTCTTGCAGGTTTTTGTTTTGTATCCATCATATTTAGTTCATAGCACATAGTATGTGTTCAGATTTTTTTAAAATTATGAGTGAGTCTGTGATTTCTAGTGGAGTTATATATAGTGTGATGTGTTTTATGTTATTATAGTTAGCCTAATGATTTCTCAAAAAAAAAGATTTGACAGAGTTAGTTTAAAATTGCTCTCCCGGGGCGCCTGGGTGGCGCAGTTGGTTGAGCGTCCTACTTCAGCCAGGTCACGATCTCGCGGTCCGTGAGTTCGAGCCCCGCGTCAGGCTCTGGGCTGATGGCTCGGAGCCTGGAGCCTGTTTCCGATTCTGTGTCTCCCTCTCTCTCTGCCCCTCCCCCATTCATGCTCTGTCTCTCTCTGTCCCAAAAATAAATAAAAAACTACAAAAAAAAAAATTTTAAATTGCTCTCCCAAATAACTCATTTTTGGCATGGATTTTAAGTGATTGTGTTGGCTGTGTCTGAGTAATGTGTTTGTTGAGACCAGGATGATGTCAGCTGAGCAGGGACAATGCAATGATTTGGGGCTGAATTTAAGTTTCCTAATGGGTTTCTCAGCCAAATCTGTTTGTGTCTTAGGTACAAGGTACTTGAGGTAGCAGCAGACATATTAATTAAGGAAGAGCTACTGAAAGAAAATGATCACTTGTCAAATCAGGTGGTGGTACATCTGCTGCCGTTTATGATTATCATCAATGATGACATGGAATCTGCAGAGATGAAAATCGCTATATATTTATCAAAATCAGGAATTTGCTCTCTGCACCCGGTATTAAGGGGCTGGAAGGAAGGTAAGAAATTCAGTTGCCTTGTAGAAAAAACACTTTAAATACTTAAAAAAAAAAACACAGCAAATGTTGGCTGTAACTTATTTGAAATCACATTTGCTCTGTTCTGTGTCAGCAAGATTGTTTAAGATCAAAAATCTAAGATCAAAAACCTACAATCCTTGAGCAACAACAGATTTGAACTGCACAGATTCACTTAAATGTGGGTATTTTTCAATAAATACTGTACAGTACTCTGCATTTTCTCTTCCTTAGAATTTTTTAAATAGTACTTTTTTCTTCTAGCTTTATCATGAGATTACAGTGTGTAATACATATAAGATACAGAATCTGTGTTGTTGATGTTATTAGTAAGACTTCAGGTTAACAGTAGGCTATTAATGGGTTTTTGAAGAATCAAAACTTATATGTATATTTTCAGCTGTGTTGGGAAGTGGGGCTGGTGCCCCTGTTCCCACAGTCTGTGGTCAGCTGGACAGTGGAAAGGAAGCTGACCCACACACAGATTCAGAATTGGACAAAAGGGAAAATACAGAGCAAACCTTCATAGGAAAATTATAAAACTTTTGCCTAAATTTCTTACTCTGTAGAATTCTTTAGGTGAGTATTCATGATATAAGGGCCCTGTGTTCATTTTTTTTTTTTTTAAACAGCTCTTGAAAATGTGATTAAAAGCACAGAGTCAGGAAAGCTAATTGGTGTGGCAAATCAGAAGATGATTGCGTTATTGGCTGACAATATAAGTTCAGGGGATCCTTCTTCAATGTTAAAGATGGTAGGTTTGCTGTCAACACCCCTGGATTTCTCAGTGTTTGCTTCACTAGATTTTTTTTAAATAATGTTTGCATTTTTGACTAAGTATATTCTGCAGATTGTTTTATATCTTTTACGTTTTATATAAATTTTTTATTGTGGTTTTATATTGGACTAATAAGAATAATATGTACCTTTTTGCCTCCCTGTTTCCTTTTATTTAAAATATGAAAACCTGGGGGTGCCTGGGTGGCTCAGTTGGTTGAGCATCCGACTTTGGCTCAGGTCATGATCTCGCGGTCTGTGAGTTTGAGCCCCGCGTCAGGCTCTGTGCTGACAGCTCAGAGACTGGATCCTGCTTCGTATTCTGTGCCTCCCTCTCTCTCTGCCCCTCCCTCGCTCATGCTCTGTCTCTCTCTCTCTCTCTCTCTCTCTCTCTCTCTCTCTCTCTCTCTCTCTGTCAAAAATTTAAAAAATAAATTAAAAAAATAAAATAAGAAATCCTGTTTTTTGTTAAAATAACAAAATATCAAAAAGTTATTTTTTTGTTTTTGTTTTTTTTTGCCTTAGTAAATCTTTGTCAAGGCATTAGGTGTATAATTTTAAAGCATTTATCTGGTTGCCAAGTGCAGTTATTTATGTTCATTATAATTCTGAATTTTTTAATTTTTTTAATTACTTAGAAGTCAGTGCTTACTACTTTTTAAAGGCTTTGTATTTGTCATCTCACCTTAAATGTAATACCCAGATAGGTCTGGGGTAGAGAAAATTGTTTTATGTGAACTAAGAGCTACCAGTAATGGAGAATGTTTATTTTTCAAGGTGGAGGATTTAATAAGCCTTGGGGAGAAGGACTGCTTTAGCCTGAAGCAGAAGGTGACTTTTCACCTGGTCACGGCTGTGCTGGTTTCTTGCTGTTCATCTTTAAAGGAAACTCACTTTCCATTTGCAATAAGAGTCTTCAGTTTGTTGCAGAAAAAAATAAAGAAGCTTGAAGGTGTCATTACTGCAGTGGTAAGTAGTGCAAAGTGTCTGGAACGTTGAGTAAAGTGGCAGTCTGGCTTGTTAATCACAGCAAAACTGAAAATTGGGGGCTGAAACGCTGAATCTCTGGATTCAGTTGAATGCTGAATTAGAAAAGTTAATTGAATTACAGAATGTCAAGGTCGTGATGTTTTATACCTAATGGTTGACTGGCCCCTTTATTATCTTTATTGGGTAGTTATCTGAGTTATGCATAACTATCCTTCATGATGAAGAATTCACTAGGAATGTCAGTGCTTGAATAAAATATTACTTCATTCTGTTGTTTCCTAAGAATTGATCTTTTGTATTTTAATGTTACATCAGATTTGGATCTCACCAGCTTACTCTTTGTCTTTGACAGTATCAGCTAAGAAACATGTTTCAGTTGTTTATATTTTTACCTAGTACCGTATCTTGAGGTAATAAGATTATTTCTTTTAATATCTGCCCCCTGTAATAGTATTTAGTTTTTATTTGTCCTCCATCATTCAGAGGGCTCTTCATTTTAGGATTTGCTGAATGAGTCAGCATCTTTTTCATATTTACATATACCCTCAGGATTTTACAAGTTCTGGTCATGGTCATTGTTACCTAAAATCATATAAATTTAAAAAGAGTAATAAATTTTTGTATTTTAAAAAAGTAGCCCAGATAAGCCCTTCTTGAATTCTTTCTTTCTTATCTTTTGTGGATTGTGGTAACCTGAAGGGTGTTTGCCCTTGGTGTTAAAAGTGTGAACAATTTGGGTGTGTGTGTGTATATATATATGTATATATATACGTGTGTGTGTGTGTATATATATATAGTATATATATATATACACACATACGTATGTATACATACATATACACATATGCAGATAAAATGCTTTATATTTAGTACCCTTTCTGGGAATCATGGGCCTCTTTCTGGCTGTAGCAGCATATTGAGTCAGTGAAATCCCTCCAGAGAGATGTTCTCTTAGAAGTCTGGCTCTTTCCTTCCAGGTTACTGCTGTGTGCTCTCCTGTACAGAGTCTCGTAATTTTCCTTCATATTTTCTCCTGCTTTTTAGTATCTGCAGTATAATTTCTAAACACCTCACATTTTGCTGCTTATTTGCAGAATTACCTGCAAGTTTGGAGATTTTACTATGTATCCTCTTCAGATTACCTGTAAAAGTGGGACATGAGAAAGGTCCCATTAAGGGTCTCTTAGAAATCCAGCTCCTTTCTGTGTAGAAGTGTGTCACTTGATAAACACAATATATGTGACTAACGTTTGTTTTTAGATGTGTGTGTTGAGAAAATATAGGTAACATGAAACTGTGGATAACTTGGATCTTTTTTTTTTTTTGTAAATAGTGATTGATGGTTGAATCTCTTTACAAATGTGATTAAAGCTTTTAATTCTCTCACATAAATATGCACAGAGACACAATTTTGCATATTACCCAGACATACACATCCATTGCAGTTCTCCTGTGTATAACCCATGTTCAGAACCCCTTGTTTGTGTTGTCTTTGTCTCTTTTACCATTTCAGGAAATCCCCTCAGAATGGCATTTTGAGCTGATGATGGACAGAGAGATACCAGTGGAACTGTGGACACATTACATAGAACAGCTCAACACCGCCCAGAATATTGCTGTGGAGGATTCAGTTTTACTCATATTTTCACTGAAAAATTTTATTCATGCACTAAAGGCCCCTAAATCCTTTCCTAGAGGTAGGACAGAGTGTGACTTTCGAATGCGATACTCTAGAAATGGAACTAGTGTCTTGACTGAAAAGTTCGCACCAGTGTGTCCACGTAAGTTTCTTTACCGTCTCTTTGTCTCCATGTCCGTGTAGAGGACGTGTGGTGGGACCCCGAACAGCTGCGAGAAGACAGCAGGGCCTATGTGCGCTTGCTCATTGGGCTCTTTGAGACGATACTCACCGGTGCTGATGCCGTTCATTTTAGGGTCCTGATGAAACTGTTCATAAAGGTACGAAGCTCCTCTTTTTCAGGCATACTCTTCCCTCTAAGAAGATATCGCAGGGTATTTTAGTTATGACAGTTTTAATGAAAATGAAAATAATGCGTGCTGATTATGGTGAAGAGTGTGCGCTGATAAACATGGCCCTGTGAGGTAGCGCTGTCGTGACACCAAGCGGTAGGTAGGACACAGGTGCACTTTGTTGCGTGCCTGCTAGTGTGCTAGACCCGTTAATGTGTTTCATAATCACAACAGCCCAGGCTGTTTGGTTGATGAGTGCCATTACCAGTGAGAAAGTGCTGTTCACAGGGCTGATTTAGCATATTGTGCTACTCAGCTAAGAAATTTCAGTGACCTCCAGTGGTCGAGGCCTTTGTTCTTGGCTTCTTGCCCCTCCACAGCATTTGACACAGTTGGTGATGCTGACTCCATCTTTGAAGTACTTTCTTTCTTTTTTTTTTTTAATATGAAATTTATTGACAAACTGGTTTTCCGAAGTACTTTCTTAATGAGGCCTCTCCAGCATCACTCGTCTTGGTTTTCTGCTTAGTGTTCTCATTTTGTTGTCGTTCGGTGTGTTCAAATGTAGAGTTGTAGCAAGTCCTTTGAATTCATTTGCATCCTTCTCATTGGTTAAGTGTAGAAAATTTTAAGTCATGAGACAAAGCAGCAGAACATTGCAATGAAATATTTGTTTTCTGTAATTACACACTAGTGAAAAGAGGATTTGGAACCAACCGAATGTGAGTAAAAATTAAACTTCCCTGTTGTTGATTTGTTCAATTTAGGTGCATCTACAAGATGTTTTTCAGTTCTTCAAGTTCTTTTCTGTTTTATGGACGTATGGGTCTAGCCTTTCAAATCCACTTAACTGCAGCGTGAAAACAGTGCTGCGGACCCAAGCTCTTTATATAGGGTGTGCGATGCTCTCTTCTCAGAAAGCACAGAATAAACATCAGCTGGCATCTGTCTCTTCTCCAGGTATTGTGAGTAGTCTCTTACGTTCCGTCATGACCAATTTTAATGCTTTCTCTATATGTAGTTTGTGTGGATTGTACTTTGGAGATTTTCTTTTTAATTTGTTTTTAAGTAGAATGCTCATAGGGGCGCCTGGGTGGCTCTGTTGGTTGAGCAACCGACTTCAGCTCAGGTCATGATCTTGTGGTCCATGAATTCGAGCCCCAGGTTGTGCTCTGTGCTGACACCTCAGAGCCTGGAGCCTGCTTCAGATTCTCTGTCTCCATCTTTCTCTGCCCCTCTCCCGCTCAGTCTCTCAAAAATAAAAAAAAAAAAAAGAGTGCTCACTCACATGTGCATGCACTCTCACTCACGTGCTGTGTATACATGTAATTTATGTAGATGTGTGTGAACTGCTACATGTGTATAATTTTTTTATTTAAAAAAAATTTTTTTTAACATTTATTTATTTTTGAGACCGAGAGAGACACAGCATGAATGGGGGAGGGTCAGAGAGAGAGGGAGACACAGAATCCAAAACAGGCTCCAGGCTCTGAGCTGTCAGCACAGAGCCCGATGCGGGGCTCGAACTCACGGACCGCGAGATCATGACCTGAGCCGAATCGGACGCTTAACCGACTGAGCCACCCAGGCGCCCCTACATGTGTATAATTTATATACATATATGTGAACTATATGTGTGTATGTATAAACTACTTCTAATCACCAAAACATAATAAAAATGGCAGATGATTAGTCATAGGTTGTTAATATCCTGCTCATTTTCTGAGTTTCAGCAGTTACAGGGTTATCTGGGGAAGCCAGATCATTTAGTATAGTTCCAATATTCAGCTACTTATAAAAAGGTCTCCACTCTGACAGCCTTCTTGGATTTGTCTCTTCTATCAGGTGTAAGTCATTTTCAGGTTGGACACTCACTAATAAAACACTTATATTAAATTTATATTTTTTGATAAAGTGAAATTTGCAAATTTTGTGAAAGATGCAGAATTTCCTGAAGTTGATGAACATGATACTGAAAAATAGATATTTACAAGCTATTGACAAATGAGAGAATCTGACAGAATTAGACCCTGTAGTGATTAAAGATGAGGAAATTGATGAGGATGATGGATATGATTGATTCTTCAAACCAGAAGGATTTTAATGTCAAAGGAACAAGAGTGGCTCTTGGGAAATTTGATTATGTTCTTGATTTTTTCTTTTTTTTTATTCTAAAATCACTCTTTATAAATGTTCTGTGAAAGCAAAATGAACGATATATGCTTTTCCCAGAACAGTTTCTCAGTGTTTCTCTTTCATTAGCTTTGTGAAAGAGCACATAATTAATCATTATAATCAAGGTTTCATTAAATACAAGGTAAAGTATGTATTTAAATTTAAGTTTTTACTTGTAGAATAAAATCCCATGAATTATTTCATTACTACTTATTATAAAATTGCAGTCCCTGATTTTAGGTGGACTTAATTTAAGAAGGCTTTTTCAAGTTTTGTTTTGTTTTGTTTTTTCCTTTGGATGAGAAAGATTTACTGCACATTTTTAAAAACTTTAATCCTTTAATTAATATGTTATAGGTATTGTTCTATATTATTACTTAGTAAACACAGAAATTTATTTACTTGCAAATGTCTGCAGACTGTTCCATTGCATGGAAATAGCCTGATTTATTTAAATGGTTATTTTCTGTTAAAGGTATGTATATTTTATTTAGAGGTCATAACTACTTTGATTTTCTAATTAAGTATAAAATGTCTATTATCTTTTGATATCAAAGGCAGAGGTTCCTGAGGGATAGATGTCTCTTCGTCTATAAATAGCAGAACCAAAAGACTTCACTTTTCCCCAGAATTGCTGCAAGATCGACTCCCTGTCTGCCCCTCTGCCTTGTCATCTGTCACCTCCATTCTTCCTAAAGAACTTTTGCATTTATGCTGCTTAGAAATGTCCCAGTAGTCCACCGAAACCAGGACAGGTGCACCTAATTCCCCTTGGAAGCTCAAGGCCTATGCACTGGAGTCCTGGAGGGCCTGTGTGGAAGGTCACTCAGTGCCCCCAGCCTCCGGGCACCCACTCCAGTGCACAGGGAGCTTCTGTCTGCACCTGCTCTGTAAGGACTCTGGGAGGTGCTGGTATTTGTTTTAACCTGTTTATTAAAAATGTGACACTGTTCAAAAGAAAAATATACTGCAATATTAAAATATTACAGTACAGTATTTATGAATTTTTGTCAGTGGTTTAGGAATCTAACCAACATGTATTACTTTCTGTGGAGATATGCGTTCCAGCTCAGTCTTGCATATAGCGAGTTTTGTTAAATGAACATTTAACATCATTTGTAAGATGTAGACTGCCTTTGGTTTTTTAATACTTGACCAATATAGTAAATGTATTCATAAGTTTAAAACCAAAGCTCAGTATTTTTTTCAATCTTTATGTAAAATATCCTGTTTTAAATCTAAATAAAATGACTTGGGAAAACAGAGTCACATAGACTTTTAAACGGAAGAAAATTCCTAAAAGCTGATAGTTTTAATAAGGTAGCTTTTGCTTACTGTGAGTTCTAGTATTTAACTTGAAGGTGGTAACTGTAGTACTTAGTACTTTGATTTGTTTTTGCATTTGGATTTTTCTGGAAGCTCTGTACCACTATACAGGGAATTTTAGCAAATAGTGACTTGGCCTGAAGCTGCCCTTTGTGTGAATTGAAATTTCCAGCTGTTGCTGACTTTATTTTATAAATTAACCTTACAGAGACTAGGAAAGATTGCCAGCCTTTACATGACCTTCTCAGAAAAGTTTGACAGTTTGTTGAGCTCTTTCTTAGCATTCCAGAAATGAAATATATGGAATGGATCATTGGTAGCAAAATGAAAGTCACCACAGTTTGCCCCAGTAGATAGCATGGAATAAAGCTTAAATAACACCGTGAGAGGAATTTAGGAGTCTTTTTATCCCGGAGACATAGTTTCAAAAGACTTCAATCCAGTTGATCTTACAGATGCATTCTGCCAGATCTTGAAAGCAGGTTTTTCAGTGCTGTTGGACTGAGCAGGGCATAAAACAAAGGAGAGCTTCCAGATTCTTTGTCTAAAATGAGTATAACATTGAAAATTGACAACACTTAGAGACAGAAACAAGACAACAGGCCAAGTTGCTTTGAAAATAATGCAAAATTTCTAAATAAAATATTTGTAAATTGAGTCCAGCATATTCTTAAAAAGCAAGTATCTGCCCAAATAAAGTTCATTCCAACAATATAAAATTGGTTCAAAATAAAGAACTCTTAATTGGCCATACCAGTGTTAAAGGATTATCATTTTCCAAGAATTTAAAAGGCATTCGATAAAAATCAGTAATTCTAATTTTGTGGCAGCAAAATAGGAGTAATGAGAAAAATACTCAAATCAAAAGCTAGCATCTTCATAGCAGAGTTGGGAAAACAAAAGCGTTCCTGTTGAATCCGTCACTATACTGGACACGGCGTTAGAAGTAGTAGTTGGCAGAAATAGCTGTTTGAGACACTGATGGAATGTGTGAGTGATGAGGCTGTGGGATTCTTAGGTGCGTTATTAAATAGGACATCTGAGGCTAGCCGTTTGAAAATATTTGAATAAAAGTTGACTCCATCCTTATTTCCTTAGACAAAATTTCACATGAATTAAAGATTTCACATTAAAAAAGAACAACATAGCTCTAGTGTTAGAAGAAAACGTGGAGTGCGTGTGGCCTCTCTAAATATTTAATATAGATTCAGACACTTCAACAGCTCAGAGCAGGGACGGCCTCTCTAAGCATCATACAAAATTAGAAGAGAAGTGGGACTGAAACTTCTACATTATAAAAAATTCCAGGGGTGCGTGGGTGGCTCAGTCAGTCAGGTATCTGACTCTCGATTTTGGCTCAGGTAATGATCTCATGGTTTGTGGGATCAGACCCCACATCAGGCTCTGCGGTGCTTGGGATTCTCTGTCTCTCTGTCTCTCCGCCCCTCCTGTTTGTGTGCGCGTTCTCTCAAAAGAAATCAACTTAAAAAAAAATTATAAAATACAATTAAGGACAAAGTATTTGCAAAGTATGGTGCACAATGAGAAGTTTCCTCTGCACACTTATCAAGACGTATGTGTGTATGGAGATGCTTGTTGTAGCAGTTTTAATGCTGAAAGACTGGAAGCAGCTGAACTTACCAGTAAGATAAGGGTTTAAATAATACAGAAAATGCAATGGAGAACAGTACAGTTTTAAAAGAATGATTTTATATACATACATAAACACACACACACACCCTCGGGTGTCAAACAGTTCCAAATAAATTTGAAATGTGATAGTTCTTGAAGCAGGGTGTGTGCATATGTACACCCCTGTGCTCTGCTCTCATTTGTGTGTGTTCAAAAGGGTAAGCTCGCATATATCCACGGTAAACATAATTAAACAGTGAATGGTCTTGAGAGAGAATTTCAGTGGAGGGGGGAACTTCAACATCTACCCTTAGGTGCTATTTCAGTTTTGTACTGTTTCAGTTTTTTAAATTGCTACTTAAATTTTTTTCCGTTTGGTTTTAGTGGTGACATCTCTACTCATTAATCTGGGAAGCCCCATAAAAGAAGTACGAAGGGCCTCCATTCTTTGTCTCCAGGCCCTCAGTGGAGTGGTGTCTCATTTCCATCTGGTAATAGATCATTTGGTTCCTAAAACAGAGGAGATCACCTCCGATGCCACCTATGTTACTCAGGTAAATTCCTCCGCAGAGAAGGTTGAATGTGTGCACTCCTGTATGGACACACGAACAGTTTCCTCCTCCTTTGACGTTTTGCTTTATAGGGATTTTGATCGACTTAAGTCACTGAATTTAGAAACTGATGGCGATAATCCGTACATCTTTCTCCTCCCATTTTTAAAAGATAGGAGTACAATGTTTCATTCATTTCTGCTCTGCTTTCTTTGGCTAAAAGGCCAGTATTTGGCTTTTAATCATAAGCTAACTGAGAGGTATTGGTACCCTTTCCAGGGGAAATGAAAAATGGTAAGTAGCATCACATCATTTGAGAAAGAATCTTCATAATTAACACATTTAGCCTTTGTAGTTCCTTAGCTCTTTTTCATCCAGTTTTCTTTTTGGTGCCCTAGGATTTGGCTGCTTTATTTGAAGAACTGCGGAGAGAAAAGAAACTAAAATCTCATCAGAAATTATCAGAAACTTTGAAAAACCTACTTAATTGTGTATATAGTTCCCCATCTTATATTGCAAAGGATTTGATGAAAGTACTTCAGGAAGTCAGCAGTGAGGTATGTGCAGTTCAGGCGGCTTGTAGTTTTGTGTGTTCTTACTAAGCACTATTAGAGCTGCTCATCGTATCTAGGAAGATGTGTCCAAGAGTTAAGCAGATGCGTGCAGCACACTCAGAAGTGAAAATTCTCTTACTCGTTTGGGAGGGGGACGCATTATAGTGTAGAAAAAGACACAGAATGCAAAAAGCAAATATTGTGGGGGTTTTTTCCTTTTTAAAATTGTGTGTTATCCCTACGTAACCAGTTACTTGATTTTAAGTGAATTTAAAAAAACATGGGGGGAAACACTGAAGAGGCACTGCTGAAAAAATTGTTGGTTTGTGTCTTTTCTTCAGGTGAAAATCCTCCACAAGGTAATAGTTTTGGACATAAGCCTGTGAACATTCCAAAATCATTTGTTCATTTTTTAAATGTATGTGGTTGACCATTTTTCTGGGGGGAAGGTCCATAGTTTTCATGATGTTGTTAAGGAAGCCTGTGATCCCAGTGAAAGAGGTTGTGAAGCACCTGCTTCTGTGAAGGAGCATGCTGGTCAGCACAGGAGAAGCTCTTCATCCTAGGGTTCCAAAAATGCCTAGATGCTTCGCCAGTCTGGGACTGACGACAACTTGGAGAACTGAAATGGGATAAAGTGGTGTGGAAACCACATGATCAGATTTTCCTGGTGGGAACAAACAGATGGCATTTATCAGCTCTGTGTCATCCCTGGTGTAGTTTAAACTAGGAATTGATGGGGCACCTGGGTAGCTCAGTCGGTTAAGTGCCTGGCTTCTGGTTTCAGCCCAGGTCATAATCTCACCGGTTCATGAGTTCAAGCCCCGCATCAAGCTGTGCCCTGAATCGCCTGCTTGTGATTCTCTGTCTCCCTGTGTCCCTGCCCTTCCCCTGCTTGCTCTCTATCTCTGTCTCTCTCTCAAAATAAATAAATATTTTAAAAATATTAAAATAAATAAACTAGGAATTGACAATTTTGTTCTGTAAAGAACCAAATAGAAATATTTTAGGCACTGTAGGCTACACAGTCTTTCTTGCAGGTACTTATTAGCTCTGCCATTGTATTGCGAAAGCCATGGTCACTTACGTAAACAAATGAGCATAGCTATGTTTCAGTAAATAAAATTTACAAAAATACATGGTCCTCTGGATTTGGCCCACAAGCCATAATTTGCTAGCATTTTGGTTTAGTTTTTAAAGGCTTCACTGGGGCGCCTGGGTGGCGCAGTCGGTTAAGCGTCCGACTTCAGCCAGGTCACGATCTCACGGTCCGTGAGTTCGAGCCCCGCGTCAGGCCCTGGGCTGATGGCTCGGAGCCTGGAGCCTGTTTCCGATTCTGTGTCTCCCTCTCTCTCTGCCCCTCCCCCGTTCATGCTCTGTCTCTCTCTGTCCCAAAAATAAATAAACGTTGAAAAAAAAAAATTTTAAAAGGCTTCACATATATAACACGAATTAATATTATATCAATTTGGAAGCTCTGGGGGAAACATGCAATGTTTTAGAGAAAGCTAAAACTTCTTTTTGTGGCCTAAGACTTTAGTTTGTATTTCCTGTTTTCAGAAAGTCTTGGGACACTCAAATGATTCATCTCTGAAGGGTTTAGAGCTTTTTTTGGGTAATGTATTATTTATTTATTTATTTATTTATTTATTTATTTATTTATTTTTATTTATTTATTTAAATTTACGTATTTTGAGAGAGACCGCGTAAGCGGGGGAAGGGCAGAGAGAGAAGGGATCGAAAGCGGGCTCCTTACTGACAGCAGAGAGCCCAATATGGGACTCGAACCCACAAACCTCTGAGATCATGACCAGAAGTCAGACGCTTAACCAACTGAGCCACCCAGGTGCCCGCCCCTGTAATGTTTAGTTTTGAAAGAGAGAGAGAGACAGACAGACAGAGCATGAGTGAGGGAGGGGCAGAGAGGCAGGGCTCAAACTTATGAACTGAGATCATGGCTTGAGGAGCTGGATGCTTAACCGAGTGAGCCACCCAGGCGCCCCTAGAGCTTTTGGCCATTACAGAATGAACTTCAGGGGAGACTTCAGTGCTTAATTGGATTAAATGCCATTTCTCATGTCTAAGAGATCATCTTTATTGGGGCTTTTTTCTCCAGGCTATGCTCCCAGTCTTGGAACATCATCTCTTTGGATGTCTTTGTAAAGCAAGCAAAATTATATATCAGTAACTGTTTACTATTGAATTGCCCAAACTTTAGATGGTGCTTTCTCAGCTGTTGCCTATGGCTGAACAACTGTTAGAAAAGATCCAAAAGGACCCGACAGCTGTCCTGAAAGATGAGGCCATTATTTTGCAACTCACTCTGGGAAAATATAATGAATATTCAGCATCCCTTTTACATAAGGACCCAAAGAGCCTAGATATATTTATAAAAGCCGTGCATACAACAAGGGAACTTGGCGCAGGAATGCCAACCGTTCAGATTACAGCCCTTGAAAAGGTCAGTGATTTTTTTCAGAAACTAAAATATGTTCAAGCTTTTAAATTTTGTACTGTTTTACTTGGAGAAGCTTAAGTGGAAATGTTTTAAAAGGAATATAATATATTTGATCTGTTTTTGCAAAATTGAGTGATGTACATGTGTGTCGAAAAGAACTGCATTTTAACTGACAAAATGAGTAATGATTTTACATTGTAAGAGAGAGTGGCTTTAAGGTCATTTTTGGAATTCATGTTTGTTCGTTGAGCTCACTTGCCTTTTTTCTATTCCCTCTAGATTACAAAGCCATTTTTTGCAGCTATAGCAGATGAAAAAGTTCAGCAGAAGCTTTTGCACATGTTGTTTGATTTATTGGTGAACTGTAAAAATTCACATTGTGCTCAGACCGTTAACAGTGTTTTTAAAGGGGTAAGTTGCAAACTTTCTGTAACTTGTTTATTAACGTTTGTTCTCTCCAAGGGACACCATGTTTAACTGTCCTCTGATTTCCAGTGCATTTAGGAAGTCAGATGTTAGCGTCAACAAGAATCCTGGACAAGAAGCTCATAGAAAAGTGCAAAATCAAAGTATAAGTTTTCATCATGATTTTTATTGTGTGAAATACTTATAGTGTTAAGCAGGTAGGGTATGTATGTTAGGTTGGATCTTACTCATATTAAATGGGATCTACCTGGTTTATGCAAGGATGTTCAACTGGGTATAGGCTATACTTAATTTAAATAGTTGTGTAATGACATACATATAATGAGACTGAGAATCTGCTTGTTGATTTATGTGTATATTAAAACATAGCTGTACATCAGAATAACCACCTGGTTATTCTGTGTTTGTTTTGCTGTTAAAAAAATAACTTAGAAAACAAGTTCACAAAAATAGGTAATAATATGGGCAAGTTCTATCCAGTTTTAGCAGTTCTCAGAATTTTGACATATTTTCTTAGATTTCTAAGATGCATTAAATGAAACAAATTAAGGTACAGAGTAGTGTGTATAATACAGTCCTGTTTGTGTGTGTGTGTGTGCGTGTGTTTTAATATTTATGCAGGTGTTGGTATGTGGGAAGTACATAAGGTGTTTGCCTTTGGGGATTGATTTGAGCTCTAGAGTCATAGGAAAATGTAAAAGTGACATGGATGTTTTCACTGTATCTTTTTTTTTTTTTTATGTTTATTTTGAGAGAAAGAGTGTGAGTGGGGGAGGGCAGCGAGAGGAGGGGAGAGAATCCCAAGCAGGCTCCATACTGTCAGCTCAAAGCCTAATGCAGGGTGCATTCTCATGAACCGTAAGATCATGACCTGAGCTGAAATCCAGAGTAAGTCAGCGTTTATTTCTCTGATGTTATCCCATGCAAGTGTATCATTGACCATTCTTCCTTCATATTTCAGATTTCTGTTAATGCTGAACAAGTCAGAATAGAACTGGAGCCACCAGATAAAACGAAGTCCTTGGGCACAATTCAGCAAACAAGAAGGCAAAAAATGCAGCAGAAGTAAGAGCTATGTGTTCAGTGAGAAAGTGCCCTTTGTTCCCCAGGCCTTAAATGTTATGAAACCATTACGATTTTTTTGATACCTGTCAGTTTGGCGTATGTGGGTATGATAATTTTTACTTAGCATTCATAATGTTTGCTTTTCTAATATTTTCTTACCTGTTTCACAGAAAATCACAAGATCTAGAATCCGTTCAGGAAGTTGGAGGTTCTTACTGGCAAAGAGTAACCCTCATCCTAGAATTACTGCAGCACAAAAAGAAACTCAAAAGTCCTCAGATACTGATACCGACTCTTTTTAACCTGCTAGCAAGGTAATGACACTTGCCTTTGCCTTTGATCTGTGAGAGAATAGAATTCTAATTCCTGCATGTCTTCTCTAACAGTCTGTTTTCAACAGTCTTTTCTTGTTTAACTAGTCTGTAAAATAAAGCAAGTACTGTAGTTGAAAGATGAAAGGTTTTAGGTACCCTTTGCCAGTTCCCCAAGTTGTGTAGTAAGTGACCACTCCTCGTATAGCCTACTTTTTAACTTTCAACACCACATCTCTTGGGCATCTTTACTTGTATTGAAAGACACAGGGTGAAACTTGCTATGTTTTTAGGTGTAAATTACTAGATTGATAGTTCTGGTATATGCCACTGTAGTGTGGATATTCTCTTTTACTGTCTGAAAAGCAGAGTAATTTGCAAGGTTGTCCTCTAAGGTTTCAAGTAAGTTCATGGAAAATACAACAGAGAGGGTTTGACATTAAGCACCTACCTGCATGAGAAAAAAATTAGCATTAGAATCTTACATCTTGTTTACAGTCTATGTTTGATGTTAATATTTTAGTTATTCCTAATGAAGTATGTGTTGTGGACAGTGGTCTTTAATGTATCACTGAAATTGTGTAACTCTTTGATTTCCCATTATGTTTTTTTTCTGGGGGGTCCTGAAGGAGTTTAGAACCTTTGCCACCAGAGCAGGGAAATATGGAATACACCAAACAATTAATACTTAGTTGTTTGCTTAACATCTGCCAGAAGCTGTCTCCAGAAGGTGGCAAAATACCAAAGGGTATGTACTTTGTTGGAAGGAAAGGGTGGAAGAACTCACTGCTCTGCGTGTGAACGTACCTACCACTTAGAGAGTTTTTTCTTTTTCATCACTGTAGATGTTCTAGATGAGGAGAAGTTCAATGTGGAATTGATTGTCCAGTGCATCCGTGTTTCAGAGATGCCTCAGACCCATCACCATGCCCTTTTACTTTTGGGTACTGTGGCTGGAATATTTCCTGTAAGTATTAAGTTTGAGACTTCAGCAGATATTTTAGGTATTTTCTTTCTTCAGTGGAAATAACCTAAGTGCTCACTGGTTTGAAATCAGTGGACTTTGGGTCTCATTGGCGGGACTCTCAGCCCTGTCTCCTAATAGCTGAGACAGTGTGAGCTGTTTGATCTTGCTAAGCTTCGGGTCCTCATTTTGTAAAGTGGCAGTAATAGTAACCTTCTCGTAGGATTATTGTGAGGATGTGACTGGGTAGTTTATGGTTCGCACAGAGCCCAGCACAGTGTAACTGTGTTAGTGTTATTTGAAAAAAGTTAACTGTCCTGTTCTCCTCAGACAGCTTCAACCAGTGACTTGAGAAAAGTAATTGGATTATAAACTGCCTTAGTTAGAGAAATCATGTCCGTTATAGAAATATATCTTTTGAAGAGATTGAAGTTTTTTCCTATCGGGGATTTAGGTCACGGGTTCTTAACTGGAGTTCTCCATGAGCTTCAGCGGTCTTTCTATACTAACATCATATGCTAGATTTTATGAGTCTAGGATTTTTTTTTCTTTGAAGAGAGTCAGTAGCCCTCAGAGGAGTTGATAATCCAGCAACAATTAAGAATCATTGATATTTTTTCTTTGTTTTTATTGAAATATACTTCATCCACCATTAAATTCAACCATTTAAGTAGTTGTGCTATTCACTGGTTTCAGTATGTTCACAAAGTTGTATACCCATCACTATTATCTCCTTCCAGAACATTTTCATCATGCCAAAAGAAACGCCATGCTCATTAACTGTCACTTCTCATTCCATCTGTCAGTACAGTTTCTGCCCTGGCAACCATTAATCTACTTTCTCTCTATAGGTTTGTCTCTTCTGGACATTACCTATAAAAAGAATCCTGTAATATGTGCCCTTTTTAATGTCTGAAACATTAAAGTGAAAACACTTAAGCATCATACTTTCAAGGTTCACCCATGTTGAAGCTTGAATCTATTCCTTTTTATGGCTGAGTAATACTCCACTATATGCAGATACCATGTTTTGCTTGTTTGTTTATCAGTTGATGGATCTTTAAGTCGTTTCTACTTTCTGGTGTATACCTAGTAGTGGAATTGCTGGGTCCTAAGTTAAGTTTAATATTCTAAGAAACTGCCAGACTGTTTCCATAGCATCTATAATATTTTGTAACCACCAGCAGAATATGAGCATCCTAATTTCTCCATATCTTCACTGCTAGTTGGTACTGTCTTTTTTTTTTTTTTTTAAGTTTATTTTTGTGAGAGAAAGAGTGTGTGTGAGCAGGGGAGGGGTAGAGAGGGAGTGAGACACAGATTCCGAAGCAGTCTGCAGGCTCTGAGCTGTCAGTACAGAGCCCGACAGGGGCCTCAAACCCACAAACTGAGATCATGACCTGAGCTGAAGTCAGATGCTTAGCTGACTGAGCCACCCAAGCACCCCTTACTTTTTTTTTTTTTTTTTTTTGTCATCCTAGTCTGTGTGAAGTATCTTATGATTTGGAGTTTGCATTTCCCTGAACAACTGATAATGTTGAGCATCTTTTCATGTGCTCAATGACCATTTGTTTAATCTTTGGAGAAATGTCTTTGGAAATCCTTTGCCTGTTTTTCAGTGGGGTATTTCTTCTTTTATTACTGAGTTATAATGAATCATTGATATTTGATATGCTTAAAATAGAAAATGCTGCGGGGCGCCTGGGTGGCGCAGTCGGTTAAGCCTCCGACTTCAGCCAGGTCACGATCTCGCGGTCCGGGAGTTCGAGCCCCGCGTCAGGCTCTGGGCTGATGGCTCGGAGCCTGGAGCCTGTTTCCGATTCTGTGTCTCCCTCTCTCTCTGCCCCTCCCCCGTTCATGCTCTGTCTCTCTCTGTCCCAAAAATAAATTTAAAAAAAATGTTGAAAAAAAAAAATTAAAAAAAAAAAAAAGAAAATGCTGAAAGGTGTGTTTCCTTTCAGGATAAAGTTCTACACAATATCATGTCTATTTTCACATTTATGGGAGCCAGTGTCATGCGTCTAGATGATACTTACAGTTTTCAAGTTATTAACAAGACAGTGAAAATGGTTATCCCAGCACTTATTCAGGTAAGCTGTTTTAATACCATTGTTTGTATTCTTTTAATTTTATAATTGTATATAGTATGAAACTTAAGTGACATTACAAGCCTTTCTGAAATGCTCAAGTGTTTGTGCTTCTGAAATTTTAGAATGATGGAGCTAAGAATGAGTCTTAGTAACAATGTCCTTTCCAAAAACATGAACATGCATAGCTGGTTCTGCTTTGCTGGGAGGGCATAACTGTACACATGTCTTAGCATTAATCTGACAGTGAATTTACATTTGCTGTATATTTCAGGACATTGCAGTTGGATAATACCCTTACTCATGTCAGTGAAGATAGGACATTTTAGAGCTCCAGTGGCAAATTTGTGAATACGCAATTTCAACAAACATTTTCCAAATGTTCTCTAAGAGCCAGGTACTCAAAGAGATGATTGGGTTTCTCTGCCAATTTGAAAAGCAGCCTTGAAGGTGAAAGAGCTTGGTCGTCTGCTTGAGTTTTCTGTTTACCCCTACTTGTTGTTAATGCCTTTCTCACATTATTGACCGTTCCAGGGATGACAGTACCGTCTCCTTTTAATCTTGGTATTTGGTTGATATTGTCTGTCCAACAGGTCCCAACAAGTAGGGGACACAGATCTAAAAAAAAATAGCTGTATGCACAGTAGCATGTATGCCAGTAGAATAGATGAGTGGTGAAGGGTTCAGAATAGAGGATGGCACATGTCGGCCCCGAAGACCACAGTCTCAGAAGAAATAGAATTTGAACTGGCATAAATGAAGGGCAGGATTTGTTCGGTAAAAAGGCGAGGTCTGGGAGCATGCACCGTGTGTGTGAAGAAAGTGACGTCAGTCAGTTCGTGGAGTGCAGTGTTGAGACAGGGAGAAGTGGGGGGCTTTGGTTCATTCGTTCATTCGTGCAAGAGGTTGTTATTCATTCTTTAATTCAACAGCCGCATTTGAAGGATCAGTACCAGAGTTAAATGGTTTGAACTTTATTCTGAAAGCAGCAGGGAGTTGTTGGCCTTTCTGTACTCTGCTTATGTAGACTGTACCCGTTCTTCTTGGGGCAGAGCACAGGTCCTGCTTGATTTGTGCAGCCTCCCGGTTGGCCTGAGAGCAGACCTGTTGTAAGTGCCCCATACTTGGCATCTGCCATTCATTGCCTGCTAGTGTTCTCTTTCCACGTGTGAGTCTTTTTTCATACAGATGATGTCTTCGGGGCTGGGCTCACATCCTATGCCTTGTATTCTCCTGGGAGCCAACAGTGCCTGGGACACCGTCTGTACTCTTTGAATATTTATTGATAGGTCTTTGATTATTCAGATTCTTTTGGTAACTTTTTTTGGAGCATCTGAAGGCCGTGGACATTCCGTGTCCACTTAAAAGCTTCTTTTGTGGAGGGTTGTTTGCTCCTACTCACTGTCCCTGCTTGCTGTTCTGCAGTCTGATGGTGGAGACTCGGTGGAAGTCACAAGAAACGTGGAAGAGGTCGTGGTGAAAATCGTGAACGTATTTGTGGATGCGCTGCCCCACGTCCCAGAGCACAGGCGCCTGCCCATCCTCGTTCAGCTTGTCGACACGCTGGGTGCAGAAAGATTCCTCTGGGTCCTCCTCGTCCTGCTTTTTGAACAGTATGTCACGAAAACAGTGCTGCTGGCTGCCTGTGGAGAAAAGGTCAGAGTATAGAGTGGGGTGATTAGAAGGAAAATGTTCGTGTTTATGAAGCATGGGGTGCTCACGTCGATTTAACAGTCCTTGCTCGCAACCGTTTGTAAAGAGATTTTTGACGTTCTTTACAGCTGCTTTCCAAGCCTGTGGCACTCTGAATATCCTCCATAGCAACTGATATCTGCTGTAGGTGATTCGACCTAAGAACTGGTCTAGTACGATGCTGGGTGGTTCTGTTTTCAGCCTAACAGCACAGCTGAAAAGTGATTAAACTGTGTCTCTTGAAAGTGGTTTTTAAGGCGTTTCTTGGGGGAAAGGGAGGAATGTCTACGTCATCAAAATGGTTACAACATGGTGGTGGTTTTGAAGAGCCCTGTTTGGATGGATGAGGGCAGAACTTACAGGCCGAGGACTGCTTTTAAATGACTTTCTAGACACAGGATCTGGGAATAGAGGTAGACACATTCTGAGTAAAAGGGTATGTTCAGTTCTGCTAAAAATCATAATGCAGATTATCCTGGAATAATGCCAACATTCTTCTCATAAATTGGCATTTTTAGCTAAGAAGCTCAGTAATTCATTCATCTGGTGATACATGTGACTATAAGGAACAGTATGTAATGCCTTTGCATGCCAAGAAATATTTTTCAAATACTTCCATCATTTGTACTTAGTTACATAAATTTGGTAGGGATAATTACATAAATTCGACATCGAATAGGGATAAATTCAATAATTTCTTTTCTCTATACAGGATGCTATTTTAGAGGCAGACACTGAATTTTGGATTTCAGTCTGTTGTGAATTTAGTGTCCAACATCAGATACAAAGCTTGATGAATATTCTTCAGTACTTAATGAAGCTGCCAGAGGAAAAAGAAGGTCAGTCATAATCAGGTGTTCATTGTTGAATCTGAAAGCTCCAGAGGTGCAGAAGACCAGACGGGTCATCCTCAGAGCACATGGTACATCTTAGAAGGGATTTTATGAGTAACTTAATAATTTTTATGTGATGGTGTGCTTTCTCAAATCCTTACAGAAAATGGTAAGTAGGATTTCTCCTTGCCTCTCCTCACACATTGGCATTGACTTTTTTGTTTAAATTTATTTACTTAAATTCAAGTTAGTTAACATACAGTGTAGTATTGGTTTCAGGAGTAGAACCCAGCGATTCATCACATATGTAACACCCAGTGCTTATCCCAACAAGTGCCCTCCTTAGTGCCCATCACCGATTTAACACATGCCCCCTACCCACCTCCCCTCCAGCAACCCTCAGTTTGTTCTCTCTTTAAGAGTCTCTCATGGTTGGTCTCCCTCTCTCTTTTTATCTCATTTTCCCTTCTCATCCCTTTTGTTCACCTGTTTTGTTTCTTAAATTCCACATGTGAGTGAAATCATATGACATATGTCTTTTCTCTGCTTGACTTCCTTCTCTTAGCCTGATACACTCTAGTTCCATCCATGTTGTTGTAAATGGCAAGATTTCATTCTTTTTGATCACCCAGTAGCATTCCATTATGTGTATATCTACATCTTCCTTATCCGTTTGTCAGTTGGACACTTGGGCTCTTTCCATACTTTGGCTACTGTTGATACTGCTGCTATGAACATTGGGGTACATGTGCCCCTTCGAATCGGCACATTGGCTTTTATACCTCCGTCCTTTTGTGTGGATGTGTTGGCTGTGGAGTATTACAGGGATATCCAGGATGAATTGTAGTAAAATGACAGCAGGTTAGCAGCAACGTATTAGCTGTGTCTTAACTTCTCATTAGAATATTGGTGAAGACGTTGACAGGAAAAAAAAAAAAAACAGGTGCCACAACTTTGGTAACTAAATATTAAATTTTTACCATAGATGTGAGTCTTGAAAAAAATTCCACTAATTGCAGCACCAATTAGACTGGTTTAAGAAAGGGTTTGATGTGTTCTTAGTTCTCTGCCCTCTGAAACAGAGCAGCAAGGAGCATTGGAAAGAAGATACTGAGGACCCCATGGAGACTGTTTTCTGTGTGGCCAGCTGTTTGGCCGGGCTTGTGGTCCCACAGTCTGCTCAGGTTTGGCCGGGACAGACCAGGAGCCTGGAGAGCCGTGTGGTGACTGCTTACGGGAGAAACCTTCAGTTTGAGTCACTCTCTAGGACAGTGAGTGGTTTTTAAGTGGTCCACTGTGGACTCCCCAATCACTGCACCCTCAAACCCTTTTATATTAGATAAATTCGGATATAGGATTCTACAGAGTTTTAGAACATACATCTTTAAACTTTGAGAATTAAATGTTGAAGGCTAGAGATGACCCTCCTTCAGACTGTTGTGAGCCAACATGTAAATACTTTTGAGGCTTCAGAATTGGGAATGGAGGCAGCATTTAAAGGTTCCTTTTTAAATGTCTTTGTCTTTCATTTGCTTGTCTCAGTTGTCCTGTTTTTTGTTTGTTTTTGTCTTACTCTCTTCTCTGGGCTCTTGGAAACTTTGTTGGTAAATACGCGTCTTTCACTAATTCAGGAGAGGAAAAGCGGGGTGTGACAGATTCACAAATTCCTCGCAAAATCGTATCCCTTGTACTCTGCTCGTTATGTCTGTGTCTGTAAAGATTCTGCTTGAAGATGAGTGACGTCACTTGTCCTTGTTGCTCTTTTTCAGAAGCTGTTTCCAAAGCAGCATCAACTAAAAGTGAATCGCAAGAAGAGGTGCTACAGATTTTTAATATAGACACTCACACGAGCAAGCAGCTGCGGCATTTTAAATTTTTGTCCGTGTCCTTCATGTCTCAGCTCCTGGCTTCTAATAATTTTATCAGAAAGGTGAGGTGTTCTTTTAAATGTGTTTATGACAAGACGATTTTGCTTTTTCTAAAGGAACTATCTTTTAAACTAGTAAAAATAGATTGGCAAATATGAAAACATGAGGCATGCCTTTAAAGATGATAGAAAAAAATCAGGGGTGCCTGGGTGATTCAGTTAGTTAAGCGTCCAACTTCGGCTCAGGTCGTGATCTCACGGTTCTAGCCCCACATCGGGCTTTGTGCTGACAGCTCAGAGCCTGGAGCCTGCTTCGGATTCTGTGTGTGTCTCTCTCTCTGCCCCTCCCCTGCTCATGCTCTCTCTCTCTGCCTCAAAAATAAATAGAACATTAAAAAAAAAAAAGATAATAGGAAAAAAACAGAGCGTACATGAACCATTTGGCACGATCTGGTGAGGCTGTACATGTATCAACCCTGCGACTCAATAATTCCATCTCAAGTGGTACACAGGCATATTGTACGTTTTACTGGGCTTCGCAGATAGTGTGCGTTTTACAAATCGTAGGCCTGTAGTAACTCTGCATCAGGCAAGTCTCCCAGCACCATATTTTCAATAGCAGTTGGTCATTTCATGTCTCTCTGTCACCAGATTTTTTCATTATATCTGTTACGGTGATCTGTGGTAACTGATTATGACTTGCTGAAAGCTCGGATGGTGGTTAACATTTTTAGCAATAAGGTATTTTTTAAGGTACATAACATGGGTTTTTTGGGGTTTTTTTTGATATAATGCTATTGCACATGTAATAGGCTATAGTTAGTATAAATACAACTTTTTTTTTAAGTTTATTTTGAGAGAGAGAGAGCGCGAGTCGGGGAGGGGCAGAGAGAGAGGGAGAGAGAGAATCCCAAGCAGGCTCCATAATGTCACCTCAGAGCCCAACGCGGCGCTCGAATCCATGAACTGTGAGATCATGACCTGAGTTGAAGTCTTACACTTAACTGACTAAGCTACCCAGGTGCCACTAAATGTAACTTTTGTATGCACTGGGAAACCGAAAAACTTATTTGACTTGCTTTATTGTGATACTCTCTTTATTGTGGTGGTCTTGAACTGAACATGCAGTGTCTTCAAGGTATGCCTGTATACCCAGCAGAATGTATGAGCATAGGCACTAAAAGACGTCTACAAGAACGTTCATAAAAGCAGTATTTGTGGTAGCCCAGAACTAGCAACAAGCCAAGTATGTATCAACAGTGGAGTGGATAAAGGGTCTGTCATCAAAAATGGACATGAGGGAATCTCATAAGGGTAATGTTGAAAGAAGACAGGCAGACACAAAAGAATATATCCTATGATTCTAGTTGTATAAACTTTAAAAACAGGCAGAACAAATCTAGGGTTGTAGAAGTAAGGACAGTGTTTACCTTTGGGAAGGAGGGAATAAGCAATACTGAGGGTCCAATAGAGGAAGGTTTCTGGAATGCTTATAAGAGCCTTTAATAGGCTCTTTTCTTTACCTGAATATAATGAGCTCTATATGTGTGATTTGTATGCCTTCCTGTTTGTGCGTTAAACTTTAAACAGAGAAGAAGGAAATACAGAAAGTGAAGACCTAAAGAAACAGAGAAGGATCAGGAACATCAGAATGGTTGAACATTAATAAGAAAGTCTGAGTTGTGGTCTCCTGCGTGAGCAGGTCAACGGGAAACCATGTGATCATTGAAGTATTTGTAGAAAAATAATGTAATAAATTCAGTACTTATGATTTAAGGAAAAATCCTCTTAGCAACCAAGATAGATGGGAACTTCCTAATGAAGTTCTGGCCTAATGAAGATACCAGAAACTGCTTTACATCACCTTTCATAATGAGACAGACTTTATAAAGTCTGGAACAAGGATATCCTGTCATTGTTTCTATTCAGCAAAAGAACGATGTGTAAGAATCCGAAAACAATCAGCAAACTTGTAGAACAAATGATTCGTTCAGGTAGCTTGCTTGATAGGGATAAGTGTAGACCCTGCTCTGTCTCAAGTGAGCTTGCCAAGGACAGTGGTGGTGCCAGTGGTGCCAGTCAGGGGGGTCAGTGTGACCGTGTCCGGTCTGTCTAGACACATACCCTGTGCACATGGAAGAAATGCTTTCATGTGGAAGGGGCATTACAGAGTAGTTAGGAAAAGAGAACTGTCCAGTTACTAGAATGGGCTTGATTTGTTTTCCATGTGGGGAAAGACTGGCCTCATACCACATACAAAAGACAATCTTAGGTAGGTTAAAAAATTACTTCAGTGTGATTTTAGATAGATTAAAAAATTACTCTTTCAGTGTGAAAAGGAACACTTAGAAGGAAATGAGAACATTGTTACCAGAGGAACACAGAGGAATTTCTTTAGAAGTGCATTTCAACAAAAAGCCACCATAAACAAAATGAAAAGAAAGCCACAGGCATAAATTAAAAAGTATCAGTTCCTCTGAGAACATCTGGCAAAGAACATGAATTCACAACAAACGGCTAATATTAACATACAACAAGGTAACCTCTCTAATAAGGAAGGGAATTGCAGATTAAATGCGATGCCACTATGATGTCCTATCAAACTGGCAAAAGTTTAAAAGCCCTTAATAGCAGGAAGTGGCAAGGCTGTGGGGACACAGTTACTTGTGTACCCCACTGTGGGTTAGGTCTCCGGATAGCCGCTTCAGAAAGCGAGCAGTCAGCGGTCTCCAGTCAGGTTGGAGATGCGCACGCATCTCTTGTGATCTAGCCGCTCCCTTTCTGGGGTATATGCTCTACAGAAAAGTGCCTGCTTGTTCAAGGAGACGTATAAAAATGTTCTTTTCTAATGTCTTTACTGACAGAAAAATGGACGTAAACTAAACATCCATAGTAAACAGATGGGATGAGCAGATGTGCCATGGTGTGTACCGTGATGTATGCAAGGAGTGTTAAATGAACGCTAGAACGACATACATCTCTGTAGATAGATCTCAGAACTCTGATGCTCCCAGAAAAGCATGTTGCTGACTGTGGTGTAAACTCTGACATTTAACGGCAGGTTCAAGTTTGTGGGGCTGGGGGCACTTAACCAAGGGAAGGGATGAGAGAGGTAGGGATTACGCTGGTATCTGTAACGTTCATAATGTCATGCAGTTACTAGGAGCTAATGGAAGCGTTTCATAAAATTAGTGGGTAAACGAGTGTAGATGGCTGTATTTTTCTGAATCTTTCTAGTACTTATAGAAATCACAGGTATCTATAGAGTGTAATCGCTCTGTGAGTAGAATAACGAAAGGGAATAGAGTTACTACAGTTTGATGGGGAAGGTCTCAACCTGATTAAATTGTACGGTCAGAAAACGGTCCCTGGGAGGTTTGAATTGAATAGTCTTACAGATGAGTTTCACTGTATATACTTCAAATGATTTTTTTTTATATCTAGCTTGCATACTGCTCTGATGATGTTTTCTTTAAAAATTAGGTGGTTGAAAGTGGTGGTCCTCAGGTTTTAAAAGGCCTTGAACAGAGGTATGTTACTTTTTAAATTTTTTAAAAAATTTTTATTTGGAAATAATTTCCAACTTTTTAACAAAATGCTGGAAGAATAGTGGACAAAACTCTCATATAAGCCTCCTTTGTTTTAGGTTGCTAGAAACAGTTCTTGGCTATATTAATGCTGTAGCACAGTCCATGGAGAAAAATGCAGACAAGCTAACTGTGAAGTTTTGGCGGGCACTGCTTAGTAAAGCTTACGACATGTTAGATAAGGTAGGCTTCCGTTTCTCCCCATCCACTGTGTTTTGCTGTTTTTATGTCATCGTGAAACTATTTGATAGAAAGTTTTACTTTAGGAATAAACTTAGTGATAGTTTTTCTTACCATAATACAGCTCACATTTTTCTCGGAAAAGAGTCTCTTGATGGCTGGAGATAAATTCATCTGAAAATGATCATTTACCTACAAATTATGAGAGCATGTGCTTCACTAAAAGTGATACTTTAAGATTGAGTCATCTAATACTGTATAATATTCTACTTTATGCAGTGGAATAGAAGAAAAATAGCTTTTTAGGTAGAGTATGTGGGATATTAGAAATATCACCGGCCTTGACATTAGGATCCCTGTTCAAAATCTAGCTATAAGACTTTGAGCAGTTCACTTAGTCTTAGCATCGGCGTGTCTTGTTTGTTTGCTTCTTTTGTTTCCCTTTTAAATGTGGTTAGTAATGTCTACCTGAAAGGTTAGTGTAAGAAGTTAAAAGGGCATAAACTGCCTGGAACCTAGAAGGTATGCAGCAAATAGAAATCAGTCTTAATCTGAATGGGTCTTCTCTTTAAAAAATTTTTTTTGTTCAATGTAAAACTACTGTCTAGGTCAATGCCTTGCTGCCCACGGAAACCTTCATAGCTGTGATCAGAGGGCTGCTGGGTAACCCGCTGCCATCTGTCCGCCGGAAAGCACTGGATCTTTTGAACAACAAGCTACAGCAGCATACATCCTGGAAAAAGACCATTGTAAGTGAAGACTGTCTGTCATACCCACTCACCACTCTGCTTTATCAAAGAGCTGCATTTTAACTCCCTTGAGTTTGTCGCTTCCCTGAGTGCTACGATTTAAATAAGTATAGTAGTATTTGAATATGATGCCAGTAGACGTGTTTCTAAAATGTGATGTTAATTCTAATAGGAATTGGGATAAGAGTTCTTAGAATGGAATCACAGCCTAATAGAGTTGTTGCTAATTTGGACCCTACGTTGTCTTAGCTTTAGCATGATCTAATCCTCTTTTACTCCAGACCAGCGGATGCATTACGTAAATACGTCCCAAATGGGTTACAAGCACATACACTGGCTCAGTGGTGAAGAAGGCAGATAGGGAAACAGTTGCTTGTGTATAATTGTGTGGCACAGGGCCTCAGGCAGTCGCAAGCAGTAAAAAATGGAAAAGACGGACTAGTATGTTTTTTCTGCAGCTCTAATTATTTAAAATTTTTGGCTGACCTCTTCAGGTTTATCGTTTCCTAAAACTGGTTCCAGTCCTTTTGGCCATTGTGCAGCATAAAAAAAAGACGGAAGAACAAGCAATAAACAGACAGACAGCTTTATATACTCTAAAGCTTTTATGTAAGAATTTTGGTGCAGAAAATCCAGAGCCTTTTGTCCCCGTGCTGAGCACTGCTGTGAAACTGATTGCACCAGAAACAAAAGAAGAGAAGAATGTCTTGGGAAGTGCCCTGCTGTGCGTGGCAGAGGTGACCTCCACCCTGGAGGCGCTGGCCATCCCTCAGCTTCCCAGGTATGCTGATTAGGACCTGGAACAGGAGCCATCATGTGGGGTTTCTGGTACAAATTGAAAAATAATACCTTAGCAATTTTTTTTTTTTTTTTTTTTGCCTCTCAATAGAGGTTACATAAGATTAGATTTGTTAAAGATTTAATTTTTTCTTCAAACTAAAAACCACTGATTAAAAACTTTCTAATTTCCTTTATGATGTTTGTTGCCTTCCACTTTTCACTCCCCCTTGGCCACCTGTAACTAGGAAACGGGGTGAAGCCCCACGACAGGTGTTCCATCTGTTCGGGCAAAAGCTGCCTCGTGCAGCCCAGGTTCAGAGTTGAATGCTCCTGACTTTCCCCCTTGGCTTTGGTATTTTCTAGCTGTGCAGCCCTGGGCAGGTTACTTGGTCTGTTAGAGCTTTGCCATCTCTAAAACCGAGACCAGACCGACTTCATGGGATTCCGGTGGGGGGGTGGTGCACGTAAGGCTTTTTGCACAGCGCCTAACACGTAGCAAGCATTAAATTGAAAGTCCCTGTTATTTTTTAAAATGACTGAGTAACTATTGCTACTGGGAGGTTTCTTGCTCTGAGTCTCATAAAATGTGTAGACACGTTTTGTCGGCTGTGACATAGCATGATGTAGCGGGCACAGTTATTAGGAGTTTTGCATAGTGACTTCTCCATTCTCTGTTCTTAAAGTTACTCTAAAACTCTTGCTTTTTTATATCTAGCCTGATGCCATCATTGCTGACAACGATGAAAAACACCAGTGAGCTGGTTTCTGGTGAGGTCTATCTGCTTAGTGCTTTGGCAGCCCTGCAGAAGGTTGTGGAGACCCTCCCACATTTCATCAGCCCTTATCTAGAAGGTGTCCTGTCCCAGGTGAGCCACAGTACCTCAACATGCTATGCCCGTTTTCTCTCCCATCATCCCTCCTGCTTGGTCATGACGTTGAAATGGTCATCGCTTTCTTCTTATAAGGCTCATCTCTTTTTTGATTTTGCAGAATGTGTTTTATTGCCTTTCTCTCCCCTCCATGAGATCGTTCGTGTTGGGCTGGAGCTGCCTTTTATTACTTGTAGAAACTTGTGTGTCCTGTTTGCTTCTAATGTAAAGGGTTTTTTAATCCTAAGGTGTCCTTCAAAATCAGAATCCCTCTATTGCTGTTCAGTGGTTACTTGGCACATGGGCAGTGGGCAAGGGGCATTTCTAACTGACAGTGCCCAGGAACGATCCTCACTCTGTTCTCTTGTACTGGTCATTTGCCATTATGAGGTTAGGAGCTTCAGCTGCCATGATGAAAATAATTTAGCTGATTCACACACTCTTGTGGCCAGGGCTTGAAGGTAGACCTTTTATAGAAAGGGACCCCTACATCTGAGGAGGTCTGTAGATAGATTTTTTAGCAAGAACAAACACACTTGACTCTTCTCATGGTCTCTGGATTCCTGTCCTCTTTAAAAACAAAAACCCATCAGTTTGAGTGCTCTGTGTTCTTCTGCCTTCCACCATTTACCTGCATCCCTGACTCCACTTGGGGAAGAGTCATCTGTTCATTTGTATCTACAGATGTTCAAGACTGCTTTGAAAGGAATTCTGTGAAGCGATAGTGCTCCGAGCTTTCCCCAGCCGCTAGCCTCTGGGTTGACTTCTGTAAGTGTGCAGACATTGTCAGTGAGTTCTCATATTGGCTTTGGTCATGGTTTCTGTATTCCTATAGGTGGTTCATTTGGAGAAAATCACTGGTGGAATGGGTTCTGCCTCACAAGCTAATATCCGCATCACGTCCCTTAAAAAGACACTGGCTACCACACTGTCACCCCGAGTCTTACTGCCAGCGATCAACAAAACGTACAAACAAATTGAGAAGAACTGGAAGGTTAGATCATACTGGGTTTTAGACTTTGGAGAGGGGAGATGTGGTCCTGAAATTTCTAAGTTTTCACTTAAAGAAGAGGATGGTTATTTAATTGATAAACGTACTAATGAACTCGGAATGTTTAAAATTGGCATGTCTCTTTACTGTGTTACTGGTAGAAGCACATGCGTCCATTTATGAGCATCTTGCAAGAGCACATTGGGGTCATGAAGAAGGAAGAGCTCACCTCCCATCAGGCTCCACTAACCGTGTTTTTTCTGGAAGCCCTGGACTTCCGAGCACAGCACTCTGAAGTAAGCTTATTTCCACTTCCCCAGATCCGAAAGTTATCTACTTGTTTAAGAGCCAGAGAAAAATCTAGCTGTGTAATCTGTTTTACTTGCCAAAGTTATTTAGAGCTACATGTTAGTAATCTGGCTAATCTTCTGTTTTTCAGGATGATCTGGAGGAAATTGGAAAGACGGAAAATTGTATCATTGACTGTCTAGTAGCCATGGTGGTGAAACTTTCTGAAGTCACGTTCAGGCCCTTGTTCTTTAAAGTAAGCTTGCTCCTTCCACGTCTCCTTTGTAGCCATACATAAATGTTACAAGATATGTAGAATAAACTAATATTACTTTATCTTTTTAGCTGTTTGATTGGGCTAAAACAGAGGATGCCCCGAAGGACAGACTTTTGACATTTTACAACTTGGCAGATAACATTGCTGAAAAACTTAAAGGGCTTTTTACTCTGTTCGCTGGCCACCTGGTGAAGCCTTTTGCTGACACCTTGAACCAGGTGAACATCTCCAAAACAGGTTGGTAGCTGACTCCAGTCGATACCTTTGCTCTGTGTACCTTACACAAGGCACAGTAGTAAGCATAAGGAGGGTGAAGGTTTTACTTCATAATCAGTCAGTAGGCATTGAAGTCTTTGCTTGAGCAGAATGAAAACATGTTAACAACAATTGACTCACTTAGAAGTAAAAGTAAGGTAAATGATATGTGCTACTCTAAGTTATTGGAAGTAACTTTAAAATGTTAAGATTTAAGATTGGTGTTTTCTTTACTGCTAATAAGCAACCCACTTGATAAGTGGTAATTTAACTTGCCAAACTAAGTGATCTAAACTGAGAATCTTGACTCCTACAGGAGCCACTTACCCGAGAGCTGCCCATTTTATGTCATGTCTTCATCCTGATTTTCTGTATTGTTTTAGAAATATTCTTCTGACTGTAGTGTCAATAGTGATTTGAATTTAAACATTGGAGGTTAAATTGTGAAAATCAACTGTTTTTTCACTTTTACTCTTCCCATCTACAGATGAAGCGTTTTTTGACTCTGACAATGACCCTGAAAAGTGCTGCTTGCTGTTGCAGTTTATTTTGAACTGTTTATATAAAATCTTCCTTTTTGATACTCAGCATTTTCTCAGTAAAGAGAGAGCAGAAGCCTTGATGATGCCCCTGGTGGACCAGGTAACCACATGGAACCCATCTTTTTGCCATCACTGTTAAATTTTTTTGTTAATTTTATTTAAATCCAAGTTCGTTAACATATAGTGTAATAAGGTTTCAGTAGAATTTAGCGATTCATCAGTTATATACAACACCCAGTGCTCATCCCAACAAGTGCCCTCCTCAGTGCCCATCACCCATGTAGCCCATCCCTAACCCTCTTTCCCTCCAGCAACCTTCAGTTTGTTCTCTGTATTTAAAAGTCTCTTATGGTTTGCATCCCTGTTTTTATCTTGTTCTTCCTTCTCTTCCCGTGTTCATCTGTTGTGTTTCTTAAATTACACATGGAGGTGAAATCATATGATACTTACCTTTCTCTGACTTCTTCCGCTTAGCATGATACTCTCTAGTTCCATCCACGTTATTGCAAATGGCAAGATTTCATTCTTTTTGATTCACTGTTAAATTTTTACTAGATTTATTCTACTAAAATTAGAGCTTGCTGGGCTTTCTTCTCCAGGCTTTTTTTTTTAATGAAATTTTTATTTCAAAATTTTGTTATTTTTAATGTACAGAACTTATCTTCATAGTGGCATACACCAGGTTTTACTTTTGAAGGTTTCAAATGGAAGGCAGGATATAAGGACTCATGGTTAGATTTTTAATTTTCTAAAATTGGATTTATTGAGAATGTTTTAGGACTGGGCCGCCATCTGGAAGAACGCCTCTCAGCTGTTCTCCTGGAGGGAGGGGTGACGCTAAGGGCCATGACAGTCTGCCTCGGCTCCAAAAGGTGGTAAATTTGCTCTAGAGAGTGTTAGAATTACACACCTGGTCATCGAGCCTGCTGATATGAAAAAACAAGTTTATTTATACATTGGGAATTTTTCAGACAGAAAACGTGTTGCTCAGAGTCCCTGTCTCCTTCATAGCTAGAAAACAGGCTGGGAGGAGAAGAACGGTTCCAGGAGCGAGTGACAAAGCACCTCATCCCGTGCATAGCACAGTTTTCCGTGGCCGTGGCAGACGACTCTCTTTGGAAACCACTGAACTACCAGATTCTGCTGAAGACGAGAGACTCCTCACCCAAGGTGGGCGCTGTGGTCGACAGGCACCGAAGCTGCGTGTGTTCCCCATATAAACCAAACAGTCCCAGAGCGGTCGTGGCTGTAGGCCCATGGTAAACTAGCTGCTTGTCTTCTAGGACCGGAGGTTGCTCTTTGGGGCAGAAGTTTGAGCCTGAGAAACGTTTG
This sequence comes from Felis catus, assembly GCF_018350175.1. Lineage (NCBI taxonomy): Eukaryota > Metazoa > Chordata > Mammalia > Carnivora > Felidae > Felis > Felis catus. The sequence goes on from NC_058378.1 coordinate 12,354,993, forward strand.
GCTTTTACTTAAAGGCTATTTATAAATAATAGAAGTCCTCTCCCCCACCCCCACGGTGTGTTAGATGCAAGTAGTGACATATTTAAATGTCTTTGTGCTCCCAGAGACTGTCTTTCAGTCTGTTCACAGAACATTCCTTTGAGCTACAGCAATGGATTATCTCCGTCATGTGTAACAGGCTTAGGATTTTGTGAAATAATGGAAAATAAGGAGTGGTGGACACTCACTCACGTGGGCAAGGATGAACCAAGTTACAGTCCCCTGCCTGCGTCTCAATTTCCAGTCACCAGTTCTCAGTCTAATTAGCATACGAGAACCTCAGTGAATAAAGCAGACCGAAGCAGAATTTTGTCAAAAGATTTATTACTTGAAATATATAACATTTATTACAGGAGAGAACAATGAGGCTATTTTCATGAACCCCCAGATTTTACATTGTAGGTTCTTACAAGCTTATAGCATTAAATTTGTCTTAATGTTTTGTTTTGAATGTACAATATCAAAAAAAGTCTGGCTTGAACATAGGTAGTTCATAGGCTTTTTAAAGAAATCATTTTGCTTTATCCAAATATTTTTTTTTAATTGTCCAAAACCGAAAAGAGGATTAGTACAGCTTTTGTTTCAAAGTGAACCACTAACAGAGCCAGACCACTGCTTGCATTCCATAGACCAGAAATATGAGAGAATATATGAATTAGGTATATGAAATAGGAATAGAGAAACACCCAGACTTTTTTTAAGTTCCCAGATCCGGAAGTCACGATACATTATTTTTAATTCCGTGCTGAATGCCCGGCCCCTCCCACCACTGTAGTCCGGAGGGAGGGGTCCTGCCTGAGGGGGCCAGGCTGGCCTCATCGCCCACAGCCCAGCAAGCCCATGAGCTTCAGTGCACGTAAACTTGAGGACATACTCGAGTCTGTGTGTGCCTTTTTGATTGTTGTTTTTAAAGGAAAATGTTAGAAAAAGGTATTCACATTAAGCCCTGCAGTACTGTAAGACACTTTAAAAAACACTGGTTTGTATAAGGTTGCCTATATTATAAACAGACCCCAAGTTGTTAAATAAATTGGTGTTCTGAGATGGAAGTGGAGTGGACAGAGGGGGAACCAATTCGTTTAAAAAGTCAGAGCCTGTCTCAAGTTAGACAGTTGTGAGATATAAATGTAGCAATGCTAGTCTTGGGCGGGGGAGGGGGGAGGGGTTAAATCCTCTTTCTTTACCTTTTTATCTCTTTCAGGTTCGATTTGCTGCTCTGATTACAGTATTAGCACTGGCTGAAAAACTAAAGGAGAATTACCTTGTCTTGCTACCAGAGTCCATTCCTTTCTTAGCTGAATTGATGGAAGGTAATGCCTAAACTACTAAGAAATAATGGCAGTAAAATTCTGTTAAAATGTGCCCAGTGATCATGGAAATTTGGATAGAACCCCATCCTCTGCTCCCTCCACATCTCACACTGCAGACAGGAGGCGGGGTGCCTGTTTCGAGTAGGGTTGAGAGACCATATTAGGTGGCCACCCCGCGATCATCTGAAACTTGTCTACAAGGAAATCACCACCTTTACTTTTGCGTTTATTGATGTTTCTCATTATCCTCATACATTTATATGATTATTTTAGTCCCCATAGATTTACTGTGTCAGAAGTGCCAATAAGATCACAGTAGATTAGCTGCCTGTTAATACCAGCCAACATTTCCTCCATGTTCTGCCTGGAGGATCTCATTCAGTCCTCACGATGTGTGTGCCATTATCCCTGTTTTATAAAGGAAGAAACTAGAGGCTTTCAAAGGATTTTGATAAACTAACACAGTGAGTGTGACGAGTGTTCAGGCCAGGTTTGCAGAGTTCTGGGCGTGGCAAACGCCCTGCCACCAGGCCGCACGAATCAGCAGGAGTGAGGAGGCAAGCAGACAAGTGCTCGTCTACGAGTACATGCCCTGGTGTCTCTTGCATCCTAGAGCAGGGGCGTCACTAGAAGTTGGGATTCCCACTGTGTACCGCTCTTTCGGGGGCTGCAAGGAGGGTGCCGTGCTTTCTGCTTCGTGGGCAGGTTTCATTTCCGTCCTTTGACTGAACGGTGGCCAGACGATGCAGGAGCTGAAGAATTAGACTGACGATAACTGAGGCAGTTTTTATTCTTGTGTTTAGATGAATGTGAAGAAGTGGAGCGTCAGTGCCAGAGGACCGTCCAGCAGCTGGAGGCCGTACTGGGGGAGCCACTCCAGAGCTACTTCTAAGACTCCGGGTCTCGGGGCTTTCTTACTCTGTTCAGAGGTCGGATTTATTCATGTTTTTATTTGTGGGTGTTTGGTACCATATTACTTTTGGTGCCCTCACCCCTGCGCGGACTTCTGTATGAAACCAGCTGGCGTGCTGCCCTCCCGCCCCTTGTACGGAACTGCAGTAAGAGTAAACGATGCCTATTTTTATACAGACTGCCGTTTGTCTAAGCATTTGTCACAGTCTTTTCTGATTGAGGTTATTGATACCGCAGACCTGGTTAATTTTAGCACTCAAAGGTAAAAGCACCTCATCTTTAGACAGTTAAAGCCTTAACTTTTCCCGTAGAGGGATATCTTACGTACGTGGTATCCATGTTGGATTTCATTCAAGGTAGCTCTTCGAGAAAGTGACAGTTACTCAGCACCAATGCTTTGGACTATAAAGCTATTTGGAATACTTTTCACATTTTGGGTAGATGATACTTCAGCCATAATTTTTGTGCATGGCCACAGTGGGAATTAGTTCTGGAATGCGTTTTCTACTTAGGACTATGATGGTCTTCTGTACCCTTCAGTCTTTGGTGGGGGCAGAGGCAATAGGCTCTCAGAACCCACAGATAGAAAAGGCCCAGAAACACTAGGTGGCATGGCTCCTCCAGAATTAGAAATGGTCAGACTTCCCCTGATGGTAATTCAAGAATTACTTGTATGAGAAAGTATCAAATTTTTTTTTCAAACTTTATAATATATATATATATTTTTTAATGTTTACTTTTGAGAGAGACAGACACAGAGTGTGAGTGGAAGAGGGTCAGAGAGAGAGGGAGACACAGAATCTGAAACAGGCTCCAGGCTCCAAGCTGTCAGCACAGAGCCCAGTGCAGGATCGAACTCACGAATGAGACCATGACCTGAGCCAAAGTCGGACACTTAACCGACTGAGCCACCCAGGCACGTTGGAACTTTGAAGTTTTCTAATCCCTGATGTCATGGTGAAAGTGAAGGCTCAAATAAAATAAACTACCTTCAATAAAGACAGATTTGTCTAATTTGTGCCTTAAAAATAAGTTTAAAATATCTAAGAACTATCCCATGGTTTTAGTTTGAAAGCCTTTGTTCTAATTTAGTACAGAAATTTCGTGCCAAATTGTGACAAAGAAGCAAAAGGCTGAATTGTAGCTGTAGAGATATAGCTTGCTAGGAATGCGTACTCCCTTTTAAAAAATGTTTTGATAAGATTAATCAGTAAAATGCTAATAGCTTCTTTTCAAATCACATCTTATTGTTTTGTATTGTTTCTGTCAAAGAATCAATCTTACGTCTTAGTAATAGCTCCACGTAAAACAAAAAGTGAAGTATGTTTAAGAATTAGAGGAAACCATGTATGTGGGGCTTTTTTCCTGAGTGGCCTATAGTCTCCATCTGAGTCATGCCCTCTGATGTTTTACATGAAGGAAAAAAAATAACCAAAACCCTGGGGGATTCTTTCTTCAATTCTCCCAATGAAAACTGGGACCCCACTCCACCTGCCATGAGCTTGGCAAGATGTAACACGATAAATTAACATGAATAGAAAAGAATCACGTGCCAGAATCTTCTACACTGAGTACTTTTAAAAAATCAGATTGGTAGTAGTATTCTTTTCAGTATATGGGTACAAATAATATCTAACCAAAATCTGTAATGAAAATAGTCCTAAATCCTGGCAGCATATTCAGCATAGCAATTTAACATGATAAAATGATCAAACTAATTTAACTTTTTTACCTCCCCACTCCCAAGCCTTTGAAATTTCCTGTGACAAGATCTGACCTGTAAGAATTCTATAAAGAACTTCTGCCAACTCACTTCAAAGAATAATGAAAAAATTACAGAAATGCAACAATTTAACTTGCTGATACAGGTTTGATTTTAATCACTTAAAGTAGAACAATGTTTTGATCTGGCTTGTTAATGATGAGGGACTAATCTTTAGAAGAGCAGAGAGGTGGGGTTTGTTTGCATGCAGACAAGCAACAGATTTTTATACTGCTGCTCTCTACCTCATTGGTCTCGGTGTATTTTATTTTCTGATAGTGTGTGCCTATTTCATGAACAATCATTAAATCTAATCTTGACAATTGCTTTGTTACACCCATAAACGTTTTACAGATTGAAATCGTCTACCTTAAACTTTCTAGTGGAGTGTGTGTAGACCTCTAACTCCAAGTGCATGTACTGTAAGCATTTACTCGTATAGACATCCATGGCCTTCAGATTGACATCAACTTAACTTTCATGCCATTTGTTTTTGTTTCGCTGCGTTTTTTTGACTTTGCGCTGTGTCCGGATATCATAGTGTTATTTCTTTGGCAGTGCTTGTAGCTAGCAGAGCTAGATATTTAGCATGTTAAAGAAAATTGCCAAATGTAAGGGCAACGTCGATCCTTTCAGTTACGGGATGTGATCGAACTCTGGTTACGAAAGCAATGGCTAGAGAAGGAATAGTGTCTTGTAAATTCGTGCCTAGGTGACTTAACAGTTGAGTAATTCTTCTAAGTCTCTGGTTACTTTATACAATTAATGCCTATAGAAAAATTGGTGACACGAGGGCAGAGCCCAAAAGATTCTGAGCTCAAGAGGGAGCAGAGTGGTATTATGTTCCACTGTATACACATATCCCCAGCTTCTAGCGCAGTGCTGGCAGGAAATAAGTACTCAGTGTGTTAGCTACTGTATTACTAGCTACTTATTGATCTGAATCGCATTTAAAAAAGGAAGCCAAGGTGGGGGAGAGAACAGAAAGGCCTGAATAATGGCTGTCAGTTGTTGTTGCCTTGAATTTCCTTACCCTGTGGCTAGACAAAGCCACGCATGCTGCGTGGCAAGACCCAGAACACCTAGGAGGACTTTGTTATGCAAGCTCATTTTAACAATATAAACAATAATAGATGCACTTTAGCAAGGCCAGTGTCACATAAGCCATTTTGTATTTCAGTTTTTGTAGCAAGCATGTCGGCTACCAGCTTCTGACTTCCAGTAAGTGAATATCTCCATCAATTTCCAGCGTGTCAATATTGCTAAGCTCTTTAAATCTGTGTTTGTACTCCAGGCTGTGTACACCATTTACGGCAACCTTGAATTCTCTAACGTCACAATAAATTATCATCTGGAAGGAAAGTACACACAACATTAGTGGCTTCCCTCGGTTTAGGCAGTTCTCCCAGCCCGCTGGTGTTAACATCCCTTCTTACTAAGATTCTAACTAAAGGGTATCCAGTAGTGGCACCTTCTGCCTCATCCCACTTGGGGAAGGGACTCTGAGCATGCTTGCAGCTTCACGCTGTCCCCAGGGCCCGAGGCCTGCCTTCCCTCAGCACCCTCCATCCACTGCACCTTCTCCCAGCAAAATGGGAAGTTGTTCCCTCCCCACACCCCCCTCCCCTCCCCATGTCTGGGAACCGTAATGACGTAGGAAAACAGCCATCTTGACCCTTACAGAGGAGCCGACTGCAAGTAACAGGCTAGAAACCAAGGGACCTGGATCATGACTCTTCGGCCTTAAACCCCAGGATCTTAGACAAATGCCACAGTAGAGCATTTCAGAGCTTTTAGGGCACTCGCTGGGACTGCACAGCCGCGTGGCAACGTTGACTCCATTTCCACCCCAGCTCCGCACATCGTGGTCTCCCATCTGTGTCTCAAGCTCAGGATTCTGTGGCTCTCTGGAGCAACTGGCCTTCTGGCAGAGTGAGTTCACGTCCGTGGCCAGTTGTCAGCCTTCTGTGCTAGCCTTTCCGAGCTGTCTCTGCCTAACACAAACCCGTGAACATCAAAAGAAACTACAGTCCTTTTAAATCACTTTGACACGTCAGCCTCATACTTCCCGCTGCCAGCCTGGCCACCACGCTACCATGTATTCTCCAGCCACACCGCAAAGACCAGTCTGGTGAACCTGCACCACGAAGCTTCTGAAGAGCAGCTCAGCCTGCCTCGCACCTGGCTCCACCCCCGGGGGCCAGACGGAGGCAGAATCTGAATCTGCAGAGAAACAGGTTATTTATTCTGCTCTGACTGGTGATAAATGGCTGCTGGGGGCGATTCCTTGGATAAAACAGTGAACGGACAGAAACAAACTCTAGGTCTGTGTAGAGAACCGAAGAAAATACCAGTAACTGGAACCACATTATCCTCACAACAGTGCTAGAAATCCCAGTTTCAACCAGGAGGAAGGGACCTTTGGTAACATACATTTAACAGAAATCTCAACACAAAACAACAGCCTCATGCCCAGAAGGGAAAACAAGCTGGCATCAGAGGCATGTAGTGGGAAGGTCCGTCAGTCACCAACATCGTACGACACAGCAGGTGCGGCGCCCTGCATTACCGATGGAAAGGAAGGGCACATGGCCTGGAAGATGCACTCCTGCAGAACAGATACTATAACCATGTGCAAAAGCCAGTCCCAAACCGCCCCCCCCCCAACTATCTGATGTTACAGAACAGCTCATAAGAACATGATTTGACTAAAACAAACAAAACTCACAGATGAAGTTACAAGACAAAGGTATTTTTTAAACGAGTAGCTGGAACTGATAAATGAATTTGAAACAACAGGGAACAGAAGATAACTGGTTAAAATCAAAGTAATGGCATAATGGGAAAATCCAAGGATCGCAATAAAAGCATATTAAAAAGGCAGGAGTCTGAAGCAGAGAAAAATCGATCACTACAGAAACTTAAAAATAATCCAACATGAGGTAATGACTGTTCCTGAGGTAGAAAACTAAGGAAAAGATTTTAAAGGAATTTTTGTCCTTTTCCATTTTAATCCAGTAGCAAACATGGATGGGGCCCAGATCAAAAAGGTTAGTCACTGGTTTCCTGTCACCAACCACAAGGATCCACTTCCTTCTGGAGCAGTCACTTCTGTCTCCCTCCAGTGAGCCCCAAGTGGCCTCTTATACCTGGATTCTTGCCAAGCCGACAAACCCCTGTGCTGCCCTCCCCACCTCCAGTGACTTGTTCAAATCATCCCCTCCATCTGGAAAACCCACCTTTAACTTCACCCTCCTGCATGCCCCTGACTTCCAAACCAGTATCCACAATTTCCAGGGACCCTCCTATGATGAGGTCACAACTGTTACCCCACATACCGGAACTTAGGAATACACATTCATGTCCAGCTGCTGTCTTTTATTCAGTCTTGGTGTTCCTGCTTTTTAACAACTGGTTTTGATGAGTGCTCAAAAACTCAACCTACTGATCCAGAGCAAGTGGCAGTTTTAAAATGTAGAAGCAGGACCCTAAATCAGTGACCCTAAATGACCATGGGAGGCAGTACGTCACCTCAACTAGTGACTGAATCTAGCCAACCACCCAGCATCCGCGTCAAAGAAACTACTGTCTGCTGAGCATCCAGAAACGTTTTCGGAAAGGTTGTGTCACCATAATATTCACACGTTTGGGGGACCCGGGACAGTATGTTCTCAAGTCACACGACACGAGGGGCCCTAAAAAAGTTACCTGACCTTTGAGTTCCAGGGTCTAAACATCTCTTTCCTTGAATATATACAAACAGGACAAACTCCCTGTAAGAAAGGACTGCCACCTAAAGCTATCTATAACCAAGACGGCACGTGACGGAGAGTGCAGGCAGTTTTATAGTTCCTGTGTGCTCATGTACACAGGGGATTATCCTAAACGTGTTTTTCCAGTCCTGAGGCAAGGCTCCTGTTAAAATTCCTATTCCTCAAATTCCTATGAATATGGCAGTATTCTACTGGCTGTGCCATTTAGACTGATTGTATTTTGAATGCCCCTTTTATAATGCAGACAGTCTCCACATAAACAAAAACTACGTGCTATCTCCACATATTAAGCTAGGACTTGACGTAAGTAGACCATTTATCCCACCCCTCCTCCCAGGATTCTTTTTCCTGTCCCATATCATCTTACCTCAAAGTACATCCCGGGACTAAATGGGAAACAGGTAATATTTCTCTCTTCTTCTCCCCAGGACTCATGAAGAAAAGAATTTCTTACAAATGCTTTAATATTCAGGCGTGGGTTCAAGTGGAGAGCAATATCCTTGGATTTTCCTGATATGAGGTCAACATTAAAGCTTTTGAGAGAATAAAAAAAAAAAAAAACACCCTAATTAACCAAGTAAAAGGAAGTGCAGTTTCTGCCATTTTAAGAATCAGAATTGAACTCTGATCACGACACAAAACACATGTATGCACACAGACAGGAATGCAGATGAAGGTAAAATTTTAAATTCAGTTATCACTCCACTGATAAAAATATAAAAAAAATTTATAGTTTTTTAGCCTCAGTGTTGAGGCCACAGGTCTGGTTGGGAAGCAGCTGAAGAGCAAGTAAAGCACATGCCTATTACTTTAGGCTGCAGGGGGATGGGGTCCTCGCAAATGTTCTTGCAAATGTACTATTTTCTAGGAAATAGCTAATTTCAAGCTTTCAGAAGTCTGAACATCTCTAGGAAAAGTAGTTAAGTCACATGTGGTGAGGGGCCCTAACCAACGTTACCTGACCTCACAGCTGCCCTGGAGTTCTACAAGGCAGGCGGGGGTGGGGACAAAAATGCCACCCTCTTGTCTGGCCACAAAAAGCCTAGCTCAGAACACTGGGCCTGAGTCCTGGTTCTGCCCAACCAGCCGTAGACAGTCTGGTTAGCGGCGTGACTTTGAAGCTCTTGCTCTGATGGTCTTGGCTTCCAGGTGAGGACTGGGACACGGCTCCCGCCTGTCCCACAAGACTGTCTGGGGTCTAAGGCAACGAGAGAGACACGTGCAAACTCTTCGCACCATTATTGGTAACAACGGTACTGACCCTTTGGCATTTGTATTCACTTCTCCTTTAATGACGACAGTTCGTCCAGGGCCCATCGAGGAGTTCAACCTCGCAACGAATGGCAGAGTCTGTAAAGAGACCACAGTCGGCACCAGGAAGCCTGCAGAAAGGGGTCTCGTGGGACAACTGTCCGAAGATACGTTTTAACGTTTAAAGGCCATGACCCTGTAAAACCCCAGTGGTCGGCGCTGCCTGGCTCACAGCAGAGACTGGCCAAAAACAGTTCACGCGATGAAATGGGTTAACGGGACACGGGACCTGCCTGCCTTGGGGACTGCAGCTGGGCCACACGTCCTGCCTGAGGGGAGACGTTAAGGAAGCACACTCCTGGCTCAGAGACTACGCCCGGCCAACTCTTATCTGTCCAGGATCAGCACAGAAGTGCAAAGTGGCTCCTGTGGGTTTCTACTGAGGGTGGAAGTTACATATACCAGCTAATTAAAACTTAATTTGTTAAACAGAATTAAGAAAATTTTTGGCTCTTCAAACCTTTGACAAACAGTTGGTAGGTAGTATTTTGGCGCAAGTCAAACTGTGATTGGCAGTCGAACCTTTGCTCTTGGTGTAGACAGTTCTGGGTACGATTTTAGAAATGTCTCCTCTATTACTAGGCTGTTGGGGAAACAGTTCTGCAATAAGGTGTGGAAAAAATGAAGCTGGCTTCCAAGGTTTAAACTATTCATTTCCTGGGCGATTCTATAAAACATTCCATATATTATAATCTAGGCAAAAATACTTACAAACTGTGATGTGCCAGACTTTTGTACCTATTGGAAGAGAAAGTCAAAATGAAGACATTTGAAAGGGAAAAATTACAACACAAGCAGTCAGATCTTACTGGTTGAAATGGCCAGAGCCTGGGGTAGTAGCACCCGCTTGGCCTTGGATGTGACACACAGCGGCCTATGCTTTCTGACAGGTGTGGTATCGGGCTGTGAAGGGTGCTCAGGCTGGGAACACGGTCTGATAGTCCTACAGTCCTAGGACCACACATGAACTTTACACGTTTTACTTGTTCTTTCCAAGGGGCTCCCAAAATGCTGAGATGATATTCTCTGAGGTCACATGCTCTGAGATCAGTAAGATGTAACTTTTTCCATTAATGACAAAGACTCAGTGTTTAGATTGTACTTGTTCCTACAGGGGAGAAGATACATGTGGAAGTTCGCTTCCCAATGCGCCGACTGTGTTCAACATTTATAAATACTGTGAGACAGTTTACTCAACAGTTAAGAGAGAGATTTTTTACCAAAGAACGGTGGGTGGTGGTCACAGACACTGATGGCTCGACCATCTGCGAAACTTCCAGTGCCTGGTCCCACAGAAGTAGATGCCTTAGTCTGCAAATGATTACTCCCACCTTCTTGATATTAAAAACAATTTTTCACAAGTTAAAAACATAACTTTGGGGGGCGCCTGGATGGCTCAGTCGGTTAAGCGTCCGACTTCGGCTCTGGTCATGATCTCACGGTTCATGAGTTCAAGCCCCACGTCAGCTCTGTGCTGACAGCTCAGAGCCTGGAGCCTGCTTCGGATTCTGTGTTTCCCTCTCTCTCTGCCCCTCCCCAGCTTGGCGTCTGTCTCTCTCAAAAATGAACACTAAGAAAAAAATTTTTTTAACATAACTTTTAAAAACTCAGCCTGCCTGCCACCTGATTTACTTGACAACTAAAAGAACATTTTTAAACTGGTGGTTATTTAAAAGATTGAATATTTACATTTTCTTTACTTATCTCTGTCAGTTCCAGAGTAGACGTCTGGGCACTTCTTAAATCCTAAAGATAAGATTAATTTTTGACATCCGTCAGAATTCTAAATATAACCTCCCTGACATCTCAAAAAGAATTACAAATAGTGTTAAACGTGAAAATAGGCTTGAGAATCATGATCCAAAAATGCACTTAACATTAGGGTCCTCTGCCCCCTTATCAGATGGACAGACCTCAAAGAGCCTAAGAAGGAGTGTCGAGAGGAATGTGACAAATGGGCGCTGCTGAGACTGCACACTGCTAGAATCTTCTTGAAGGGCAAGCTAGCGGTATCTGTCATAACTTAAAATGCAAATACCCTCTCAAGACATTCCGCTTCTAGGAAGTGATCTCAGGAGAAATCCTCCCTGTTCTCCTGTGTCAGGGAATTAGCCCCTGTTCCAAAGGGTTTTGTTTTGTAATTACTGTTTGGGGTTTTTTATTGTTGTTGTCAGAACCATACTAGATTTAAGATCCTACGGACATTTATAGTATTTTTATCTTAAAGGAAGATGTTAAAGATACTTGCTACCATTTCATCAGAAAACATCATCAAAGACCCCAAGCTATGGAAGGGTACTCACCGAGCTGAAGCTAAAACCAACTGAGTGAATATTCACTTTGCCATAAATGCCCAGAGTGTCTATCTTCTCCGGGCTAATCCTATGGGCATAGAGCAGGATATGTTTCCCGTTTACCGCCACCTAGATGGACACAGAACACCCCGCCACCCCCAGAAAAAAAAAGTTAATATGTTAACGTGTCCAAATTTAAATCCCGTTTCCTTGGGTTTCATTTTATACCTCTTCCCCCAGGTCTGCACATTACACGTCTGATCAAACTGTGACTGAAAACATCCATGACACTAGCAGTGGTTCTTAACTTCCTTTGAGCTCCAATATGATTAGTCACCATGGACCCTCTCCCTCCACACCAATTAGGCATTCATGAATATATTACGTGCATGTGTGCACCGACCCGTGTACAGGAGGCATCCGGGGTTCAGAGGTTCCCCGGATGCACTAGGCCTGTGAACCCAGGTTAGCAATCTGCCCGGCAAGCTTGCCCACCTGCTCTCCTTGAGGACCACACTCTAAGGAAGAGGACGCTGCACGTGGCAGGCTTTCAGTAAGTATTTGTTGAATCCTGAATGAACGGACACGGGCAAGCTACTCGATTTATCTGCGATTCCTGCTTAGAGCAGGACAAAGCTCTTCCTGAAGAAAGGGGCTGCTGTTGTGATCAAGTCACTCCCGTGAGTGCCCGCAGCACACTGCCTGACGGCAACCCACTCCCTGTCCTTCCCTCCCAAATAGGGAATGTCGGGAAAACAAGCAGGATACGAAACGGTCTCGGACCTCAGGGAGCTTAAAATCCCCTTGGCACGTAAAATAAACACAGGAAAACGCACAACAGGACGGGAACAAGGGTTTTAGAGGAGGATACAGGTACAAGCGCCCAAGAAGCCGGGGAAGGGAGGGAAGAATGGAGTCCGAGCCTGAGATGGGAGGTTTTCACGCTAAATTGTGTGAATCTCTCTCTAGTCTGGGGGGCTCGAGGTTCTACGGGGCTTGCGGGCAGGTGCATCCAAAGCTCTAGGGCCACCCTCTCCATCACACGTACGCACTATAAGCACTGTGTCTAGACCACTCGATGAGGCCAGCGGTGGGACTTCTAAGAACTCGGGATCTAGAATCTCACGATCCTGAAGGACTTGTGGCAGGATTCCCCGTCGATCTGTTAGTTCCAGATTCCCAACCCCCGCCCCGGGTGACGGTGACCACAGTTTACTCTCCCACAATTTATACAGCTCTGCGCCAATTCAGAAATAAGCTCGGCTGTGCAGCAGAAATGCCACACACAAAGAGGTCTGGAGGCCCCGGCCCCACAATTCCAGATGCCACGAGGCGCAGGCAGAAGCTGCGCCCCAGCTCACACTTAGGCACCCACCGTGCCCCTACTTCAGGGCAAAACGATAAAGCCACTCTTTCTCTAGACTTAAGTAACGTAAGGGCGGGTTCGCCAACGTGCAAGCCTGCCTTGGGTGCCACTTCTCATTACCTTCATTCTCCCAAACCCACCTGGAATTTGTCTTTCAACACCATAATCACAATTTCAAAAGATTTTTCTTTTTTGAAAGGCGTGTCGTAGGTAATCTCCTCCCATCCCCATTTTTCATTTTTCAGAGTATTGCAGACGACGCAGTCGGACCACTTGAAGCGTGGATTGAAATGAAAGGCCACGTCGGCGCGGGGCTTCACGCTGCTGCCGCACTGCAGATCCACCTGGAACCTGCGGGAGTGAGGAGGAGTGAGGAGGGAGGGTCGAGGGCAGCCAGGGGGTGGGCTGCAGGTGGAGGCCTGGCGAGCTGAGTGACCCGCGACTCACCCCCGCGCACCCACCCAGCTACCCAGAACATGGAAGTGAGGGCGGGGTTTCTAGCTGCCGCGAGCCAGGAGAAACAGGAAGGACCTCGCCCTGGGGACAGCAGAACGGTGACCCCGAAGCCTGCTTCTCTAGATGACAGTCACCTGGAAATGTCTGGGCTTTCTCCTTCAGAGTTCACTTTCACTTATTTAAACCACTGTTACCCGGGCATCAGCCACAGAGAGCTGGCCCGGCCCTGACACCGCCTAGTCCGCAATTTGTGCCCAAAGCGAGCCTCAGACAAAACAGCCCGAAATCGATCTTCAGAGATGCCGTGGGGACCTCATCCCTGGCGTCTGACCACAGTCCCTGTCATTAACCGTGTTTCTGATCATATTCCAACCACACTTCGAACAATAAAATGAAAAACTCAAGTTTTTTGATTTCGGTCTTCATTCCAGTCTCCTCGGCACCTTGGCCTCAAGAGTATCAAAATGGTCTCCCCACATCAGTTTCTGTGGTTGTTCCACAGTCACGAGAAGACAGCTTAGTCACTTCCTCCATCTCACACCATGGTTTTTACCTGTCCGAATCACAAGGAACATGCCCACGTATCACAATCAAAGTTCCAGGCTCCAACTGCTCAGGAATCGTCCCGACATAGGGGATTACCTAGGAAAAATGATTGTAACAAATGTACGTTTACATAAACAAAACGGAAAGACTACATTTTGAAAGTCTGCATACAAATCTGCTCAGAATCTAGCATTTTCCAAATCACTGTTCAAACAGCTGAGATAGTGACAATATCTATACACCTGAGTTCTGTGGGAAAAGACACAGCAAAAGTTCACAGAACATTTTATTTGGCCGGGGGCTTTGTGAAATAAGATATTAATAGGACAATTATGATCTAGAAAAAACAACGTGCTGGAAGTCAGGTCCCCTCCCCCTCCCCTTTTCCTAACATTCCATGGATGATCCCGACGGCAGGACCGAGACCACACCAGGTCCCTTGCCCACACTGATGGAGACCGGGACACTCACCGGCCGCTTGTAGAGGGGCACCAGGTGAGCCCCTCCCCCACACCTGGGATGGGGGTGTCTAATCCCTGCCAGGCCTCCCGCCCACAGCTCACCGGCCCTGCTGGAAACCAGAACCACGAGACCTCAGGGATGACCCTAGCGCCTGTGGCCTCTCCGGACGCAGCAGCAACCCCCCCCCCCCCCCCCCGTGGCCTGACCCGGTCCCGGCCACGGGCTTGGGTTCGACACGGCATCCGTGTCTCCTCTTGCCCCCTCATCACCCGGAGCCCCACCTCCTTGTCTGGGGCCGGACGCACCATCAGATCTTGTCGCTCCCCTTCCGCAGGGGTGACCCCACCACGCTCCCCGTCCACCGGCTGCGTCCGCGGCATCACAACCCCCACCCTCTTCCGCTCGGGAGCGTCGGAGCAAGCCAAGCCGGCCGGACCCCATCAGACCTCCCGCCAAGCTCCCCCGAGTTGTGTCACGCATGCTAAAACCTCTCCAAGGTAGCCGGTCGCCAAGAGCTGAGGCCTAAAACAAGAGAGGGCACATCCAAGTGGTTGCGGATTGGTCGCTCCTAAGCTGAAATTCTCGCCTCAAGCGCGGTCTCCTCCGCGGAGCCCTTTCCGGACCCTGGGCCGTGGCACCGTACACCCCGCCCGGCCCGTGAGCTGCACGGGGCGGGCCGGCTCCTTTACATCCCCAGGTCCGAGGTCGGACGAACGCGCTCCCCCGCCAGCCCGGTGCCGGGGTTCTGTCAGCCCCACACGCAGGACGAGCAGCGCGGGTCGTGGCCTTAACCGACGAGCAGAGATGAACGAAAACCGGAAGTAACCGAGGCCGGCGGGCATCTGGCATCACGCCAGACGCAGCGGGCAGGGCGGCTGGGATGAGCAGCGCCCGTCGCACCCAAGAACACCCCCCAGATGTGCACGGTGTGGCCGCCGCCGCCCGTCAAAGCCGTGGGTTTTGCGCAGAGAACGTGGAAGGCCCTCCGCTCGCACACTGATCTTCCGGGCCGCGGCGGATTCCCTTCCTCAGCGTAAGTCTCTTAATAAACTGAGACCTGCTTTTGTAGCTTCAAGTCTTACGCCTATTCAAATTCTATTGATGCAGAATGTTTAATAATGCAAAAATGTTAGGGACAGTATTAGTGAGAAAAGAGCCTACAAAACTATACACGGTTTGATCCCAACTAATAATAAACATTAAAAAAATAAGCCAAAAATGTTAATAGTTTTCTTGAGGCGGGATTGTGTTTTTCATCATGCATTTTTATATTTTCCCGAAAATAAGCGTTTATATCTTTATAACCGCAAGTTTTGTTGCATAATTTTAGGGTTGGAAAGGGCTTTCTGAGACCAATAATCTATTCCCATCACTGCTAATACGTTCTTTGCGATCGTTACTCAGTTGTTCCAGTCTAAGAAACAACAGCGCTGAACATTTTAGTCACTTGCTGTTTTCGGCATCTGGACGAATGCTTTCTGCTTGGGAGAGCACCCTAAATGATGCAACCCTCGAGGGACCTGGGCCACGTAACACAAAATGCCCTGCAGCCCACAGACTCAACTCAAAACTGCGCCTGTGAAAAGCGAGAAGGGCATGATTTTGTAGGCAACTTCAAGCTTTGATGCTTCGCAAAGAATTTATGTGGAAAAAAATTAAAACACAGTTACGATCGCTCTGGAGACGATACCAGAAGCTTAAGCCCCACTCGTTGAGTGTAGTGTTTTCTCCCAAAACATCCCGACTCATCCCGCTTCGCCTGTTTCAGGGTTACTTATTCAGCGTCTGCTCCACACGACGGTCGTGGGTGGACTCCAGCCAGAAAGACGCACGACGGCCCATCCGGGAGGCGCTTCTAGTACAGCCGGGAAGAAGTCAGATACCCGTGGAAGGAGTAGAGGAGAAACATGACCCTCTGGCTGTTCAGAATCACAGTCTCCTTCCACGACTGGAAGGTCCTCTCCACCTGGCGAACATCCGGCCTCACCCAGACTGCAGCGAGCGGCAAGGGTGTACGACGGAACCCGGTCACTCAGTAGCCCCGCCTCAGACTCGAAGTTGGAGCCAGGGCCAAGAAGCCGCAATCAGGCGGCGTTCGCTCCGCCAGCGGGCAGAGGCCACGCGCAGGCGCAGACGAGGCGCTGGCGGTGTTGCCAGTACCACCTGTGTCCAGGGGTGGCGCCAGAGGTCTCGGCGGAAACACTTCAGGCGGGACTTCGGACGTTGTCCGTGACCAGGCCTTGCCAAGTCCGGTTCTTCAAACCTACCAGCGATCCGGAGAACCACGCAGTATCATTTGATAAATCTTAGTTTAGCAATTAATAAATTAATCATCTCTGCTTAGAGACTGGCTTTTATGCTCGCAACTACAAACCACGACTGACTCAACGGCTTAAAATATGGGGTGGTAAGCCAGTGCCAAATCAGAGCTTCAGAAAAGTGTATAAAGAGTTCCGAGCTGCCCAGAGACACTTTATGGTGGAGGTGTGATTTGAGCTGGGAGCTTAGGAGGAGAAAGCCAGTTCGGGTAGAAATGTCCATTTACAAAAGCAGAGAGGCAGGAAAAGATAAAGCATGTCTGCTAGAGAGTAAGCAGCAAGGGAGCAGTGCCAGACAGGCAGGGTCAGATTTTAGAGAGCTACAACGAGGGGTACCTGTGTGGCTCAACTGGTTAAGCCTCAGACTCTTAATTTCCGCTCAGGTCACGATCTCCCGTTTGTGGGCTCGAGCCCCGCCCCAGGCTCTGCGCTGACAGTGGTGGAGCCTGCTTGGGATCCTCTCTCTCTCTCTCTCTCTCTCTCTCTCTCTCTCTCTGCCCCTCCCCCACACACACTCTCTCTCTAAACATGAAAACAATTTTTTTAAATATGTTAAAAACAAAAAGGATGATATAATGAAAACGGGGTTTAGGAACAACAGTCCAGGGGGTAAAAATGTGCCCGAGGGCAGGGGTTATCTGGGAGACTGGCTACTTGCAGGAAGCCTGGCATAAGGAGAAAATATAATCCAGGCTGATGGAAGCAGACACCGCGGGCGGGGAGAGGAAGAGCGAGGTACAAGAAATATTTCAAAGGAAACCATCTATATCGGGCCACCAACTAAAATGGTGAAACTGGGGAGGAAACTGATTCAGAAGGATGATGAGGAGTTTAGTTCTGAATGCTTCCCGTGCGACGGCTCGGCAGGACATCTAAGAAAGAGCCCGTATGACTGAACAGAGTGGGAGGAGATTCAGCACAAGTTAAGGGAAGGGCCAGAACTCATGCTCTAAAGTCAGAGCAGAGGTGATTATTAAAGATATCCAGGTAGATAAACTGAGAGGAAGGAAAAACCAGGGGCAAAGCCTCAATGGGTTTGTAAAGCGAGGGAGTGTGCAGAAAAGTGAACAAAGCAGAACTGACTGCTGTCCTTGAAAGGTGGCCTCCTTACGAGGTTGGCCCTTGGCTGGTGTCTAGGAACTTGGATGTGGGGACAGCACCCACCACCCACACGGAAAAGGGTGGTCTCCTGTTCGCCAACTGTGTGCAAACAATCCAGTTTATGCTAAAAACCTGCTCTCCTTCCAGGAGTCTGGAATTTCAGTACGTGCTAGGCAGAAGCAGTCCGCGAGACCGGCCCCAGATACGATCTCCCGGCAGTGAGTCTCTGATGAGCTTCCCCGGTAGGCGACGTTTCACAGGCACCGTGACAGCTTGCTGCTGGGGGATTTAAGTCCATCTTGGGTGACTCCACTGAGAGAGGACCCACGGGACCTTGCGCCTGGTCCCCCTTAGACTTTGCCCCAGGCGCCTCTCCCTTTATGACTTTGCTATCGCTTCGCTACAGTAAGTGGCAGCCGTGAGCAGGACTGTGCCAGTGAATCACCACAATGGGGTGTGTGTCGGAGACCTTGATGCAGCCAACGAGAGAGAAAGGAGAGAACGATCGATCGGTCAGGCTGGACAGTCATATAAAGGAAGTCCTTTCGATACGGGAAGACTGTCAACATCTCGGACACGGAAAAATCCGGAAGATTAAAAAAAGATAATGAAATGGCAATCATACCTTTTGGCCCAGTGAGTCCGCTTTTACAGATTTATCCTATAAAATACTGGCACGTATGCTTAAAGACGCATATACTGGGATGTACATCACAGCACTAGATACGATCACAAAAGGAAACAGTCCTTTAATGGAAACTGCTTAAAGGAGTTAGAGTATATCCATACAGTGGCCCAATTACGCAGCCATGAAAATAAGTGAGAAGCTGTAAGTGTGCCAGTCTCTCCAAAATGTATCAAATGGAAAAAAGCCGCATACACAGCAGTTTATATACAGGCATACCTCGGAGATATCGTGGGTTCAGTTTCTAAACCGCTTCAATAAAGTGAACACTGCAATAAAGCTATTCAGATAAATTTTTTGGTTTCCCAGTGCGTAAAAAAGTTGTTTCGGGGTATCCAGGTGGCTCAGTCAGTTACGCGTCTTTTGATTTCAGCTTGTGTCATGTTCTTGCAGTTCGTGGGTTCGAGCCCCACATCGGGCTCTGAACTGACTGCACAGAGTCTGCTTGGGATTCTCTCTCTCATCTCCCTGCCCCTCCCCTGCTTGTGCATGCTCTCTCTCTCTCTCTCTCTCTCTCTCTCAAAATAAACTTAAAAAAAAAGTGATGGTTACATTATCCTGCAGTCTGTTAAGTGTGCAATAGCATTATATCTTTAAAAAAGTGCATTCCTTAACTTAAAAATATTGCTTAAAAAAGCAAACCATCATCTGAGCTTTCAGGAAGCTGTAATCACCGATCGCCATAACAAATATGATAATAATGAAAAAGTCTGAAATATTGCCAGAATCTCCAAACTGTGACACAGAGACGTGAAGAGAGCAAAAGAGAGCAAATGCTGTTGGAAAAGCGGGCTGCCACGAGCCCTCGCTCTGTGCGAAGCACTCGGCAAAACAGGGGATCCTATTGTACGACCCAGATGCGGAAGCAAACAGATCTATGAAGTGATGCACACAACACGCACGCTCGGACACTCACGTGTGTTCTCAGGAAGGATCTGCAAAACCTGCCGAGTGTGACTGCCCTCAGGGAGGGGAACTGAGCACAGGGTAGATGGCAATTTTGTGTGTTCGTGAAACCCTCAAATACTCTTTGAATTCTTACAAATGGTTTACACACACTCTCTTCAGATTTTAAAAACGATGATAAAGGAAAAGCCACTGACGTTTGACACAAATGAAAGGAAATTCTGAACGCAGCTTCTGTTCAAACTATGCGGGGCTTGGCGGCACGGGAACAGAAGTTAAACAGCAGAAAGACACGGACAGAAACGGAAACAAACCCAAGAGAGGGGAGCTGATCCAGGGAGGAAGATGTGACTTTGGTTTTGAACTAAGTCTAAGAAGCGGGAGCCTCAGGTAAAAGGCCGGAACAATTTATACACTGTGTACACGCTCAAAAGGTCTGACGATGATCAGGAAAGACACAAAGAGAAAGCAAAAGACACAACTAGTGAAGACAAGAAAGAAATTAAGAAAGAGTTGAAAAAAATTTAAGAAAGAGTAAAAAAACAACAAAAACAAAAACCAGAGGGCAGAGCTGTGGTAAGGACATCAAGTCCACAGAAACAGACGCTGACGCTCTCAGGACCGGGACCAGCAAGGGAAGAACAAGGGAACAGAGGCTGGAAGGGACCTCGGAGGTTAAAAGATTTTACTGTTTTGTTTTAAGGTCAAATGGTAAGGGACAAAGGATGTCAGGTCAAATCGTAAGGGACAAAGGAGAAAAAGATAACGTGGAAGCGAGCTTCCGAAGGAGAGCGGAATGGTGAGCTTTTGAGCGCCAGGTGGAACGAATGGTTACAAGTGGCCTATTAACTCACAACAGCCAATCTGAGCCGCTGCTAAAATTCCTGAGATTTTAAGGTAATCAGCCGGGATACTGTACAAGCTAGCCTTCGAAAACACTACTTTCTTGCGTTATGGTTATTTTGTTAGTGATCAGTCAAAACCCTGAGGGAGAGCTGGAGCCGAGTGTGCGTGCTCAGCGCTGCGAGTATTTAAGAAATGAAATTTAAAGACAGATTCAATGTCATTTCTGCTATTAAGTTCAATCTTTCTACCTCCATCCTTTTCTGCTTGTGAGAAGAGACTATACATATACATATATATACGTACATATGCTATCTGCCAAAATTATTTGCTTTGGGACACTGTCACCACGAACCATGCTCAGAACGGCAGCAAGGCCTTCTGGGAGCCCTGGCTGCATTTCCTGCCCTGGGGCAGCACCACTTCCCCAGGCCCTTCCTCAGGAAATGAACGTCAGCGTCGATGTGTTTCAACCCTAGAGCTGCCTGTGCTAACCCCAGAAAATCGGGAACTGTCCGTGTGCTCGCATCAAGATGTGCACGCACGTTAACCTGCAAAACTGCTTTCGGAATAACGTTCACAGAAGTCATCTTACTGAAGCGCAGAACTGAGGAGCATAACCTGACCATCCCTCCCCCTCCAGGCCGGAGCCAACACGGTACTTCAGTCACCCTTGACAGGCAGCATTTTTTTTTTTTTTTAATCTTTGCAGAAAGTCAGTCTACAACCTTGAGATGTTTTGAACTCTGGGATCCAGAAAAGCATTTTAAATGTCTCACTGACTTCAAATGCAGTAAGTCTTCCTTTTGAAGCCAGTACTATTTAAGGCTATTTCTTCTAAAACTGAGTTTTGCTTGACGTGGCGATGGTACCTCATTCTGCACAATGACGTCAAAGCTTAGGTTAAGAAAAAGAGTTACAACTACAAAGTAAATAACAAGAAAATGAGACTGGGTCAGGGTCATGCTTCAGGGACCCTCACCGTCCCTCTCTTGCCCACGAGTCTCTGGGGACAGGGAGTTATTTAAAAAAAAAAAAAAAAAAGTAACTCTATCTTAGACCTAAATTCAGGATCCAGCTTCATATATGTGGAAACTAGACATTTCTAAAGACTCTTAATCACCACGTAAAACTAAAACCAGTTCATTATTTCCAAAGACGTACACTGAAAGTTCCAGCAACTGCAGTCCCTGGGGCCCTTGAACCACAAGACCCTCATTCTTCTCTTTCTCCATCTTGCCACTAGCTTTTGGCCTTTTCCCTGCTCAAGTACGAAGCAGTATTTGAAAGGCAAGGGAAAAGCTGAGACATTTACTTCTCATGACCAGGGTCTAATTAAGAAAGAAAATTAAAAACTTTTAGAGCAATGAATCCATTTTCCTTTAAAATATTGTCTTGTGATGATCTTCCCAGCACCAAAGTCAGCTCTCCATTCAGAACACGTTCTCACCACCCTGTACGGTCACTGTGACTTTGTCCTCCACCAGACCGAGCTCCGAGGGCCATATCTGTTTTTCGGTCAGCAACTGGCACAGTCCCTCTCACACAGTGGGTACTTTCCATACACGTTCACTGAATTTGATGGTCTCCCCTCCCCAGGAATGGATAATTACTATCCAATTGGATTTGCTCTACATCCTGCCACAGATAAAAAGTGATTTCATAGGAATCAGTTACCGGGTTATAGATGACATTCTGTAGGTTGTTTAGGGACAACATCATTCTTTTCCACCTTATCGTTGATTGAGGTCTCTATTCTACGTATGATTGAAGGTTTTAAGACTTCTCAGATTGAAACGGAGGCACCTGTCCTGGGTAAAATCAAAACAGAGGGAAAGAAAAATTAGCATGCATCGTTTTTCTTCATATCATAACTGTCTCCAAGTTTAAGTTATATTAGTTTACTGGTGGTTACCAAGTAACAGGTTGCTATTACCATCAACGATCTGACCCACATTCTTCCCTCGTGTACTTACACGCCAAACAATTTGGGATTATCAGCAGGAAACAGGAAACAGTGACTTAAAATATACATTAGTATGGGGCACCTGGGTGGCGCAGTCGGTTAAGCGTCCGACTTCAGCCAGGTCACGATCTCGCAGTCCGTGAGTTCGAGCCCCGCGTCAGGCTCTGGGCTGATGGCTCAGAGCCTGGAGCCTGTTTCCGATTCTGTGTCTCCCTCTCTCTCTGCCCCTCCCCCGTTCATGCTCTGTCTCTCTCTGTCCCAAAAATAAATAAACGTTAAAAAAAAAAAAAAAGTTTAAAAAAATATATATATACATTAGTAGAGGAGAGGGCTCAAAATGGCCACACGGGAAGATCCTGAGCTCACCCCCTCCCACGGACACAGCGACTCTACTGCTACACATGGACTACCTCCTTTTGAAGGGGACCTGGGATCTGGATGAACAGAGCCTCCCAAGAAGAGGCAGAGATACAGCCTCACGAATGGAAAAACCACACCCCAGGCAACGGCATTCCACAGTCCAGACAGATCTCAAAGGCATGGAAATTTTCCCAGAGGAGTCAGAGATTCAAGCTCACATCAGGCACCCCAACCAACCCTTCCATCCTGCACAGATGGCCCGGCCCCCAAAACAGCTGGCTTTCAGAACCAACAGGGAATCACCCATGAAAACTACAGAACTATAGGGGAAGGAAAACCCATTCTTGAAGGGCCTGTGTGAAGACTCCCTCGGCCCAGAAACCAGTACAAAAATACCAGACCAAAAAACACACAGACAGACCAGAGGTGAAGGAGACCCACTTATTAACCCTGGAGCATCTGCGAGAGAAGCTAGGACAGCTGGGCCTCTCCCCGGGAACGGAGACGCCGGCGGCAGTCATTTTGCTCTCTCATTCTGCCATGCTGATCCTGGCAGACGCCATTTTGGAATCCGCTTTCTAGACTGCTCATGTCAGGGGGTGCACACTGCTGAGAGCCCCACATAACCTTATGTCTCAGCATGGCCTCGCTGCCAACAGGACAGCGACCCTGCCCAGCAGAGCAACCTGAAGCGGTTCAGCCAGGCCCAACAGCCAGCGGGGCAGGAGGCCAGCCCTGCCCACCAGAGCACGTACACAGTCGTAGCCCTGTCGCAGGGGAGAACCCTGGAGCAGCTGGCTCTGGTGGCCAAGGGGGAGCGCGTGTCTGTGCCCCACAGGACATCCACATAAAGCCACTCCTTCGAGAACAAGAAGACCAGGAGACAGAGCTGAACTACCTCATACATACAAACACAGAGTTAGGCAAAACGAGACAGAACAGTATGTTCCAAACACAAGAACAAGACAAAACTTCAGAAAAAGAATGAAACAAAACAATGTACCCAATAAAGAGTTCAAAGTCATGGTCAAAAAGATGCTTACTGAACCAGGGAGAAGAGCGAATGAACAGTGAGAACATCAGCCAAGGGAAAATACAAGAAATTACCAAAAAAAACAGAAAGGAATCTAAACATAACATGAAAGAAAGTCATAAAGTCACAAGAGAAGAGAGCAAGAGAACTGTAAAATCAACCAGAAAACCATCAACAAAATGGCAATAAATACATACCTGTCAATAACTACTTTAAAAAAGTAAATGGACTAAATGCTCATCAAAAGGCTTAGGATGGCTGAATGTATTTCAAAACAAAACACAAAAACAAAAACACACAAGGCAGAGGACTGTGGGAAGACGGTGGAGTAGGAGGACCCTAAGTTCACGTTGTTCCCAGATAACATTCATATCAGCATAAAACAGAAAATGGCCCAAAGGCAGAACAAACTCCACAACTAAATGAAGAAAAAAGACCACATAGAAGAGGGTAGGAAGGGTGGAGACACAGTGGAAAGCTAAACACACAGTCCAGGAGGGAGGAACCCACAGGTGCAGAGAAGGGAAACGGACTATCACACCAAGAAGACCCCACAGGGAAGACAAATCCCCGTAACATCAGGCTTTGAAAACCGGAGGGGCTAAATTTTGTGAGTTCATACAACCAGTGGGATTTAAACCTGGAATTTTAAAAATCAGTGGGCTCAGCTATGGGAAAGCCGGGAGGGAGAGAAGCTGAATCCTTGACCTTCAAGAAATGGCTCAACAAACAGCCCAGAGATACCGCCTGGATAAGCAGCAATTTGAAAAATGCCTGAGGCACATGGCAGATGTATTCACTCATCTCAGAGCACATCCAGCAGGAACAGAGATCAACAGGGTACTGCTCCAGGAGCAAAGACCCTGGTGAGCACTATTTCCCTCTCCCCACCCTGCATAAACACACAGCCACCTGTGGGAGCCAAAGCTGTGCTGACATTCACGACGTGAGTTGCTTCCACTGCTTCAGGAACCTGCCCCTCCTAGCCAGGCCTGCCTCATTCTGCTTCAGGACCTCTCCTGCGAGAAAACCAGCAGCAGGCAAACCTTGCTAACACCACTGCCCCACCGCACCCCTCCAGCCCCCATGTTGGGGGTCCACCCCCTCCAATACGCTCTCGGCTGGAGCCCATTCAAACCAGGGCCACAAGCCTGGCCAGGTGCAAGCAGCCCCAACCGGGGCCAGCACCACTCCTAGGTGACTCCGCCCTGGGGAGAGGGGACGATAACCACACACACCAGTCTGACTGTGGACCCAGCAGTGGGCTGGGGGCAGATACCTGCTCTGACTGCAGACCCCACCCACCAACTAAAGCTTCTCAGGGAACAACGCAGGCGGCTCACCCTGAAGTTCGGAGCTACTGCATCTCTGGCAAATGCCTGCTCTGACTCAACTCAATCCCAAGGCAGCCCGAGACTGGTCCACTAACACCACAGGGACCAAACGCCGTCCGCAACCGGCAAAGACGGCCGCTGCAGATGAATGCGCTGAAGTCAAAAGTGGCTCAGCCACAACAGCAGGGTGCATGCAACACACACAGGATACCCCTCAGTGGACAGGAGCTCCTCTTCATAAAGCCATGATTTTCAAGAGCAGGAAATGCCGGTGACTTTCCTAACACAAAGAAACAGACCCAGAGAGTTAGACAAAATGAGGAGACAGATGAATATGTTCCAAACAAAAGAGTAGGACAAAACCACAGAGGAGACCTAAGCAAAAGGGAGATAAGTAATATGCCAGATAGACAATGCAAAGTAATGGCCATAAAGTACACACCTGACTTGAGGAGAAAAGTGGAGGATGTCAGTGAGACACTGAACAGAGATTAAAAAACAAAACAAAACAAAACAAACAATCGAAGATGAGGAACACAACAGATGAAATTAAAATACACTAATGGAATAAACAGTAGAGTACCAAAGCAGAAGAATGAATCAATGACCTAGAGGAGAGAGTAATGGAAAGTAATCAAGATGAGCAGTTGAAAGAAACAAATTATGCAAAATGAGAACAGGGAACTCAGTGACTCCATCAAGCTCAACATTCATACGACAGGAATCCTAGGAGAAGCGAGAAAACAGGGGACAGAAGTGTTATTTGAAGACACAATAGCTGAAATCTTCCCAAATCCAGGAAGAAAACAGACATCCAGATCCAGGAGACACAGAGAGCCCCCAAGAAAATCAACCCAAAGTGGTCCACACCAAGACACATAGTAATTAAAATGGCACAAAAGTAGTGACAACAAGAGAATTTTAAAAGCAGCAAGAGAAAAGAAAACAGTTACATACAAGGGGAACCCCATGAGGCTATCAGCTGATCCTTCAACAGAAACCATGCAGGCCAGAAGGGAATAGAATGATATATTCAAAGTGCTGAGAGGAAATAAATCTGCAGCCAATAATACTCTATCAAGCAAGGCTATCATTCGGAATAGAAGGAGACACATGCAAGCTAAAAGTAAAGGAATGGAGAAACATCAGGCAAACAGATTTAAAAAGAAAGCCAGAGTAGCAATACTTATATTGGTCAAAACAGACTTTAAAACAAAGACTACAAGAGGCAAATAAGGATACTATATAATCATAAAGGGGACAACCCAACAAGAAGATATAACAATTATAAATACTTATGCACCTGATATGGAAGCACCCAGATACATAAAACCGTTCATAACAAACATAAAGGAACTAATCAATAGTGATACAACAATAGTAGGGGACTTGAACACCCCACTCATATCAATGGACAGATAATCCAAACAGAAAATCAACAAGAGAACAGTGGCTTTGAATGACACTTTGGACCAGATGGATTTAACAGACATCAGAGCATTCCATCCTAAAACAGCAGAAAACACATTCTTTTCAAGTATACGTTCTCAACAACAGATCGTATGTCAGGCCACAAAACAAGCATCAATGAATTAAAAAAGGTCAAAATCATACCATGCAGCTTTTCTTCTAGTTTCGGTGAAACTAGAAGTTGACCACAAGAAAAAATGTGGAAAGAGCCAAATACATGGAAGTCAAAACATGCTACTAAACAATGGATGGGTCAATCAAAAAAAATCAAAGAGGGCATTAAAAAATATATACATGGACACAAATGAAAATGAAAACACAGCAGTCCAAAATCTTTGGGATGCAGCAAAAGCAGTTATAAAAGGGAAGTTTAGAGCAATACAGGCCTACCTCAGGAAGAAAAATCAAAAATTAAACAATCTAGGGGCACCTGGTGCCTCAGTCAGTTAAATGTCCGACTTTGGCTCAGGTCATGATACTGTGGTCCATGAGTTTGAGCCCTATGTCAGGCTCTGTGCTGATAGCTCAGAGCCTGGAGCCTGCTTTGAATTCTGTGTCTCCCTCTCTCTCTCTGCCCCTCTCCCACTTGCACTTGCTCTCTGTCTCTATCAAAATAATAAATAAACATTAAAAATAAAAAAACTAAGCAATCTAACCTTAAACCTCAAGGAACTATGAAGAAAAAAAAAACAGCAGAAGGAAGGAAACAATAAAGATTAGAACAGATATAAAGGATACAGAAACTTAAAAAACACAATAGAACAGATTAGTGAAACCAGGAGCTGATCTTTTCTTTGAAAAGATCAACAAAACTGATATGCCTTTACCCAGACTCATTAAATAAGTAAGACCAAAAAAATCAGAAATGAAAGAGGAGAAAGAACAACAACACAGAAATACAAAGGACTGTAAGACAATATTATAAAAAACTATATGCCAACAAATTAGGCAAGCTAGAAGAAATGGATAAATTCCTAGAAACACATAACCTACCTAAATTGAAGAAGAAATAGAAAATTTGAATAGATCGATTACTAGTAATGAAACTGAATCTGAAAATTAAAAATGCCCAACAAACAGAAGTCCAGGACCAAACGGCTTCACAGGTGAATTCTACCAAACATTTAAAGAAGAGTTACTACCTATTCTCAAACTATTCCAAAAAAGATAAAAGGAAGAAAAACTTCCAAATTCATTCTATGAGGTCAGCATTATCCTGATACCAAAACCAAATAAAGATATCACAAAAAAAGAGAACTACAAGTCAATATCTCTGATGAACACAGATGCAAAAATCTTCAACAAAATATTAGCATATCAAATCCAACAATACACTGAAAAAATCATTCACTATGATCAAATGGAACTTACTTTTGGATACAGGGGTGGTTCAATATTCCCAAGTCAATAAACATGATACACCACATCAATAAGAGAAGGATTAAAACCATACGGTAGTTTCAATGGATGTAGAAAAAATATGTGACAAAGTACAACATCCATTCATGAGAAAAACCCTCAACAAAGTAGGTTTAAATGGAACATATCTCAATATAATAAGAGCCATATATGAAAACCCACAGTTAATACCATCCTAAATGGGGAAAAACTGAAGAGGTTTTCCCCTAACGTCAGGAATAAGACAAGAATGTTCACTCTCACCACTTCTATTCAGCACAGTACTGGAAGTACTAGCCACAGCAGTCAGACAAGAAAAAAGAATAGCAGGGACCCAAATTAGTTAATAAGACCTGTCACTATTTGCAGATGACATAATACTATGCATAGAAAACCCTAAAGACCACACCAAAGAACTACTAGAACTGCTGAAGCAATTCAGTAAGGCCACAGGATATCAAATCAATGTACAAAAATCTACTGCAATTTTATACACTGATAATGAAACAGTAGAAAGAGAAATTAAGAAAACTCCCATTTCCAATTGCACCAAAAACAGTAAAATATCTAAGGAATAAAGTTAACCAAGGAGGTAAAAGACTTGTACTCTGAAAACTGGTGAAAGAAACTGAAGATGGCACAAATGGAAAGACATTCCAGGCTCGTGGGCTGGAAGAACAAATGCTGTTAAAATGCTGATGCTACCGAAAAACCACGTGTATGCTACCCGAAGCAATCTACATATTCAACACAATCCCTACCAAAATAGCAACAGCATTTTTCACAGAACTATAACAAGTAATCCTAATATTTATATGAAACCATAAAATATCCTGAATAGCTGAAGCAATCTTGAAAAGGAGAAACAAAGCCAGAGGTATCACAATTCCAGATTTCAACTTATATTACAAAACTGCAGTATTCAAAACAATATGGTACAAAAACAGACACACAGATCAACTGCACAGAATAGAAATAGAAAATAAACCTGTGATGTTACGGTTAATTAATCTTCAGCAAATGAGGGAATAAGGAATTGGAAAAAAAAAAAAAACATGCAATAAGAAAAAAACCATTCTCTTCAACATCTATATGCTGCCTACAGGAGACTCACTTAAGATCTAAAGACACACACCAACTCAAAGTGAAAGGATAGAAAATACATTCTACACAAATAGGGAAGAAAAGCAAGCTGGTACAGCAATATTTGTACCAGACAAAACAGTTTTTAAAACAAAGACTGAAACAAGAGACAAAGGAGCATTACATAATGATAAATCAACCCAACAAGATGTAACAGTTATAAATATTTATTCACCCAACACAGAAGCACCTAAATATATAAAGCAAACACTAACAAACACAAGAGGATAAATTAACAGCAATACAGTAACAGTAGGGAACTTCAACACCCCACTTACATCATTGTATAGATCATCCAGGCAGAAAATTAGTAAGTAAACACTGGCCTTGAAAGGCACATTAGACTAGGTGGACAGAACAGATACATTCAGAACACCCCCTCCAAAAAGAGCAGATTACAAATTCTTCTCAAGTACACATGCAAATTCTCTAGGAAAGATCACATTAGGCCACAAAATAGGTCTCAATAAATTTAAGAACACTGAAATCATATCAAGCAACTTTTCCAACCACAGTGGAATTAGAAATCTAGAAATCAATTACAAAAAGAAAACAAAAAAAACCCCACAAACATGTGGAGACCAAAGAACACGCT